>NC_073700.1:45040888-45348258 GCF_023634085.1 Falco cherrug | reverse complement strand
TGGGCAGCCTGGGCACGGCCCTGGGACCCACTGGGGCTGGGCACCCCATGCATTCGGCACTAGAACCCATTGGTGCTGGGCACAGGGAGCCACTGGTGCTGGGAGCCCCATGCACTGGGCACTGGGACCCACTGGTACTGGGAGCCCCATGCACTGGGACCCACTGGTGCTGGGCATCCCCCTGGGCATCAGGTACTGGGACCCCTGGGTTCTGGGACCCACAGGCACTGGGCATCCCGGGCATGCCATGCAGTGGGCACTGGGACCTACTGGTGCTGGGCAACCCCTAGGCATGAGGTACTGGGACCCACTGGTTCTGGGAACCAAAAGCATTGGGGCATTGGACACTGGGACCCACTGGTGTTGGGCACCCTACTGGGCATTGGGACCCACTGGTTCTGGGACCCACAAGCATTGGGCACTGGGACCCACTGGTGCTGGGCACCCCCTGGGTGTCAGATGCTGGGGTCCACAGGCATTGGGCACTGGGACCCACTGGTGTAGAACACTCTGGGCATCAGGTACCAGGGTCTGTGGGTGTTGGACACCCCGAGCACTGGGACCTGCTCCCACTGGGCACTGGGGCTTCAGCCAGGCTGGGACCCATTGGTGCTGGGCAGCACCAGGACCCACCACCACTGAACACCCTTGGCACTGGGACCATCGCCTTCAGGCACCAGGACACACCAGCACTGGGGTCCCACAGGTGGGGGGCACTGGGACCCACTAGGTGGCCCAGGCACTGATCACCAGCACCCACTGGCTCTAGACACCCCACACACAGGCACCGGGCACCCATGGGTGCTGGGGACCCACTGGTGGCGCAGGCACTGGGACCTACTGGTGGCCCAGGCACTGGGTCCCACAGGCGGTGGGTGCACTGATCACCAGGACCTACTGGCTCTGGACACCCCACACACAGGCACCGGGCACCCACGGGTGCTGGGGACCCACTGGTGGTGGCACCGGGACCTCTGCAAGCCTCGGGTGCCACCCAAGGGGCAGCGGGGTGGGGGGATGGGCACCCCCTGGCGTGGGGACCGGCGGGTACCTCAGGATGTTCTCGATGCAGCTGCGCTGGCGGAAGAGCGCGTTGACCACGGGGGTGCCCTCGGGCACCAGCGGGGCCTTGCAGAGGAAGGCGACGATGGAGAGGATGCTGTGGAAGCCCTGGAACTCGGGGTCGGCCTCGGTGCAGAAGGTGACGCGCTGGCACAGCTCCGTCAGGATGGCCAGGTCCAGGATGATGGGGCTGGCCAGCAGCGAGTCCTGCGGGCCGGCAGCGAGGTGAGCCCCACCCCCTGGGGATGCACCCCTCCCCCCCCCGGGGGACAGCCTGGTCCCCCGCCCCACGCACCTCGCAGGTGTTGTGGATGACGATGGTGTTGGTGCCACCCATCATGATCTCCGACGTGTACTCGTCCAGCGCGCGCTTGCTGTCCCCCACGTAGGGCACGTACTTGATCACCACCTGCGAAGCGACGGCCCCGTCACCGCCCCGTCACCTCCGTGGGCACCACGTGTCCCCAGCCCCCAACTCACGCAGTGGTCAGGCTTGTCCTGGGGGCCGTAGAGGATGGGGTTGGCCTGGACGGTGTCGTCCACCACGTTGCTCTTGGAGATCTCCTTGGAGCGGAACTGCTGCGGGGCCGAGAGGTTCTTCCCGTCGTTGTTCCCCAGGTGGTTGTAGCTCACGATGGACTTGGTCTGGGCAGGGCGTGCAGGCAGGTCACCCCCCCATCCCAGGCAGGTCCCCCCACCCCACCTGCCCTGTCCCCACGTACCTTCAGTCCAGCACCCACCAAGAAGTCCACCAACACCGACTTCAGCTTGGTCTGACCCGACTTGAAGTCATCGCCGCAGACAAAGACGCAGCGCTGGCTGGCCAGCTCCAGCACCCCCGGCACGAAGGTGTTCTGGGGGGAGCCGTTGATGTAGGCGCAGCCCTCCAGGATGCTGGCCACGGCGAAGAGCGTGGATGGGGACACCTCCAGGCCTTGCTGTGGGGACACAGGCCAGCTCAGCACTGCTGGCGTGCTGGCATCACCCCCCCTACCCTGTCCCCTCCCATCCCCTGACCTCGATGGCCCGCAGCAGGTTGTCGGCGGTGTCATTGAGCCCCGGGACGACATCGCAGAAGCGCTCCGTGTTGGCCGTCCAGAGGACGATGACTTTGTCCACCCCGCTGGTCTCCCTGAAGTCCCGGATGTCCCGGCGGATCTGCTCCACCTGGGACACCACCGAGGGGGACGCATCAGCGTGGTGGCACCCCCCCATTGCCTGTGTCCATGCGTGTCCCCCCCGGCTGCCACCGCCCCACCAGGACCTGCTCAGCCATGGACCCACGGAGGACGTTGTCCGCCCGCTCCTCCTGGTTGGCGGCGATGAACTCGGGGATGTAGATGGAGGGTCGGGGCTTCAGCTTCTCCAGGTGGGGCCAGAGCTGCTCCTGCAGCGGCCAGTCCAGCACCTCTGCTCGCCGCATGGCCTCCGCCAGGTTCAGCGAGGAGATGTCCCAGCCTAGGGGACAAGAGGTGACCCAACCGCTCAGGGTCCCCCACCCCATTGCGGGGTATCCCCCTGTGTCCCACCTACCATCAAAAACGATGTCATTGGGGTGCACCATGGGCAGCAGGTCCCGGAAAGGCACGTAGACGTCGCCAGTGGGGCTGGTGCCCAGGCAGACGGTGGAGGCTTGGAGCAGGGAGCCGTAGTAGTTGGCTTTCTGGGATGGAGAACACATGGATGAGCTGCTGGCGCAAGGAGGAGCGGGTCCCCAGCACCCCCAAACCAGGGGACCGGGGCTGTAGACCACCTCCGCAGCAGCAGGGAGGAGATGGGGGCGCAGGGCCCAGGTGCGGACGGGAGCAGCTGGGCTCAGCGTCCCCATCTCTGCAGGACACCTGGGGGCTGGGACCCCACAAGGGACACCCACCTTGCGCCCCGTCTTGGTCATCCAGGAGAGCCCCAGCTTGTTGGCCAGCACGGCCGCCGTCACCGTGGTGCCGTTGTTGCCCCCCCCAGCCCACCAGCATCACCCCCAGGCGAGGGACCTGCCGCCCCGTCCGGAAGGTGAAGCGGGGTTGAACACGGCCGCACCTGGGGGACACAGAGAGGGGACGCGTGGGGATGAGGGGAGCCCCCCGGGGCGCCCCCCGGCAGCCCCCTGCCCCCCGCACCTTGGTGACACCGTTCTCCTTGCAGACGTGCACAGTGCTGTACGTGTACTTGGCCTCAATGAAGTCTTTGCTGTACGTGACATCGGGGCTCTCCACAAGGAATGTCTCTGCCATTGTTCCTGGAGCTGGAACAGGAGGGAATGGGTGTCAGCGCCGCAGGCCTGGCACGCCGAGCCCCCCCACCCAGCCCCCCCACCCTGCCCGGACCAGGCTCCGGCACCGCTCCCCGCCAGGCTGTGCCGCTGGTGGGGACCGTTGGCTCCCTGCCCTGGTGCCACCCAGCGTGACAGCGGGGCTGCCACCACCGTCCCTGCCCACGCAGCGGCACCAGGACAGGCTACGGGGGTGTAACTGCCCCACACCCCCCCAGCACCTCACTGAGCCCCCAGCAAGCCAGGAGGGTGCAGGGTCCCCATCGTGCTCGGGGCAGGTAGGAGGCTGTCACTGCTGTCACCCCTCCTGGGGGTGGCAGGGGGCACAGGAGGGCATGGGGGACTAGGGATGCTCCCAGGGGACACGGGGACAGGCGGTGTCACAGCACCCCAGGGTGGCACAGGGGACATGGGGACAGAGGGTGTCCTCGCTCCAAGGAGTGTGGGGAATTTGGGGCCAGGGGCTGTCCCTGTACCCTGGGCTGGCAGAGAGTGCAGGGGACATGGGGACCAGGGCTGTGCCCACTCCCTGGGGTGGCAGAAGGGACACAGGGATAGGGGATGTCCCAGCACCTTTGGGTGCTAGGGTGTGCAGGGGACAGGGCCTGTCCCTGCACCCCAGGGTGCCACAGGGGACATGAGGACAGGGAGTGTCCCAGCAACTTGGGGTGGCACAGGGGCTGTCCCTGCTCCCCGGAGTGGCAGACAGTGCAGGGGACATGGGGACTGCGCTGTCCCTGCAGCCGGGGTGGCAGAGGGGTCATGGGGACACGGGCTGTCTCTGCTCCCTGGGGTGGCAGAGGGGACATGGGGACGGGGTGTCCCAGTACTCTGGGGTGCCAAGGGGTGCAGGGGACATGGGGACCAAGCTGTCCCTGCAACCAGGGGTGGCAGAGGGGACATGGGGATGGGGGGACGGGGCGTCCCAGCACTGTGAGGTATCAAGAGGCGCAGGGGACATGGGGACGGGGTGTCCCAGCAGCCGGGGGTGGCAGAGCGGGCATGGGGACAGGAGCTGACCCTGCTCCCCGGGGTGGCAGAGGGGACATGGGGACAGGGGGATGGGCTATCCCAGCACCCTGGCGTGCCAAGGAGTGTAGGGGACATGGGGACTGAGCTGTCCCTGCCCCCGGGGTGACAGAGGGGACACGGGGACAGGGGATGACCCTGGCGCCCCCGCGTGTGCGGGGCACGGGGGGGACACGGGCCGGGACCGCAGAACCGACCCCCTTCCCGGGGCCGCCCCCGCCCTCCCCGCGGGCACTCACCGGGCCGGGCCGGGCGCGCTGGAGCCGGTGGCGGAGCCGGGGCCGGTGCTGCCCCGCGGGGGATGGTGCGATCGCGGCTGCGGCCGCCCCGGCTCCCGCCGCTTAATCGGCTCCCAGGCCCCGCCCGCCCCGCCCGCCCCGCCCCCAACCGGCCCCGCGCCCCCCCGCACGTGCCCCGGCCCCCCCGCCCGGTTCCCCCGACCCCCCCGGCCCCCCCCGGCCCCGGCCCCGCGGCAGGTGCGGGGCGGCCCCGGGCGCCGGCGGCGGCTGTTACCGGGGGGGGGGGGCGGCGGGAGCGGGAGGCGCCGGCGGGGGGCAGCGGCCGCTGACCCGGGAAGGGGAAGTGGCGCCGGTGCCGGGACCGGGCCGGGGGTCCCGCCGCCGCCTTCCGGCCACTGGCTGCCCCGGCGTCCCGCAGCCCCCGGCACCGGCACCCCCGCACCCCGCGACCCCCCGGCGGGGGCACCCCGCAGCCCCCGGCACTCACAGCCCCCCGGCACCCCCAGTCCCCAGGGCACCCCCCAGCGCCCCGGCACTCTGCTGTCCCCAGAAAGGGCACCCCGCAGCCCTTGGCACCCCCCAGCCCCCTGCAGCCCCCAGCATGGGCACCCCAAAGGCCACGGTACCAGCACCCCGCAGCCCCCCCCCCCCGCCCCGTGCAGCTCCCAGGCCCGGGCACCCCCCCCCGCTACCCCGGGTACGCCCCCGCCCGTGCAGAGCCCCCAGCCCGGGCAGCCGGGGGGGGGGGGGGGGACACGCCGCAGCCCCCCCCGGCCATGGCAGCGCGGTATGAGGGGCCGCGGCCGCCCCCCCGCCTCCTCCCCCGGCCCCGGCCGCCTTTCAATGGCCCGGCCCCGCTCCAAAGGGCCCCCGGGGCCGCAGCGCCGCCCGGGCGGGCCCCGGCCCCTTCCCCACGCCCGCTCCCCGCAGGCGGCGGGGGCAGCTCCGCTCCGCGCCACCCACCCACCCGCCCGCGGGCCGGGCTGCGGGGGGCACCCCAGTACCGCCCCGCACCCCCCAGCGGGACGGGACCCAGCGGGGCCGGCCGCGGGGGCACCTGCCGCGGGGGGAGGTGGCGGGGGCGGTGGGGAGGGGGTCACGGCAGGGACGGGGGGCCCGGGGCAGTAGTGGACACGGTGGGGCGGTGGGGGGCCGGGGGCACGGCGGGCCGGGGGCGGTGTGCGCAGGGGGGGCACGGCGGGCCAGGGGCGGTGGGGATCGATGGGCCGGGGGCTGTGGGGGGCGGGGGGGCGCTATGGGGGGGCTATCGGGGCCGGCGGGCCGGGAGCTATGGGGGGCTGTGGGGGGCTACGGGGGCGGCGGGCCGGGGGCTGTGGGGGGCCGGGGGCCGGGGCCGTGCCCCCCGCGGGGGAGGCAGAACAATGGTCCCTTGGTGCCGCGCGGGAGGACGGCGCGAGCCCCGCGCAGGAATGCCAGTGCCTCAGCGAATTATTGAAACAAAAATAACATTTCTTTGTACAATAATCCTGGGGCGGGGAGGGTCCGGGCAGCGCTGCCAGGGGCCCAGAACTGGTATTTTTCCACTGCTTTCCTTTTTTTTATTTTTTTTCCTCCTCCTTTTTTTATTTCCCTTTTTTTTTTTCTTTTTTTTTTTTTCTTCTTTCCCCTCGTTGCCCCCCTCCCGTAACTCCCACCATTGTTCCTTCCCTCGTCCCTTCCCACTCCTCCCACGCTCGGCACCGCAGCAGCGGGGCTCCCTTGTTCCATCGCGGCCATGGGCCGGCAGCCCGGGCCGCCCGCCCAGCGCCTTCGCTCCCCAGCTGCCGGGGGCTGGCGGGGGGCCAGGGGGGCTGGCGGGGGGCCAGGCGCGCCGCGCAGCCATAGCGACCGGCCCCGCTCCCCCAGCAATGGTGCCCACCCCCCCACACCCCAGCCCGAAGGATGGGTATCCGGGCCACCAAGCCCCCGCCCCCACCCTGGCAGCCCCCCAGCAATGGTGCCCACCCCCCCACACCCCAGCCCGAGGGATGGATGGGTATCCGGGCCACCAAGCCCCCACCCCGGCAGCCCCCCAGCAATGGTGGCCACCCCCCCACACACCCCAGCCCAAGGGATGGGTATCCGGGCCACCAAGCAGTCCCCCATCCCCAGGAGCCCCCCGTTGCAGCACAAACGCCCCGGTGGTTCATTATAAGCAGGTTCAGGGCCTGATTCTGCACGAGGTGGGGATGCCAGCAGGGATGCTCGATGCCCTGCAAAGGGGCTCAGCCATGGGGGGACACATGCAGGACCCCCCCCCCCCCCCCCGCAGGTCAAGCCAAGCAGCCCCAGCTTGATGCATCACGGACACGAGCAGCCCCGGCCACGCTTCCCTCTGTTCTCTGTTGGGTTTTTTTTCCCTCGTGTAAAACAATCCCCCAGCTCTGACCCTTCGTTATCTTCACCTGCGTCAGCTGGTCACAGCTCATCGTCCTCTCCTCCCTATCCCTACGCCATCCCACACCGGTGGGATGCCCAAGGTTGGACCCACGCATGGAAAGGGGCAGAGGGACACATGCTGTGGGGTGGCCGCACTCCTTGGTGGAGGTGCAGCAGCTGCTCTTGCGAGAGGGACCGACCAACCACCCGACCATGTCAAGGACAAATTATTCTGATGAGCTTCCTCCTGCAAAGGAGCCGCCACCAAAAGGTGCATGGGAAAAACCCACCGCGTTTTTTCCATGCTCCCGAGCATCCCTCCAACCTGCCTGGGGCAGCCAGGACGCTGGGGGTCATCCCCGCCTGCCCACCCCTGCGTGACCCCCACTGAAGGGCAGCGTGTGCCCCACACGGTGCAAAGTGACACTTCCCCCAGGTGTGACCTGAATGACCAGGTCCCCCTGAACCTGCCTGGCCAGCTCGGCCTCGGCACCCAGGACCCAGGGATGCAGCCTGGAAGCGATGCTGCCCCTCAGCCCCCCATCGCTGCGGTCCCTGCGCTCCCGCCCGGGCGCAGATAAGGCGGCAGCGCCGGGCTGGCTCTGGCACAGCAGACCCAGCCAGTAAATTTCCACTGGGGCAGCTCCGAGTTAATGAGCTCAGTGCGTGACTCCAGCCAGAGCAGGAGCTGCCAGCGGTTCAGAGGAATTCCCCAGGAAAGCTGGGACAGGAGGGGACGGGGACCCCTCCTGCGCAAGCGTCCCGTGTCCCACGCACACCCTGCCCTTCAGATGGGCACCCCAGGGTAACCCAGCTCAGGCAAGTGAGGAACCCAAGACGGTACGAGGGGGCCCAGGGTGCAGAGCTTGGCTCAGAGGCAGCATTGGGAACCAAAAGCTTGATCATTTGGGGATTTGCAAGAGCATCAGCTCAACCAGCGCGCCTTGGCGCTTGCTGTGTAACCGCATGTCCCATGGGAGCAAACCCTCACCGGCCACGGGAGCATCGCCTCCCTGCACGGGTGCTCCTGCTGGTGGGGCAGCTCCAAGGTCAAGGCTGGCGCCACAGGACGGAGCAGACACCTCCCTGTTTCCCTCACCTTCAAAAAAACCCCAGCCAAGACGGCTGTAAGATGTCACCAGAGTGCTGGATACTTTCACCTTTCATGTATTTTGCCGTTTTGGGGGTAGAATGCAGAATCCCACACAAAAGCAAGGTGAGCTGCAGAGGCACACGGGCTCATTACGTACACCGGTGGATCAACCAGATCTACTGCCAGCACTTCGGGTCTCAAGACCAGCGACCCTGTGCCTGTGAGAGGAGGGGATCCCAAAGCAGGCAGCACAGCAACCACGGAAGGGAAGCAGAGACAGAGGGCATTCTGCTACTGAGCGGTTACCGGAGTGGTTTTACATGCTCCCCCTATGCCTGCTCCAGCCAGCACGAGCAGCAGACCCAGGGATGCCACAGGAGCTAAGATCAGGGCAAGCAGCCATCGCGACAGCAGAAGAGAGGGAGAGGGATGCTACCTGCATCCCAAGCTTTAGCTGGATGATTCAGACCTGCAGGTGGAGGTAGGAGCTCCGGCAGCGTGGACAGGCAGCACCTGCACCAGGCTCATCCCCACCTTGCTGCTCTGGCAGCACTGACGTCCCTTCTCCAGCTCCCCACGGATGTGACTCACCCCCCACGTGAGTGAGCTCAGACGTCAAAGCCAGCTCGGCTCACCAGGAGGGAAAGGCGGCAGCCCCCTCCGCAGGGGCACAGCACCTGAACCAGGTCTGGACCCTCCTCGGGAGTTACGCGCTGTCAGAAAGCACCACAGAACTTGAGAAGCTCCGGCATCACCGATCCCACGGGAAGCGGCGAGGGCCTCGCCTGCCAGCACCACCCCCTGCCTACCTCCCGCACCCTCCAGGCTCCCCTCAAGCTCCCCGCTGACACCAGCGGTGGGTGCCTCTCCAAAAGCAGCTTTCCCCCCCCCCAAACCACCGGGGTGCTAAGGCCACTGGAGTGGGAAGAGCGGAGCTCCTGGCAAGGGCTGGAGATGCCGATCCCCTCAGCCCTGCAGCAGCGGCTTGGGGCCACAGCTCTTCCCGCATACGGCAAGCGGCTAGAAAAATGGGCGGCCCACACCAAGCGCCTCTTCTTTTCTCGTGTTTCTTACCTACTGCTCTGATACTTTAACTCACTCAACTGCCTCGGTTCCTTTAAGCTTCCTGCTTTCAAACTCCACGCCAGCCATTTATCACCTTTCCCTTTTGAGTTTTCTTGCAGTAAGCAGCACTGAAAAGAAATATACAACCTTATTGTTTGCTTGTTTTCCAATACAGTGAATTTATTATATGTTGCAAAATCAGCATTCAGCTTTTTAGTGTACAAAAAAGGACACTAGCTCTTAAGAAAAGATTAGGAAAGCTGAAGACTATGCTGCCTTTAAATTGTAACATTTTGGCAAAGTGAAAAGCTCTTTTGTAAACTCCAACTCCATGGCTCAATATAGTTTTATCCACAGTACAATATTACAAAGTAAAACACAGTATCAATAAGTTAAGATCATACTTAATCACCTAGAACTGGTTTCTATTAACCCAAAAAGCACAAAATTTGCCTAGCTTCATAATCTCTAAAAAAAAAAAAAAAAAAAAAAAGGCAGATTCGACTACAATTCTTTAACACAGTCCAAAAGAAAAGTGAAGCAGAAATTTGTTGAATGCTAATTGGGTCTCACAGTTTGGATATTCATTAAATATTTTCAGTTTTTATATTCAAATTTTAGAAGTTCCAGAATATACATGTAAATGTACACAATACATCTTTGTATACAACTCTGTTTGCAAAAATATCTTATAGCAGATGTATAAAGATTGAGATCCATCTCTATCCCCCTCCCACCCCAAAGCAACAAAAAAACCCCATTCAAAATATTAAGGATCAGAAGGAGAAGTGTTTCCATGGAAGAATTTACTCATCCTGGGTCTGTAGCTGCTGCGTCTTCTGCCATCCGAGTTGTGGGCTCCTCACGCACCGCAGTCAGGGCCGAAGTCCCACCGAGCCCCGTGGCTCCGCACGCTGCCAGGCGGATGCTGGGAAGTTCAGCCTGGCCACCGAAACCACCGCACGTGTCACCACTGGCTGGTGATGCTGCTCATAGGTCTGGCACCGGCTGGGTTTTGCAGTGACAAATCTCACAGCAGGTCTGAGAGAGCGCGGCATCCCAGATCCCTCCGCACAGCCTCATGCCCCCTCCCAGAGCCCCGTGGCTCCAGTGAATCCACCGTGGTGCACAAATTCCCAGCGACGGGAGGGCTGCTGAGATCCGAGCATATGCGAGGCTTGAGCTCGGTCAGGCATCACCCACCAGCCATCACTTGCTGCTGAAGAAACTCATGCACCAGCCAGGTGGCAAGACCCCACCGAGCAGAGGGACAAAGTTTTTGGGACAAAAGCTCCTTGCCTTTGACTCTCAACATACTCTCCAGCTTTCCCTGATGAGCAGGAGTGCCAGAGACAGGCAGTGTTACACAAACAGGTCTGGCCACAAAAGCACCCGCTCCCTAACCTCCAGTCATCTTGGGAGAGAACAGATGGGACCAAAGCATTCCCCAAGCCCCGAGATGCTCATCGGGGCTTCCCTAGCGAGGCTCTCCAGAGTGCTCACCCTACGGACCACCGCGCTCCTTAGACACTGCACCTCTTCCCCCCTCCGCTGCTCAACTGGTTGGTTTTGCGGAGCAGTGGAAAAGCCGTGGCTGTCCGTGGCAGTCTGCGGAGCAGGGCCAGAGGGTCGCCAGACCAGCAATGCACAGCTCAGCTGCGGCCCTTCAGCCATCAGCTTTCGTTTGAAGAACGGGATGGCAAAGTCCTGGCGAGCGCTGGATGCAACACAGCGGGGAGAGAAACTCAGAACACTGGAAGCGACAAAGCAAAGCTGTGGCCCTGGCTGGATGATGCAGCAAAACCAATCTAGCCAGAATGGAATTTTAATTATTTTTTTTTTTTTTAAATACAGCAGATGGACCCACTTGTTTTGGGGCAGAAAAAACTCCTTGTGCAAGAACTGTTTCCCTCCTTAACTCTGCCATTCCGCTCCTTCAAAGGGTGAAAGACTCTTCAGTGCAACCTCCAGTGGAAGGAGACGCCACAGGAAAGTAATCCTTTACTTTGAGATAAACGGAAGCGGGAAGAAGTCAAATCACACAGGCTGGCAGGATTAAAAGGGGAGAGGGGAGAGAAAGAAATTGCAGAGTTAAAGGACACCTTTGTGCTTTTTGGAGTGTTTCTCACACCCTGGCCATACTCTAAAAATGTTCCCTTCAAGTCCAAAAGAAAAAAAAAAAAAAAAAGAAAAAATCCAGAAGAAAGACTGCACCAAGAAGCTGGCTAGATAAAGCACAACAGTGGAAGTGACCCGCATGGGAAAATGCTACCTTACTTCTCTCACGCTTGGGTGCCTGTTCTGAGAATGATTTTCTGCTGCTGCTTCTTTGGAAATACACAAAAAAAACCAGAAGAAAGCATCGCATTCCCCACCCCCCACCCTCCCCTCCCCCTTATGGGTCAGTACAGGTAATAAAATAACTTCTCTGGGTAACTATCCGATAAGCTTTAGTAATACTGCAGTTATAAGACAGGAAAGGTTCTGAAACACTTGGCCTAAAAGGAAAAGGGAGGCACAGTTTTAGAAAAAGATGCTTTTTTTTTTCTTTATACAAAAATAGACCATAGTCTCATTAGCAATTAATAAAATTGGCTGCCTTGGTATAAAATTATAAAAGTCAAAGACAGACAGGTCTCAATCTTCCCAGCATTGGTATGTGAAGGTTAATGCAGGCAGACTGGACTGCGCATGCTGGAGAGGCCACTGCAAAACGCTTACACCTGCTGCTTCCAAACGCACAAGCGGATAAAAAAAATTGGGTTTTCGGGTTTTTTGTTTTGTTGCTGTTGGTGGTGGTTTTTTTTGTTGGGTTTGGGGTTTTTTTTGTTTTTTGTTTTTGTTTTTTTTTTACATGAGGGATCCACCTCTGCACTGCACAAGGCACTCAGCGCAGATCCCTGGGCTGATCCCCTCCTACTGACACAACCACCTCAAGAGAGCACACACCAGAGATGACAAAAGCAGGAACAAACAACGAGAGCTCTGGGTACTTGGTGTATTTAACGCGGTGCCATGTAGAGCAGACAGCTTGCATATGAACAGTCGCAGGTGCCAGAGAAGGAGGTCACCTAGCAGCATTCCAGTTCCTCACCATTTGAAGGACAAGTAACCCAGTGGACCTGGGCCAGGGGTAATTACACTTCATGCCAAACTTTAATCCATGAAAACTACTGATTCTTAACCTTTGGGAGCTTCGTTCGCTTTAGGCAAGTTTTCCCTTAAGTGTCAAACGCTGGCTTCAAATAAGCAGATTTTTTTTTTTTTTTTTCATTTGTTACATTCCAACATTCAGAGAGGCTAAAACTCGAGAAGACCATGCCAGGCACTGGGCTCGCAACCCGGCTCAGACGTGGACATGATAGATTCAGCATCTTAGGTAATCCTCATATTCTTCAACCATGAGGAATTAATGCTCATCTCTGAAAGGAATCTAGTTGTATAGAAGGGAACGTAATGTCCAGGTGACTTTTTTTGCCCTACCCAGTCCAAATCAGTGCCAGCTAGAACTGCTGTTGGTCATACTCTGCTATCAGTTTTTTAATATGAGCCAGTTTGTTGTGGAGGTATTCGCAGCGGTTCTTCTCTTGGCTGTAATTTGGATTAGTCTGTAAAGAAAAATGAAAATGCAGTGATGGAAGGCAATTCTTCAGAACTTGGTGACACCTGTGCTGAACCCAGACGAGGCTATCACACCTCTGAGCATAAATACATATGATCAAGGAATGAAGCTCTTCTAGCTGGAGGAGTAGGTACCTGTTTAAAAACGGACCTACTCTGCTCAAACAAGGCAAAGAACAGAATCCCTTTCCATCAATACCCAGTTCCAGGAGCCTCATCACAGGGAAAGGAGCACACCTCGAGAGAGGCTCAGCCCAACATGGAGCAGCTGGGCCACACACATTCGCTTCCAGCAAGCATCACCTGCCCTTTGCCCCCACGTTAGCACTGAATTGTGCAAGCCTGGGAGCTTTAAAACAAAGATGAACTTGCAACACACACGGAATCTCGCCAAAAAGCTCCTAAATCCCTCAGGATGCCAGGGCTCAGAACCATATTCACAGTTTAAAGAAAAAAAAAACAACACCCAAACAAACCACGCCTGGTGTATAGATGCTTTACATATACGCACAGAGATGTAAAGTATTCTGCGTGCAGAATACACCAAACACACCAAAAAGCCATGCTGAGCCCCGCAGGGGACTGTGTACCCAAGTGATTCATACTAGAGACTGCGCTCACATCGTGCCCCGTCTATCAGCAGACCCCAAGACCTGGAGGATCCTGTTATCACTCAGCCCGTGCATCTGAAATACAAACTGTTCTTTCACTTGACAGGGTAAAGGCACTAATTCAACACATTATTCTTGTGCTAGCATGGCACTAACACAGCTGAATGCTCCCCAGGATCCAAGGAGCAGCCTCAACTCCCCCCAAACCCTTTCCGATCTGGGAAGGGACCACTTCTTGGACAAGCTCAAGCTGAACAAAGATCTGCCAGAATGCTTCAGCGACCAAGTGGTTCACTTGGCAAGCACCCATCTCTTTCAGTCACACTAGGGGCACCACCCAAAAGCCTTTTTTGTGGCCGACTATTGTTACTTACCTTTTTAATTTTCCGATATTCCTGTAAAATTTGATCATGGATGGTCTAGAAAGGAAAAGATAGCTTATTATTTTCTAAAGATCCAACAGCCCTGCAGCCTACTGCAGGAGGCAAGCACTTACTGATGGCTCACCGTAAACACCAACCAAAACTGACGCCCTCCACAACTTCCCCCATGAGATCCGATGGCTACAACCAACCTCATCGACTCCACAACTATGCTGGTGCTGACACCAGAAGCATTGGAAGGATCGGGCCCCATTCCCCAGCCATGAGAACTACCTGTAACCAGCACTCGGGCTGGCAGAATAATTGACATTTCCTCCAAAGCTCAGACTAATTTTTCCTCGAGATATAAAAACAGTGAGGAATCACTGAACTTCTCAAAGAGAGGGGAAGGATGTTTGGTGGAGGAAAATGTGCTTAGTACAGTAGGTGCTCTGTAAAAATCTGTTTGTTATACTCAATGAGACTTACTTTCTCAAGATAATGAATAGTTAAAGCTCTTTTAAAATCAGTTTGACAAGTCGAATAATGCTACATTATTAAGATCAAAGATTCCAGAGAAACAGATGACCCCGTACTAACTCCCCTTCCAGCCCTGATATGCTACCATATGTGCGAATATGAGTTTTCTGGCTGGGATACACTAATAGCTTCCAGCAGCTTTTGGCTAAAGACGCCAATTGTCTCACTGAGGCCTTTCCTTGTCAACAAGTACCATGATGTGTGCTCCAGCTTGAAAACGAAAGAACACAGAGCTGTTTTAAGAACAGCCTACAAAGCTGTCAGCTGTGTGCACGTTCTGCATCCCCCAGTTCTGGACTCTGGGCAGTACCTTTTTAACACCGACCCATCCCAAACAGCCCCACGTACAGAGCAACTAAAACAAGCTGTAGCATTGCCACTTGCAGAACAGGCTTTTCAAAAGATGTATTTCTGTTTCTACCTTGTACTCTTCAGAGCCCTGCAAAAGCTGCTTCAGCTTGGCATCTAACTGCGTAAACCGTCGAGTTATCCTCTCTATCCGGGCATGCAAGTCTCTGTACTCATTGTATTCTGCATTGAAGTCATTTTTGTAACTCTGACGCTGCTCCGAAGAGGAAATGGCTGCGTATTTTCTGCAGGGAGAAATTAATTGGTTTAGTAAGTCTTCTCTCCAGACAGCACAAATACTGCTATGCCAAAACCAGGGTAAGTCTTCCATCTGAAAACAGATACCGTCTCTTACGACTCGCATTATAGCACCACAGAGGTAACTATCAGGATATTATTGCCTTGACCTCTGCACACAACAAGCGAGCGTTTGCTCCCACAATTTCCTATCTATGCCAGATAGGGTGGAATATGCAGGTACAGCAAAGCCTGGGAGCAGCTGAGGGTGTAGGAGGACGTTCAGATAGCATGGCTACAGCTTTTCTAACTCCTGCTGTACCACAGAACATGGAGTTCTGCATCTGTGCCAGACATTGGAACAGCAGGAATACGATGCTTCCAGTGTTAAGAGTCTTTAAAGGAACACAAAAAGCATTCAGCTATCATTGCAAAATGCTCACAGTACAATTATGTGGCAAGCGCATGACAAGAAACCACGTTGAATAGACTGACTGTATTTCCACTACCTTCTGAAGACACCCAACGTGAATGGAAGGCAACACAAGAGCTCAAGTTTAACAGATGCACCTCTGAAAGTTACTCAGCTCAACCAAAAGCCATTAAACCTGACATATCGCAGAAAGCCCAGCAGCCTCTCTGATGGTAAAACTCATCTCTTTGCACGTGATGACTCTAATTTGCCACCTTACAAGCTAAGTTAAGTATCAAATTAAGGGGAAATTTTCACTCTAACCTAAATGCACTCTAGCCTTCCAAGACCTAACTCCTCGCTAGGGGCTGGTATAAATAAGTGCCTACACAAGACACACGCTACAATGACATAGGTTGTTCTCACCAGTACGAAACATGCCTCCATGATCAGAACAGTCAGATCGTACCAAAAGGCGAGACAACAGACCTTACGGGTCACAAACCTTACATTATTTCTTTGGAGACAGACCGAGGAGCTGTAATATCCCCCTATGGGGGGGGGGGAATCAGTACATCTGTTGCAGAGGGGGGAAAAAAAAACCCCACCAGCCATCCACATTCTTCTGAATGGTACTAGAAATGTCAACTCAAAGCAGTTGTATGGTTTATACTGCCCAGCAAACCAGTTTTGTAACCATACAAGAACCCTATATATCCTCCAGTCAACTCCAGTGATTGCTCCTGCAGAGCAGAGTGGATGCCGCCTCCTCCTCCTCCTCTTCCCTCCAAGTGATCACAGCACAGCCAAACCAGATCTGGTGGCATTAACAATCCAGGCTGAGATGTGCACAGAAAGTATCACCCACAGCTACACTTCTTCCCTATCACAGCTTTGTTCATAACAGGTTTGGTTTTATGCAGATTTCTGGCTTTACGCGCAAGGATTTTTGTGCTTCAGCAGAGAAGTATATTGTTTAATTAACCTCAAGGGGATCTGATTAAAAGTCAAGAGGTGAAACAACTCGCATCCTAACCCACGGGTTATCACCTCCCCATGAAGAATATTTCACTGGTTTATGTAGATGATCTTGGCTCTGAACTGGGGAAGAATGAGCTAACCTCTGAAAATCCTTTCTTGCCCTGTCTTCCAAAACATCAAAGCACATAATTTCCTTTCAAAGTTTCCAACTGTAACACGGAGATATTTAATCCTTTCCAAACCCCTTCAAGGTACACGATGTTTCTTGAAGTACTTCAATAGTCAGTTCATAAGAAGATAACCTTGAACTCCATGAGGAGGTAAGAACAGACCTGATACCAAGTTTAGTCTCAAGAACTATCTGCAAAGCTGGATTTACTCTTCCATTTGTTTGGGTTTTTTTTTTTTAAATCCACCTTACAGAGTTCTATCAAGTAACACAAAGTCCAACAAAAGTCCTCAGTACATTGTGATTTTTAGCTTGAAACATGATCCCAAAATGATGAAGCAACTGATAAATGTACTTACAACAAATAATCTGGCATTTCTGAAGTTGATGTTGGTACACTAGAATTATTGCATGTTCCATTTAAACCTGAAAAAAAAAGAGAACTTGTTTAGAGACATTCTTAAACTTTAAAGCTCTATGTAATTAAACCTCAGATTCATAAGCTTATTTGCAATATACAGTTTATCGAATTCTAAGGGATTTGTATTTTGCTTTGAACTGACAAAGAGAAAATCCACAATAAGGTGGTTGAAACTTCAAGGCTTCTCTAATATTTGTCTGTCAGCCAAACAATATCAACACAAGCCAATGCACTCATTGACAAAAAAAAAACTTAACTGGTTTATAAACACTGCCTGCAGGGCAGGGTAACACCGATAGCACCACTGCTAAGTGCAAAACAAATTTATGATGAGCAAAACAGAGCTGAGCAAGGTGCAAATTTTTTTCTCCCGCTTCCATACTATATAGATCGCTACTATTAATACTCCAGGTTCAGATTCCTACTATTAATATTCCAGACTCCTACAGGCTACACTGGAGAGGTTTATAAGGCATGCAGCTTTTTCCTCAAATAGCTCTCCTGCCCTGCAGACAAATCAAAGCGCTCTCCGCTCTGAGAAGTTGAAGAAACATGAATCAAGCAAGGCTCAGCAAAGAACGTTGAGGAGTTTAAGTGAAGGGACCAAAGACCTCAGGAAGAACGGGATTCTGGATCTCCATCCTCAACGTAAACCAAACTGTGTTATTAACATGTAGGAAGAAAGCAGCTGGATACAGGTTTGAAAAAAGGTATTTCTCAAACTGTGTCTTATACTGAAAGTCCTATCAAAAAGTCAACTGCACCCACGAGAAGGCAGCAAAATAAGAGGCAAGTGGAGAAGGCTGCAAAGGATTTAACTCAACTGCTTTGCAAAAGCATTTTTTCTTCCTTCCAAGTCTGTTACTCTGCCCAAGCAGTACCCTGACTGCACGATTTCCCCAGAAGCCTCATCCATCCCTACACTCCTACTTTAAAATTGTCACCCCAGACAAACTGTAGGGAGCATGAAACGCCCAATAGGTACCAGCATGTAAAAGCAATAACCCGATTGCATCTTTTGAAAAAAAAATAAAAAATATTGATGTTTCTCTGAATTTCCACAGTAAGATTTTCCTGAGCAGAACGGAAGAATGGCAGAGAAATCCAATGTCAAATTCCCAGTCTCAAATTCCTCCTGCAAACGTTTGCAGGCAGTTCTGCTTTTGTCCTTACCTGACCACCAGCGTGAAAGAGGCAGAACATGGGGAAGGAACATCATGGAGGAAAAAGGGAGAAAAGAAGGTTTTATTTTGCCTGTGAGTGCCATCTACTGACTGCTGAAAGGACCCCAAAGGTCCTCCCACGGCCTGGAACCACCCTCCCAGGAGAAACTCGCTTCCCTGCAGCCCCTGGCCCAAGGGGGACCGGGGGTAGGCTGTCAGCCATTTGCTGTGGCCAAAAGGAGCAGGATTAGGCCCACGCTATCCACATGAAGTAAGGAAAAGATCCCAACTGAGATGCGAGCCGGCTGTACGGGATCCAAGCAGCCACTGACCACATCCTGTTTATGATTACTCCCAAGTCCAGCTCGGATTCGTTACCTCGCATACATCAGCAGTGCAGCAGGAACAAAATTCAACTCCTACTAATTAACAAAAAGCCTATCATTAAACTGTGTTTAAAGCAAAGCAGAAGAGGTGGTAAAGGGTCAACAACTTCATGAAGAAAGAATTCAGGGTATTTTGGTATTTATAAGAAACACTGACAAAAATACACACACGTTCTCTCTCTGGATGTGTATCTACTCACTCCCATCCGAATTACAAGGCACAAGGGGAAGGGAAACAACGTTCACAGAAGAAAACACAGGACTGACACAAAAGTGAGATCAAAGTAGAGGTATCTAAATAGTGTGGTTCTGCAGTGCCAACAATGATCAGAACTATGGACAATCATTAAAAAAAAAAAATCACTGGTGAGCAATCAAAATGCAGGTACTACCAAGACCATGGGGAAGGTGAGAGCTAATACTGTATTAACCCCAATGCCCTACGAAGAAGCCGTCCCTTTCCAGAAATTCAGCAAATTAGTTTCCATTTCAAGCTACTGTCCTTTTTGAGCCCAAACTGGATGACTTCCATGCACCAAGCATGAAGAGGAACTTTGAAAGCAGTAACAGGGCAAAGGAAAACAAGATGGATGCAAAAAGAAATTTAACAACGGATCAGGACTGCAATATTCCGAGAGGCTGCAGGGCAAGTCCCAGCGCTCTGGGGAGCTGTAACAAAACCTCACGAAAGAGCAGAAGACACCAAAGCAGCAGGCAAGGGAATGGATCGGATTAGACAACAAATATTCTCTGCTCTAAGAGCACACAGAACTGACTTAGAAATATGCTGGTTCAACAGAAAACATTTTCATTGCACCTCAACAGGCAACAGATTCACCGTTGTGTTAGTCCTCGAAGAAAGAAATTCAGAGAAATAGTGGGATACAACAAGGAAGCTCTTTCAGCCTGAGAGAGCTGGTTGTACACTACTTCAACAACATTTATCACAAGACTTATCTATCATTTCTTTTGTATGCAATATTAAAAGCTTTTGTGACTAACTTCTCATTACAAAGTTAAAAATCAAGACAGCAGTCCTCACAATACCAAACACAAGCAGAAGAGCCATAAGTAATCAAGCAGCACTGCTTTTTTCCAACAGATCTTGATGTCTGCCTTTCATCCCCATATATTAATACAGCTTTTAATTTAACAAGGAGAAACATGACACGGTCTGAGGCAGTTCCAAACAGCATGAAAGGTTAAACAGGAAAAACCTGATATCCTCTTTTGAGAGGAAGCGCATTTGTTGATTTGTAGGTAGGGACAGCGATATTATTTCGTTAACCACGCAGCCTCTGCAAGTGGACAGACAACCTCTTTCCTCAACCAGATTTAGAGCAGAAATCATACAGAGCCGGTAACAGGATTATCTTAGCACGAGTCATACAGGAGGACCTCTCAGACTGTACATACCTGTGACCTGTTCTTGGGGAACACTAACTAAGTCAGCGTTTTTTATTACTTCACAGTCCTGCTTCTCCTCTTTGCATTTCTCTTCACTTTTCTTCTCCTTTCTCTCCTTTTCCTTGTCTTTGTGCTTTTTGGATTTTTTCTTGGTTTTTACATACGAGCTGCAATTGTGCTTGCTCGTTTGGGGACAGTCTGTTGACAAAGGATGAGTCAATCTGTCAGCCGTCTCCGGGTTCTCACAGTCTCTGCCGTTGTGAGTCAGGTCATTGCTGACATCCGAAAGGGGATCGTGAGGTCTCGGCAGCTCCAGCACCGGGAGGCTGGAGCTGGAGCTCACTGACTCCGGGAGAGCCGGCGGTAGGGCTGGGGCAGCAGTGTCCTTCCCGTTGGAGGAATTCAGTTTCCCATTGAAAGTGGGCTGAGTTCTGTGAGCCAAATGCGAAATCCTGGGCTTTTTGTTGGCCAGGGGATCGATAAACTCCAGAGGCTGGGATCGTTTCTGGGGAGAAAAAAAAAAAAAGGAAGATAAAAAAATCCCGAAGTCTTGAGACCAGAATTTTGGATGCTGTTGCCACTAGGTGGTGGTGCGATACCAGGGAACGAGCGAGTACACCACCCCCCCACCCCCCCCACCCCCCGAGAAAGCTCCACTATCAGCCAGCTGCCAGCAAGTATCCCAGCTCAGATGCTGGTCCTGGACACAGGCCTCAGGACCAGCCCATCCTGCAGGAGCTGGTCCATCCCAAGCCGCTTCCCGACAACCTCGACAGCTGCTCTGGAGCCCACAGCTCGGTGTGAGAGCTTACAGAAACTCACGATCACATCAGCAATTATTAGATCTCCAGCACTATCACACCCAGTCCATGCAACCCAGCCTGCTCCCACGACGTGAAACCTCGTCCTTCACCCTCCCCCTGTCCCAGCCACTTAGCAGAGACCAGAAACGGCCATAAAAACATCTGCCCTTCTGGTCGTGGCATGACATTTAGAGCACCCCAAAATCCCTGCGAAGGAAAGATGCGTTCAGACCTCTGGAGCAGGGAGGGATTTACAAGTTCTGCATTTTATTCCCAAATGATTTTACCAACTCTGTGGTCACCAAACCTCACCCTTGCAATACCACTCCTTCCTCTTCTCAAGAAAGAGGCATTTCCCAGAAGAGGCGAGAAAGCGCCAGCTGTTAAGTTCTCAGAATTTAAGGCAAAAAGAGGACGTCTGCAGTAGTTTTAAAAGCCACGTCACACGGGCCAACATGACCCGAGTATCCCTTTTGTAAATCAGGAGCCCAGAGAGAGAAGCGGTTCCCAGCTGTCCCCATCAGCTCTACCTGGACTGTCACAGGCAGGGCTCGGAGCAGCTCTGTGTGCCCACACCTCCTAGTAAGCAGTTGCCTACAGACTGTGGGTTAGTCTGGGGAAGCTGCACCGTGGAAGAACCCATCTGTCAGTCAGCAGAAAGAAGAGCTCAGTGCAGAGACAGAAATACAGCTGTTGGGCACAGTCCAGCCTGAGCCATCCAAAATTACCTTGAACAGCCCATCAGTGCAGTGGTGTGTGCCTGCCCGGCAGCACAGGGCTGCAGAAACTCTGAGGAAAGATTATTTAGTGCTCAGAGGAAAACAAGCAATCGTTCTGGTTATTTCTTTTGGATATTTTATTGTTTTCTTTATGTCTCAGGCAGGACTGTTGTGCGTTTGCAAATGGAAATTTTGTTCTGTCACCGACGTGCAGCTGGATGCATGGCTGCTTTGTCAGGGAGCCACTAATTTGCTCCTTTCCCCCCTCAGTTATTATTTCTCTTTGCTAACTCCAGAGGTCTCAAGGACACTGCTCAGTGGTAGGAATCCTTTCCGCCTGTCAAGGTAATTAGGAAGAGGAGCTGCTCATACACCACAGAGCTCAAGGGGCAAGGACAGCATGTCAAACCGGCTTTGCAACATCACTGCCTGCCTTCCCAGCAGCACACAAGCAGTGTCCATCTCCCAAAAGGAGGGGCCATTCACTGGGACTACATGCCTCCAAACAACTGCCATCTTTTCCCATCCCTTCTCTAAAGCCAACGAATCCCAGCTTCACCTCTTTGGTTACAAGGTGGCAGATGCAATGAGATGCATACTCTACCATGCTTCCTCAGAATTACCAGATCTTCTCCCCCCCCCCCCCCCCCTTTCTTTTTCACCTTCATTCCACAACTGAACTTTCCCAAAATATTTTGCATTCCAGACTACAGAATCCCAGTCCTCTGCTGGGACTGCAACCATTAGCAGGCATGCCTTCTCTAAATAGAAACTACAGCTACAGAGTATCAAAAATAATGACAGCTTACAATAAAAAGCTGTCTGTGGCTTGCTGTCTGACACAAGCCATGTTAGGAGCACTGCTACAAAACACTTAAGATTCCATGTTCAGTTGCCTCTGTTTCACTAGCCTTTTGTAGATCCAAACCAATCAACCACCCAATGAAAATTTGGAATGGGTCATCTCAAGAGATCAGAAACATCCCCTACAGACCTTCGCATCTTTCCAAATATGTACAGCCAGAAGCAAGATGATTTTTCAACCTATGTTTTTTCAGAATCAGGTTAAGAAAAACCTCAAGACCAGCCTCTGAACAGCGTCGTGTCTTTCCAAGCAAACGAAGGGGACCGTTCTTTATTCACCAGCAACATGCCCACAGCAGAGCAGAAGAGGATTTGGGATTAGCTACCTGGCAAACAAGTTGCACAGTTCTTGTTCTCAATAAAGACTTGCCTCCCTCTCGCTGCCAGAAAGCACGTAATTTCTTTACCTGTTAATATTCTTTGCCACTAATCCTCAGTGTGTCTGTCCAGACAAGTAGGCATTACACATTCCGTTGGCAGGAGGAGAATAAATACTCTACTTGTCTGGGCTGACCCACAGTGGAGAAGAGAAGCCGGCATTTCACAATGCTAGCAAGAAATGCCTGTGCTAAGAGAAGAGTGAGGACAGACTCTGCTTCACACACTAGCAAACACAGCTCCTTCGCAGTTCATTATTACAGAAGTCAAAATGTACTCTTCACAGCTCCATGCACTGGCATCTCAACAAATCAGAGAGCAGACCAACCTGCCCCTGATCTGTCACAGCAATTAGGTTGCAAAAGGTCAAGGTTTTTAATAACTCAACCATGTTTGGGAGCTACTTATTACTGCTTCGTTCCAGTCAATTATTAGTAATGAGTAAAACACAAGCTCATTCTCCCAGGAACTCCAAGAGGGATGTAGGCACTGTGAAAAAAAATTTAGCCCTTAAAACTAAACCTAAGACACACTGTCAAAGATCCTCCCCATAGGCCGTCACTGAACCACATCCAGAGGAGAAACAGATGCTGAGGAAACCCAGAATTAGACTAACTTAATAAAGCAGAAATAAAACCCAACAACTTATTAACCTAAGAGCCTCCAGCAGCAGGTGATTACAGTGTGCAGACAGGCTGAACAGCTCAGCCCGGACCTACGTCCAGCAACCAACTCCATCAAAAGCAGATGGAGCCAAGTGCTGGCTCTGTGCTAGCCAGACCCAACACCCTTGGAGAGGGATAACCTACCTGAGGAGGAGAGCTGGAGTTCACATTGTCTTTTGGTGGACTCAGGGAAGGCGCTTCTCCTTGAAAACCACTACTGTTCTGCGGCTGACAGAGTTTCCTGAAAGACAGAATTCAGGGCTGTTCAAATCCCATGCTTGACAAGCCAACAGATGGCATTTCAGATCTTCCTGCAGAGCAAAGAGCCTTTTTGTGGGCTCAAGTTCTGGCTGCTTGAAGATTCCATGCAAGTAGAAACTGTAAGTGTCTGAATGAGCTATCTCAGACAAAGATCTAGGAAGAAGAAACTACTACAGGAAAATACCAATCAACAACACGTGGCAATCGCTGATCTCTCTCCTGCTTTCCCATGGTTTTTGTAATTCTGCAAATGGAGGTAACACCTTGGACCAACACTGCCGCTGGTGTGACCAGGAGGGAGGAGGCAGACACAAGAGAAGATTCCCTACTGAGGATGGAACTTATTTTCCGACAGTTTTACCTCTTTCCTCTTGAGCTGGTGACACAAGCATTACAACAAATGAATTACAACCTTAGAAGAGTGATCCATATAGAGATTAGCAATAAAACTGGCATTGAACTTCAGAGTGTATAGGATATATGTATATTCTTGCTACCGATTGCAATACAGCTCAATAAGATATTAATTTTGCTGAGTTTGCCTCGCCCAGTAAAAATTGACTTAACAAGATAATTCAGAAAGGCAGCACACTGAAAAGGGACCGAAACTCAAGTTCAGATGTTGATGAGTAAGTTCTCCCACTCATTAGCACCATTAAAACAACTTTTTACAGTAACAACAGTCGTCTTTCAGAAGCAAGCCCCTCTGGGTCCAGGAAAAGCAGGATTATAACAGGAACTGTTACCGTATTATTGGTCCACTAGGATTTACATTTAGGGCTTCACAAGTTGCATCATGCAAAATAGTGCTACTCTGATCTGTATTTGCCCCATTCAACAAACAACAGAAACCTCTTGTAGCAAAAAAAAACCCCTACAATGCAAATCATTCTAATCACGTAAGTGCGTTAATTCACATTCATGCTGGGTATCTCCACTCCCCACTGCCCAAGGGGCTCTCTAGATCTCGGAGTAAAGTTTCACACCACACCAGCTTTGCCCTACTCTTCTGACACCAGCCAGATTGCACGTATATTAATCACCCAGGAAAAACTACTGTTGCATCAAGTTGCAGCTGTCAAGCTGAAAAAAAAAATTCAGGGTTAAAGGTTTTAATAAACTAGCTCTGCAGTCATTTTGTCACCAGCTGTACAGCTTAAATAACCAACATCTAAATTCTTCCACAAGAGACTATAATCTCTTTTAAAGCACACATTTTTCAAACATTGGGAAGATTATTTCAGAGATAGAGCCCGTGACATTACAAGATTTTCTTTTAACCTGAGCTCGAACCTTCAGCCATATTGCAGCAACATCTAGATGTCTGCAGCTTCCCTGCTGTCCTGGCTTCAGTTGCTGCTTTGTTTAATTTTATTTAGAACAATCTCAACAGCCACGTATCAACTCAAGAAAAGTACTCAGAAACTGTGAAAACAGGAAGGGAACAGTGATATTCCATAAACACAGCAGGGAAAGTGGCTTTTGGATGCTGTTTGACTAGCCTGAGCAACCTTGTCACATCTCCTAACATGTTAATTATGGATTTAAAAAAAGTGAATGAAAGATGACTACTTTCAGTCCAGCGACTCTTGTAACAGCAGAAAACCATTTCACCCCAATGGTGAAAGAAGGATAGAAAACACAAACAACACGAGGAAAAATGAGTCAAGACTAACACGAGCAGTTAGATATAGTTTTAATATTTGCAGATGTGCTAATTATTGCAGTCTTCGAACCACTGAGTGGCAAGCGGACCTGAAAACCGAGAGGGCATTTAACAATAGGCTGGATCCAGGCAACCACACAGACCACCACAGCCACTATGTGAAGTCCTGCGTCTGCTGCCTGTGCCTTTTTTGTGAATGTTTTTCTACTGTCTTCAACCCTACATGTTTTTTCCATTTTGTAGCCTCATTACCTGCACTGGCTGAGCGGGTCTTTGTTTGTACAGTTGAATACATCCTTTCCAAGGTCTATTTTTAGACCTTTGCATAACTGAATGCCACAATTCTAGAAAAAGCAGTAAATGTTGCTTTCTACAGGGAGAAGTTAACTCTTTTTGAAAGCCATCAAGATTGCATGGCAGTTGTATTTTTCCTTTTAATTACAACTCAACATCATGGCCATTTAAACGAGCTTGATTTTTCTTTAGCACGCCAAGGCACTTTAAGTGCAAGTTTCTGTTGGTTTAACAAAGTCTCATCTCCAAGCCCACTGTGCTTTCAAATCATGGAAACTGTTCAAACCGAGCATGCGCTGCTCGATCTAAACCAAAAGTGCAATAAAACAGCTCTCAGGACCAAGTCAA
Source organism: Falco cherrug (assembly GCF_023634085.1). Lineage (NCBI taxonomy): Eukaryota > Metazoa > Chordata > Aves > Falconiformes > Falconidae > Falco > Falco cherrug. The sequence goes on along the minus strand of NC_073700.1, from coordinate 45,322,466 downwards.
GTAAAATCTCTACCTACATTACAAAATCTGTACCAAGTCAGTACAAACACACTGAAAACCCAGAGAGGGAAATATAAACACTCAGAGCAGAATTCTCCTTCAGAAACCTGGGAGATACGTTCTCTTTCCCTGCTGCCTGCCAGCCAAAAGCTTCCAAGCTTGGAGGCTTCACCTAAGGAAATATATCCATAGAGGAAAAAAGTCTTTAGCAAACAAAAGAGACCAAGCTATCATCTCGACTCACTCTGTTAAGGGCTATTTTCATGAGGGACCATAAGAACAGGTATCCCTTGGACAGCGAGGATTAAATGGACACATTTGCCATAACCCGCTCACCTCCCAGGATTTGAAACCACCTTGTTAACTCTGTTAACTTTTAAGTGTAATAGTTTCTCTTCCCCATCCTTTTTGCTTTTAGTATAATGATTTAAATCATTATACTAAAATATAATGATCACACCAGGATGACATGAAGAGTGCATCCCCTTCGATATTCAACTTTACTCAACTTCTACAGCTGTCTAGATGACAAACAGATTTACTTTTGTTAAAAAAAAAAAAAAAAAAGTCAAACACTCAACTTACCATAGTCCTAGTGACTTCGGTTACCCTGATTTATACCAACTGACCTGGCCCAGTACTTTCAAGCTCCAGATGATATTACAAAGTTGGAATAATTACCGAACAAGTATCCTCTTCAGCAACTGCTGATCTCCTTCAGAGTAGCCAGGCCAGTCCTTCTGCACTTCTTTGTATACACAATCTTTCAGTGTGAAAGTGCTGTCCTTGGCACTCAGATTTGCCACCTGAAACAAAAGTAATTTGCAAAAAACCATCAGTTTAATTCTCACTTGTTCTAATGAAAGAGATCTAAGACAACAGGCAAAATCTCAGCAGACTTTAAGGGCAGTTAATAGTGTCAGAGAACAAGGAGAGACTTTATACTTCATTTCCTGATTATTTAATCAAACTGCACCTTTCCTTCTGCCCTGTCATCGCAATAATTTATAATGAGTTTCCAAAGCATATGCAGTTTACTGGGAAAAAGTCATATCTAAACAGATTATTAAGCTTGGGTAGTCTGGAATGGTACAATGTAAGTTTATGGAAATACACCCTAATGGAAACAGGCGGTTCACTTATCACACCTGTCCAATTAGAATGGTGCAGTTTATTAGCTGACAGAGGAACTCTTGCGGTGATAGCTTAGTTAACAATTGCCAGAAGATAATTTTTCACTAACAAGCCAGGAGCCCAGGCAACAGAAAGCTACCTTCCCAAGGAGCAGCCAGGAGAATGAATGCCTTGCAGATATATAAGGCATCAGGGAGCTTGCAGACCACACCATGCGGTTCAGTGCATTAGGATCATATGCTGGATTTCATCAAAAACTTTTCCAAGGCATACTTCAGGGCAAGAACAAAACCTGTGATTACCAGCTTATAACCCAGGGGTTTACAATAAAGCACTGCACCTAAATCATGTCCTGCAGTTAGCTCGGTACACTTGCACCAGAAGCTTTCTGACATTTTATTTAATTCTGCCGTGTAGTTTCCCCACAAAACTCCACATGGTGCCTACACGGATAGGAAACACTGCTGGAACCAGCAGAATTGTATTAGAATGGAAACAACTTGTTAAGAGTTATCCCACTTTAATCAGTCTTTCCACTGCTTGACTGAAAATTTAACTTCTTGCTGCTGGTTACACATCTGAAAAATACAATATTAGCACAAATAAAAAAGCCCCGATTAAGAAATGTTCGATAAGACTGTATCTGTGAAGAGCTTAGGTGATGTGTAGAACACTGCAAGTTCAGAAAGGAAAAAAAGCCAAGAATTTGTTTTTATAAAAGAGAAGCGCGGGTGCCAAATGCTATGCCCACAGCCAGGCTGAGCAACTGGCAAAGCCAGCCACTGTGTCCCAAACTCACTGCTTTAGCCGCTCAGTTTGAAAACTGTTACACTTGGAACTTGAAAATGCTTTTATTCAGTCAGTGGAAGATACTGTGCATCTGTTAAAGGATTAGTGTTCTCCATTGCTCACCCCATGCAGGAGATGGTTGTGCTTATGAATTTTTATTATCCACACAGCAGTAAGACAGCCTCAGAAAAGCAAGTGAAGGAGTGGAAAGTCTTGAACTAACTGAAGATGCTGTTAATTCCCCTGCATTTGCTTTAGAGTGACTATGACCTAATATTAAACCCCTATGAATTTAAAAGCAAAAAGCTGCAGAACTAATACAGCAAAGCTCTCCTGATAAGCAAAAAATAGAAAGCACAGTTATCAGTTTACATGACAAACACTTTGTTTTTCCTTTCAGTTCTGTCAGCTTTCCAAAATCCTGAGCCAAAATACAAGAAGAATTTGAGCTGTGTTTTACATTTAGAGATCCCAATAAACATGCCCAAGAGACAAAAGCAAAGCCAGGTTCTTTTCCAAAAACTCTTCGAGAATCTCTCTGGTTACTGCACCTCCCTGCTGCGGGAGACATGCTGCTCGGCAAGGCTTGTAGCCCAAGCAGAAGAATTTTCTCTGCACAGAGGCTGAGAGCTGCTACCTCCTTGTTTTGCTAGTGTGGGACTCCACAAGCTCCACCCCAGGCCTCCCAAAAATAGAAACCTTGCAAAATGAGGCAAAAAGGCCAGCAGGAACACAGAGTCCTCCGAGAGATGCAAGAGTACAATGAAACCCACACCTAGACGTATTTAGACATGTAGCTTTAACGCAGCCTGTAATTTTTAGCTTATCTGTGTCTGCTTGTGGATGGGAGCCCTGGTAGCGCTGAAAGGAGATTAAGTTTACGAGCAATACATTTACAGCCAAATCACCATTTAGCCCAATCGGGCTGACACTGTGGACACTGCCAAACACACCGCTTGCCTGCTAGGGGTTTGGGAGAGCATCAATAAAAGGTGACTATCAGAAACAGGATTTCTAGTATTGATACACATTTATAGCATTTGAAAGGATGCTCAAAAGAATTCTAGCACTGCTGGAAAACTAAGGGCTACAGGATTAAAATCCAGGGAAAGAGCAAGTTGTGCCAGCAATAACTCTATTTTCAATATGATCTGTCCCATGCCCTTGGGCAAACTAACTCCTTGCTTCTCATTCTTTTCAGCTATGGAAAGGAGTAAAAAAAAAAAATAATCCAATACAGAAGAGGGCAGCTGCAGCATTTAAATAAACATCCATGATATGTTTTGCGCTGCAAGAGCAATAAAGGTATTTACTGCAATTCCTAAAATGGCACCTTCAACATGACTTGAAGTGTTAAGAACTGATTCAGCTCGGAGACAGCTTTCACACTTGACATACAAATAATATGCTTTGCAAGAAGCTGCATGATCTTCACACCTAACCAGTTGCACTTCCAAGCAGGAAAGGCATGGGTCTGAACAATCCTAAGACGACATACAGCTTAGTGGAGAGGGACATTATTTTTTCCTTCACAAAGGAAACATTATATGGACCAATACAGAACGTGTTGCTTTATGTCCATGTTAATAAAAAGTATGCAGAATAGATTCACAGGTTATAACAAATCAATGAGCTTGTAGATCCTCTGTTAAGAGGATCCTCCCCAGGAGCAACCAGAAGCGTTCCTCTTAAGTGCCTGATCTGGTGAACTAAAATCATACAGCTTAGTTGCATACACCTAAACTGAGGCGTATACACGAGAGGCTTCTACTATCTCTAGTAAAATAGTAACGTGAATTGCAAACTTTGGTCACACACGGCCTTTAGAGAAACATTCAGCTGCAGCTCCGAGATACACAGGTTACGTTCAGACCCGTACCGAAGGCACGACCATTCTGAGAAGACGTTTCCCTTTACCTAAGTTGTTGCCTTCATCAGAGTACAAACCTGTTGCAGAAGGTTGTCCAGCAAATCCTTGTCCTGCTGAGAAAGTCCATCCTTCTGCAATCTGAGAATAAGTTCAGGTTTCTTATAAGGCTTTAGTGCCAGTAAGTGCACAACCCTATCTTTGAAGGGTCTCTGAGAAATCGCACTATTGCCTCTCTTTATTGCACTGGCAAGGTTGACTGGCGTTGGGCGCTTCCTGGAGGGAACAGCATCGGAAGCTCCTGGTGCAGGTTTACGCACCTGAACCTTTTTGCCTAAAATGAGATGAGAATAGTGAACTGCAGCAGTCACCTTGCAAAGGCCAGTGGTCTGTCAACACGTATATGGAGTTCATCACACCATCTGAAGTGCCAGAAGATGACAACGAAGGACAAACACAACCAGCACACCCCATCCATTCCGATACGCTGCTGGAATGAGTATCCCGTGAGTTTTATGATTTGTGACAAGCTTGTAACAAGTAAACAGCAACACCAAGCTCTGGAAACCTGAGTATTATTGGCCACAGGCTTACATAAAGCTCTCTTTGTCTGCCAGCTTTTCATTTATCCCAAGTGCATGCATCCCCACGGTTAATCTAACCATTTTCCCTCCCTATGAGAAGAAAATTCTGCATTATTATGTAGAAGAGTCGAAATATGGAGTGGAAAGACCAGAACTGGTCAACGAGCGGCTCCCTGCTGCTGATCTCAGCAAAAACGCTACTCCAGCAGATGTTTCTGCTTTTAGAACAATAGGAACTTTATGGGGCTGGGTCCACCTCCCTTCCCCCCGCCAAACACAGCCACATGAATGGGGTCTAACACTGATACATTAGCCTATTCATTAGTGTGCCGTCTATTCCAACAGAATAACCCCTTCTACATTGTAGTGGTAACTGCTTTGCCCTCCAATTTCATTTACGTATACGTGAGAACACAAAGCTGTCTCAAAAGTTCATCTCAAGCCCTCAGAGGCAGCTTCCCCAACTCTGTCCCAAATGTGGTTCTTAGTTTCTGACTGCATTATACAAGAATTCATTTTTCCCATTCCTACTGAAAAACAGCTTTAACTAGAATCCTCACACAAGTCCCACATCACTTACTAAAGTGCAAATCAAAGAATTTTACTATTTTGAATACAGAAACAGGTCAAAGTCAGGTTCCTGCTACCAAAGGCAAAACCAGCAATTCAAGAAAAGAAAATGTCTATGTTCCAAAGTCTAAAATATGGAGATGCAATCAATAATCACTTCAGTTCAAGAAAGTGACCTTCACTAGGACAAACAATATCCAGCATTTACTGCAAGAATTTTGGAGGTTTATTTCAGCATGGCAATTCCCTGCTGCTAGGAAGCAACGTTTTCAACTGAGTCATCTGAAGATACTGGTGATTGTCTGCAGTGTTTATTTTACTGAAACATAGATTGCGTAACTGAGTCCCCATTTCCTGGCTTTTTATTACGCACCATGCTGATGCAAGTGCTACCCATCGTCCGCAGGGCTGAGTTAAGAAGAGAGGGAGAAAAACAACAATTCACATGTTAAATATCCCAAAATTCAGAGGTCAACTGGACTTCGTTTCCAGAAACAAGACAAGAGAAGATTCGTCAGCTTTCTAGAACTCCCTTAACTCTTGCCAGGTCATGAACAGCAAAACACATTGGGACATTTCCACTTAAGGCTGGAGCCAAAATGCGCAATGATAGGAAAAGAAAAAACTAAGTTAAGCCAGAGCACAAAGTCTTTTAAAATATTCATATGTGTGCATATATATATGTATACACACACATTTAGTGTATAGATGAGCACACACACACACCCCCGCAGACATATCAGCCATCTATTTACATATATGTTTGATTGTGTTAGTTTACATCTATACTGTTCTGTTGATCTCTAGTTTCAACATTTTATATAAGTTCTTCCACATCTGAGCTGCCTGGAATGACTCCACTGACGTTTAAGTGCTGAGCTCCGTGTTCTCATGGAAATGTGAGAGCCAGGCTTCTCCCTCCAGACTAGCCTGCAAGTGAATCAGCTGATGGTGCTGGCACACCAAATACGTGCATATCCCACAAGAGGACTGTCCTTGCCCAGGCTCTTCCTCCTTGGACCAACGCTTTCCTCCCGTCTTAAAACACTGACACCTTACATATGCAGCATGCACTCCACTGAACTGCTTTTTCCATGGCTGAACCTCCATTTCAGAGAGGCAAATGTTTCAGCAAGAGTATTTTTAAAATCAAAAAAGTTTCACTCTTTCTTTCCGGGAAGCAATTTGCTTGGAAAAATCTTCTCCCTCACAAGCCCAACAACTTCATCCACTTACTGTAATGTTCTCAAATATAAAGCTAAACAAAATAATCTTCTAGTCTACAGGAAATCAATGCATTTCCTTCCTGATTACTATCTTATTTCTCAGCTTTGAGCACTTGGCTGATAAAACAATGAGTCAGGGTCAGTTCTACATTTTGCAACTCACCATTCTCATCACAGACATCCTCTGAGAAGAGACTGGCTACAGATCACATAGGTTGCAGAAAAAACAGCTGGCTCAAAGAAACAAAACAACAAAAAAAACCCCCAAAACTCTGCTGTCTGGTTAGGATTTGTGCCCTAAGTTGGTGTACCAGACTGAGGTTAAGCAGGGACCTGGGCGCAAAACTAGGTCTCTGCAGGCTCCTTCTGGAGCCTGCTGATAATTTGCCACAGTTTTATTTCCTCCCCTAAGATTCTCCCTTTTGGTATCACAATAAGATGGTTTGTTTAAGGCTGCAAGTCAGCGACTGCATTAGTCTCTTTGTTTATTAACACAGGGCCCTGCTATCTGCATCCTAGATGTTGCATGCTGTGGTCTGAAGCGCAGGCACACACCAGATGTGTGACAACGGCAGCGGTACGTTTTAGCTGACTTTGCTAGGAGCACAGACTTCTGATGGATCAGCAGTATGCTCTCAGCGTCATCGCATGACAAATATGAAATAATGCCAGAGTGATGTGACTGCACATGGACAACCCTCAGAGGCCACGCAAACACCACCACGTATGTTCTAGGGTGAAGATGGAAGCCGTGAAGAAGTCCCAATACAAGGAGAGTAGCAGCAGCCTAATAAGTCAGATACCCATAAGGAACTACCAGGTACTTGTTAAAGACCCATGGTCAAGCAAACACGCCAGCATTTGACTCCAGAAGCTCGAGAAGACACCCCCACATCAAGTTGCTGCTTACCGACGTATCTCCCCCCAGGTTTAATGACTATAGCGCTGCGGCTGCGAGTCTCCTCCTCTGCCTGTGCCATGCTTTGCCTCGCCTTCTGGTAGGAATCATCCGTAGCGCACACGGTGATTTTATCCTGTATGCTTCCAAGGCAATCCAAATGGATATTGCCATTGCTGCAAAATAAAATGCAATGGAAAAGGATACTCCCAGCACTGCAAATGGGCACATCTCTGTCACTGGTGAATAACTGCGGTTGCATTATGATAGGAAGGGACAGAAAGAAGCTGAGAGGTAAACAGATTCTTCTGTGAGTGCCTCCTTACCCAAGCATACACACAAACAGATCAGAAAGACTAAAAAGAAAGAACACTTACTAAGTTTTGTTCCCATTTGTTAGGGAAAAGATTCTACTGCAGATAAGGAGCGAGGGGGGAAGGCAAGATTTGCTTTTGATGTACCACTCACCTAGATACATACTGCTGGATACAGTCAAAACTCCCTTGGGGGCTGTCCTTGCCAATATTTGAAAGATAAAATGTGAAAGTCCGCACTTCCGTAGGTCGATCAGGCCTTGGAATTGCGATGTGCTGTTTGTAAGGAGAAAAATATTGGTCACTTGGGTAGCCCACACTAACACAAAATTCAATTTTTCTGCAGTCACTATGCTTTTAGCCATTTTGCAATCCACTACAAGCACAACATATGGATTACTGCATAGGAGACTATGAAGAACAAGAAGCCTCAAGAAGGATTCAAGTCAGAAAAACTATGTGCACTGAGAAGATAAGGTAACAGAGGTAGACAGATGTAAAGAACAGCTAAAGAGACAGCTATATCTGTAACAGAACAGAGATCTGAGCCGGCGGCTTGCTGCCTTTCAAAGTGGAGCCCACAATAACCTTGTTCTAGGAATTTGACCCAATTTTATTGATTCAGGCTCAAATCAGACTTGCTACCACTGTTTATATTCAATTTAAAGCACTTGAGACTTGTTTCTTTAGAATTAGTGATCCAGCACTAAACATAGTACAAGCCAGGTCACTAGGTAGCATGCTTATTCTTTTTTAAGAGATTATAATTCCATAACAAGATTTCATGGCTCACAGTAGAGTGTGACGCTGCTGCTAAATTAAATATTTAATCAAGCATTAAGTGTGCTCTGCAGACAACTCTACAGCGATCTGCATTGTTTTTCTCCCCACAGCCATTCATTTTTCAAAAGGGAAACTGTCTCCCCTCTGCATTCAAGATCCAACATAAATCTCAGCATCCGAGCTCTACTAGCACATCAATATTTGATAATTAAGATGGCTTCCAGAAAACGAGACAGAAGGAACATCAGCTTCAACCTATTTTAGACTACACTCTACCACACAGATTTATATTTACCCAGATCGCCACATACACACACAAAATATATACGCCTGGCAAACCAACTCGTGGCATCCACATATGACTGCGCTCCATAAAACATCACTGCTGGCACAGAAGGGTTTCTAGGTGGTTTCCCTTTGACCTCAGATGTCTACAGCAGCCTGGAAACCCAGTGCATCTGTGCCACTCTGCTAAACCACAGGGATGTTCTCAGAAGCGGCAAGAAACGCCTGCGTGACCTGCGCTGAGCTGAGCCAGCGCAGCATTTTCCATTTACCCTCTGCAGAGCCCAGCTATTCTCCAGCCAGCCCTCAGGACAGGCTTCCCTTCTTTTGAAACGGCAAGCCAAGAAACCCAGACTCCAGCCATGTTTTATCCAGAAGAACAAGTTATCCCCTGTGCAGTCCCAGGATCCGGATCTAAAAATACTCGGAGCAGATTTGGTGGCCGTCCGGGCGCTGCCGACCTTCCAGCAGCAGCAGCTGAGCCCTGTTATCTCCCCTGCCAAACACGCACCACAGCCTTGAGCCCTTAATCTGTCCCGGCACCCTCTGCCCCCACCCATCCAGAACAAATAAAATTCTCTTTTGCTTTACAAGCGAGCTGAGAATATGCACAAAGTCAAAGTTATGTAAACAGCAGATTGTGGGTATTTCGCAGTTGGCACTGTTCACCCACTAAGGGAAATTTGCTGGAAACGGGGCACGAAGGTAAATGCGAAGGGGTTGTTCAGCTTCTAGCACCCTTCGTTGGGCTGCCCGCGGTGGGTTTGTACAATAAAACCTGGAGGATGTAACCAAACAACATGTTCACACACTAAAATAACTTTCTTCCAGCTTCTGATTTACCATTGTAAAAAAAGACTGCCCCGAGAGCCCCAGATGTGGCATTTTTGTATTTTCTGCACCTTCTGCAAAGGAGGTAAAATGAGGCAGGAGTGAGAGAGTCAATTCAGCATTGTGTTGCTCATTCCAGTACTGAAAAGTTTAGCATATGCAAACTGGCCGTTATCTAGGAATTATTTTTAGCCGAAACAGAAGGTTTCTCAAGCCACCAAATCAGCATGGTAACTGCTTTGAGGGAGCCCTAATTTTGGTGTTGAGTATTACACCAGTAACCATAGACACTTAAAAATAGCTCAGTACAGATGTGACTTCTGTTTTTTCTCTTTCAAGTGATGTTCATCTGTGTACAGCTCATTCTGAATGGCAATTTCACCTTCCTCTATTAATACCAGCCTGAGTTCATCCCAAGAAACAGGGGGAAACGTCGTATTTTCCAATCATGTAAGTTAAGACGTTTTGTTCCTAACAGTCATATTTAAGAAAGCTGCACGCACTTACATCTAGCTGGCACCTGAAGGTGGTTGGTATTTTCCCCAGTTCAGTTCTTCCCCACTCCCCCCAACTCTGCTCCCGGCCCAGTAAGCACCTGCAAATTTGACCCAGCCTAAGCTCTAATTCTGCACGTGCTTTTACCAAAATAGAATAATCTTCAGCCTTTCTTATACAGTTATCAGCTACCACGGTTTGTAATGCTTTGGTACTCAAGCTCTTAAACTTAAAATTTACATGCACATTGAAATGAGCAAAATGCTCAAGACTCCATATAAACTTACAAAACTATCTAAGAAAATCCAGTTCTTGATGAAAAACTAACAAACAGGTACTGCTCTTAAGGAATGTCCAGATAGTCCCACGTCAGCATCTCAAAGCAGATTAACACTCTGCTAATTACGACCTAGTTACTACTATTGAAATTCTGATTATTACAGTGTAATCAACAAAACTAGCATCGCTATAAAGAAACACATCCCAAGGCAAAGATCATTTACAGCCCATAGTTTATAAAAACTCTTGTGAGATCCAATCCAGACCAGGATCGATCCAGGAGGGTTTTGTCCCCTGCCACCAAAACGCCTGGTTTGTTTTGGGCTAGAACCACTGACATCCTCCTTCAGCATCTGGCCAACAGAGCTGCCACCTTGCCAACCCCGTGTTTTATTCCTGGCCAATTCCCTTCTCTACTTAATTAAGAGCATTAAATATGAAGGGAGGTTTTTTCACTGTATTAGAAGCCGAGAGCATCCTTGACAGCATTTATTAAACTAACACTGGGAATAGGTAAAAGATGACATGGACACAGTAATTTAAAGGCTTCTAGAGAATTAAATTAAGGAAGCAGCAGTTTGTGTTCAACTCTTATTTTATGTCCTGCCTCTCTGAGTCTACTCAAGTACTTTAAGCTCTTCCTTCCTGCGAGAGGGATACTTACACGGAGAAGCCACGCTATTAAAATCTCCTGTCACTGGACACTGCTTTAAATCGCACTCTGACATTTGTGCTACATATAAAAACTTCCACCCTCAAAAATCAGTGGAAAGTCTTCTCCATAGCAACATTTGTTAGGAACCAAAATAGGAAGGCAACAAATTGAGGAATTAAGGTATAGTGGAAGAAAGTGTATTCCAAAACTAAACAGCTAAACAAATACATTTTAAGGTCATCATCTGAACTTGAGAACTTTATTAAATTACTGAAATTATCTTTTCAGTCCAATTGATAGGAGGCTCACTAGAAACAATTTAAAGCCCTGCAGTCAATTCCTTAATGCAGGGCATAATTGTGACATATACGAGTATACTACACTTAAAAACAGATGGTTATGCAGCTGCCAGCTTCTTGTCATACCCAGTAAAAATAATAATAAAAGGACAAAGAGCTCCTTCCATCTGCCCCAATTGAACTGGATCTCGCTTTCTTCAAAGCTCTACCTTTGGCCTTTACTTGACAGTGCAATTAATTAAACTGCTGAAAACGAGGCAAGCAGAGGTCAGCTCTGTGCTGCCAACATCCTCCTTCCACCCGCAATGCCCCAGCACTGCTCACACTGTGCAGGGCTCAGCGCTTTGCTCTTTACATGGCAACATCAGGCACAATCGTGCTGCTTTGCTCCTTTTCCATTCAACCCCCACCATAACTCCAGGTGACTGGCAGCTCTTTCACCAAAAACTCTTCTCTGGAAGTTACGGGCTCAAATACAATTAAGTGCATTAAGTATTTACTTTTAATAAGGAACTGCATAATTTGAAATTATTTTTAAGCATTATAAGAAACTGCATAATTGTAAAATAGGTTCTCTTTTGGTTAACCTGAGAATGCTCGGGTCCGTATCGGATCTGTGTGAAACCCGCTACAAGGAGAGCGCAAAGGCTGAGCGCAGTGGAGCTTTTTAAGCTGCTTAGATTGATTTTGCTACATTTCCTTCCAGGAAGAAGATTAAGTAAGAGAAGAAGCACTTCTATGACTTAAGCAGCTTTACAGGAAAAGTTAGGTGTTGAGCCTCGCAAGGTGCTCTACAAAGGGAAAGGAAAGCATCTGCAGTCTTTTTAGCTTCTTTATTACATGCAAAGCTGTTTGCTCATGTAATTAACAAATCATGCACTCTTAAAAAGTTTTCCTTGTCACACACTTCTAATTTTGCCAAACTTCAATTGCAGATTTTTATTTAAGCTTTCACACTGAGCTTTCTGGGAAGTTTAATTGTAAACAAAGTAAAAAACCTGGAAATTGCTCCTTTCTTTATTTCCCTGGACAAAAAGGTTTGTATTTTTCTTCTTAACTTATGATAACAATCATGTCTTTCCCGCTACACTTTGTTAGAGAACCATGTACTATTCATAAGACTAATATTGCATGGTAAAATGTGGGCAAGGAGAAATGTGCTAGACTGATGCCTACTTAATTCAAGCCTTTTTGAAAGTTTTGTTGTGCCACCACAAAAAATAAGTTATTTACAGTTGAGTTCAGATTCTTAAAAAAAAAATTCCCCTTCCTTATGCAGAGCACCAAAGTTAAACACATGCCATTTTGTATGTAAAAGATATAAATGACATTGTTAAGGTTCACTGAAGAGTTGTGTTACTTTACCAGAAACACTACCAATTAAATCTCAACGTTGTTAGGAACTGGCATGACAGACTGTTTCAAACGTCTATAAATATCTTGGAGGAGTTCAGGCATCAGAACAGAAGTAGTAAAACTCCTAAATGTAAGAAACTCTTGGTACTCCCAGAAACTGCCTAGCTGTTTAGAGCTGCCTATTAAATAAAGCTTCAGCACGCTCTCAGCGGCCTCCAAGCACTGCTACGGCAAATAATTGCTACCCATAAAGTCTTGCATCAAATTTACGAGGCTCGGCATGGCGTTTCCTCAGGACACAGGCGAGGTTTCCATGGATTGCCGCACCTACCACCGTACTGCCATCCGTGAACTTCCCACTTCCTTGTCCTACCCGACAGCATGGCCTTTTAAAACTAAATTCCAGCACCAGCAACACTACTGGTGCTATGGATTTACAGAGGTTAGAAAAGAAAAGGGGCGGGGGGGGGGGGGGGGGGGGGCAGGGGCAGTTCTTAGAGATGATGGATGAGCAAACACTTCTTTTCTGGACTACATCTGAACTTCATATCACTCAGAAATAAGAGCATCATTCCTTAAACTGGAATAGGATGGACATACAGAACAAATAACTTACTCTGATTAATTGTATAAGCCAGTAAAGAACTTTCCAAGGCAACCCACATACAAACTTACCCCTTGGCTTCCTTGAAACTGGATTACCGGTTTTGATGTCACAGTATCCTACAAAAACAAGTTGGGGGGGGGAGAAGAAAAAAAAAAAAAGATTAGAGAAATTTAGAGCTGCAATATTCACTGCCAAAAAATACTTTCCTTAATTTTTCACCTATACTTTTTTTTTTTAAGGAAAAGGGTTTAGGGAAGTACACAGAATTCCAATCAAGAAAATACAAGAACTCCTGGAACAGCGATTTGTACCTGAAAACAGATAGAACTGCAATGTCACCGGTGGTACCCTTATTTCAGAAAAAGAACAGCTCCAAGATAATACCCAGATGGGCTACGCTTAGTTCCTTCCTGACCCCTAAACCACATTTCAGGCACGGAATAGCTTAACTGTGTATCTTCGGTGCTTATGTAAGTTTTGAGTTCAACAGTGGATATTTGAGGGGAAAATTTATTACAATTCTAGGCCTGAGAACACACTAAGCGAATTTTTTCCAGTAGAAAGCTGGCAATCCATTGGGAAAGCAAACTGCAACTTCATTGCAAAATACTGTTGTTACGTTGCCCATTTCAACAATCAGCCTCTTCCTCCATACCAATTTGCTTACATTTCAAGAAGTCCTCCTCCTGCTAGCTCCAAAACCCTTTAAGTCTGCTCAAGACAGAAACACCACTGAATTTTAGCCTTTTTTGCACTGCAATCGCACTTCTTGCTTTGCTGTGATTTTACAAAGATCACAAAGGCTTTTAAATTAAAACTCTCACCTGAGGTCTCAATTATAGGGAAAGAAATAACATACGCAAGCCAAACCACGCTAAGGTTTAAAGAAAACCTTAAATTTCAGGAGAATTATTGCTTTATTAGTTTTATTTCCTAAGGCACAGTAGGAGACACCCTCCAGCAGCACAGGAGTTGTGCTCCACGGGGTAGGAAACCATGCTGCATGTGGGATCCCATTGGGAAGCCTTCCAAAGGGACAGAAGAGTTTACAAATAGGTTGAAACATCATTTAGAAGCAAACACATTGCCACATATACGAGAAGACACATTTCCATGGAAAAAATGCCAAGAAGAGTTTAGGAGACAAAGTCCAAACGGTGCATTTGTGTTGTCCTTTTTTGTATCACAGCGCTCGCATCTCCCGGTGTTGTAAGAGAATCTCGTCGACTTCCACAGGATTACAGAAACACACATTTACATTTAGCAGCAAAAGAGTTAACAGCTTAAAAGCCCATTACGTTTATCATCTCTCATAAAACCTTTCCAAATGCTTTCAGCCCAGGAGTGAAGAATCTAAGCCACAATACGCTGACACTGACAAAAAAAAAAAAAATCACTAGCAAAAAAATATCCTTCTAGCACAGACGAATAAGCTCATCCTAAGACAGTCTTCAGAGCCTTTTAAGAGCTCATCCACTAAGATTTAACAGATCTGCATCACACCCTAGATTGTTACAAGATATTTATGATGGTGAGTAAAGCAAGACTATACTTGAAGCTGACAGCACTCACTTTGTGTTGTATAGCAAGTTTTATAGACCTGAAACAACCTTTATAAAGAAACAATAAACAACATCTTGCTCTTCGTACAGAGATCACTGAATTCCTTGAGTGCCACGACACTGCATACCACAGCACACTGTTCATAGACAGACTGGCCAGCTTTTTGTTCACGGTGTCAGCGTGTACTGTGCAATGTGTCCAGAAATTCATACAAACATACTTGAGCAAACAAGCATTTGAAACATTAGAAAAATCTGGATAAAAAATACCTCAGTGTGGATCTTGTCCAGCTAGTTACAGATTTGTGAAGTTCTGCAATTAATTCTGGAAAATCAGTTAAGTGGAATAGAAAGGTAATATGAAGCGCATAAGTAGAGTAACAAGGCAGTAACAATACAAAAGTACTGTTACACAAATCAGGACAAGCTTTAATTACAGAATTTATTCCCTAATCTACATATAAAATGGTTTGAAGTTAAATGTGTAATCTGAAACTCAAAAATGAGTGTTCACACAAGTTAAATGGCAAACATTAGCTTTATCTCCTTAAAGCCCCAAAATACAGCATTTCTAGGCTCCGGAGTTGTCCATGCCTCGGGGATGCTGGTGTTTGTGATCTGCTGTGTAGGAATATCAGTATTGCGACTCCTTGCCACTCCGCAGAAGGGATCACAGAGGAAGAGCTGTGTATTGGAAAGTTGTTGCACCAAGTTCCCCTTTTAGGGAGAGAAGGGGAAGGCTCCTGGCATCTCAGCAACCCCATCCCTGCACTGATACAGGCATCGCTTCCCTTCTGCTGATGCCCAATTCCTTGGCTACAGGTCATCTGAGAATGCTCATGGAAAAACACACACGCACACCCTAACCTGATTAAGGATATGAACTTAAGTCCTTGCATGGACACCTTCATTCAGAATAAAAGCAAACAGATGAATTAAGCTAAACCAAGTTAAAACCACGTTTCAATTTATATCTTCAGTTCATTTGGATTAGCTTTCTTGAATGTTCTCGTATGGACAAACCCCAGTTTTAAGGGGTTCTTGCTACCATTTCCAAAATCCTTCCGTCATCTTCTAAAGAGTCACCTGATTCTTCCTCAGTGATACCAAGACAGTGTACCTCCTTCCTTACAGTTCCCTGGAAATGCCATCCCATCCACCTTTAGTGGGAAAAAGGTCTTCCCTTTTAACTAAGAGAAGTCATCTGCTTGGTGGTACTGCTGTGGGTACAAGTCTGCCTTCTCCAGACTACACCAGCTTACAGGGTTCAGTAATCTTTGGTAAACCAAGGACGCTGATGAAACCTCACCTTTGTGTCCAATTAAGAGACAAAACAAGACAGATCTGTCCAAGCAACTGGCCCCCTGCACAGCCTTATCTTCCAGCTAACAAATTGTAGCTTTGCTCTTCCACAAGGTTCACGATATTTAAGAATAGCTACTGGAAGCTGATTTAGATAAAGGCAAAGCTCTAAGCAAGAAAACAACAGTTCAAGTATTTTAAAGCAGTTGCCTGTCAGCCCAACCAACTTTCTGCTGCTGCCAGGTACCAGATGTTCTCCTCTACAGTTAACACACTCATCCATAATGGTGACAGCGCTGTTGAAGAGGTCCAAGCATGAATGAGCATGATTGCTGGGATGCATGGGGCCAGAGAACAAGCGATGTCATGGAAAAATAACAAATTTCTAAGCTATGCATACACTGAGAGCAAGCAAAGCCCCTTTAAACACACCTAAGACATTAATTACGTCTGCTCTGTGCTCGCTATTGTTTCAAAAGGCTTCCTGACGCAGGACTGAAAGGTTAGCAAATCATTACAACTTCTTCTCTATTTGCTAGTTTCTACAATGAATCTTTTAAGAAAACGCGTCAAGCTTCCTCCCATCTTACCCTAAGAGAAAATGAACCGTTTTAACAAACTGGAGAGTCCTTCATGCAGTCAAACTCACCGATGTCCTACAGCTCTACAGGAATAACTTCCAAAAAGAACATCCAAACTGCAAACATGCGGTTGTACTTCTCCAAGATCTACCCAACTTGCAGACAGACCCCAGTTATGTCAGGTGACGACAACCCACCATTTACTTCTTAGTAATTCAATTGCTTACTATCTGGAAGGTGCATTTCCATGCTTCTGTGCCCAGTTCACTGCCTTCCATAGCTCCTGCTGTGTATTTTTTGGGTACAGTGGAGAAATAAAGCAGCAAGCTTTCAAACACTAAAGCTAGGCTCCTGGGATGTCAACACAAATCAAGCGCCACAGACCCAAGCGCTTTTGGTCAGACAGTCCTCCAGATACCATCAGATTATTTTGGAAATCACAAGATTAAACCAAAAACTCATCCACAAAGCTCCCACAAAACATTTGTCTTTTATTAGCATGGTATTATGCTCATCTTCATCCTCATTAGCTCTCCTCTAGCCTGGGGAAGCTAAACACTTAATACGTACTCTGAAAACTCACAGAGACTGTGGCAATGTGCAAACAGTTCCTCGCACTTAAATACTCCAGATCTGGCACATGGAAGCTTGAGTGAAGAGTAGGAGGAACAAGAAAGTGTCAATAAAACACGCAAGAACTGAATGTAAAACTAATAAAAAACTTTATCGGGTATAATCAAAGCTGGCAAGAGGCTTTAAAAATTATTTAGAGTTAAAACTGGAGGGAATATTCCTACACAGGACTAGAAAGGACATTTGAAATCTGTCAAATAACCGATTGGAAACTTCCCCATTTCTTCAGGGAAATACAGATAATTAAAGAATACGTTGTTTCGAGAAGTTTTGTTATGCATTTACTGGAATTTATACTGGAGACAGTGTTATATGGAAAATATTTGCCTATACTTAGTATCGGTGTATTTGTCTGTTTTCTTGAATGTTAAGAGTCACAAATGCCGAGCAAAGCAAATGAAAGCTTATCCTTATTTATGTTGGAACAAGGGAATTATTTTCAGAATTTAAAGATTCTTGCAAACATTTAAAATTAGTAGCAAGAATTCCAATAAATACACAGAGAAACTACAAAGTCATGGTAACCCCAAGACTGGCATTAACAGGACATTTTGAACTGTCACGTGCAATTCCAGCCAGGTAAACCTGCTGCTGCTGCACCTCAGAAACCAGTGAAAAAACATGAGAACAAACAGAAATCACTTAAAATTCATAAATTTCAGACTCACTAATACCCCAAAGTTCCTCTTAATTCTTTGGTTATGACTAGCTTATGTTTCTTTTGCCCACGCAGTGCAGTCCAAATATAAGCATATTCCCCCTGGCTCCTCGACGCAACTGGGCAAAGAATGATAAAAAAAGTGTCAGATCCCAATCCAGGAGGTTTGAGCAGACCTAGATGCTTGAGAAAAGGCATCCCGCAGACCTGAAAAGAACTTAATGATTTACATTTCCACTTCCATTTTCCTTTTAAACACACCACACAGACTTTTGAAGTAAAACAGAGACCAAAACCAAAGCAAATATATCCAGCATCTCATTGTGACAGACTCACAAGAGACACCTCAGAGTCCCCAAGTTCATTAGTAGCAAGATCTATAAATCCCAGGGGAAATAAATATCTTTGAATATACCCACAACTTCAAGTGACTCTGTGTGAAGTTTACCAGCAGTCAATTAGCCAAAGCTGACCCAAGGGAGAACCACTGTATATTAGGTGGAGAGAAAAGACTTCTCCCAAGACACTCCACTATTTCAAGGCTTATATTTACCTCCTAGCAGAAAGACAACAGTAAAAAGCCTCCTGAAGATTCTTTTTTTATGTCACAATGTACTGGGTTTGTGTGGCAAGGGTTTGGTGGCAGGGAGCTAACAGGGGTGGCTTCTGTGAGATGATGCCAGAAGCTGCCCCCATGTCCAATGGAGCCAATGCCAGCCGGCTCCAGATAGACCCGTTGCTGGCCAAGGATGAGCCCATCAGCGATGGTGGAAGTGCCTCTGGGATAGAGTATTAAGAAGGGGAAAAAAACCTGCAACAGTGCAAGAGAGGAGGGAGAATATGCAAGAGCAGCAGCTCTGCAGGCACCCAGGTCAGTGAGGAAGGAGGGCTGGGGGGGCTCCAGGCACCGGAGCAGAGGTTCCCCAGCAGCCTGCGGGGAAGTCCCCTGGGCGAGGCAGGCTGTGCCCCCAGCCCATGGAGCCCATGGGGGAGCAGATCCCCCCACAGCCCAGGCAGGACCCCATGCCGGGGCAGGGGGCTGCCCGCAGGGGGCTATGACCCGTGGGCAGCTCATGCCGGGGCAGGGGGCTGCGACCCGTGGGCAGCCCACACTGGAGCGGCTCCCGGCAGGACCTGTGGCCCCGTGGGGAGGAGCCCAGGCTGGGGCCGGGGAAAAGCATGAGGATCCCTCCCCCTGAGGGGGAAAAAGCAGCAGACAATGTATGATGACTGTAAACCCCACTGCCCGTTCCCTTGTACCACTCAAGAGGTAGAGAAATCAGGAATTAAGCTAAGCCCAGGAAGAAGGGCGGGATGAGGGGTCAGGGTGTGTGTGTGGGTGTGGGGTGTGGGAAGGAGTTTTGCTAATTTGAATGGTAATAAATTAAATTTCCCCAAGTCAAGTCTGTTTTGCCCATGACAGTAATACCCAAGTGATCTCCCCATCCTTATCTCCACCCATGAGCCTTTCATCGTTATTCTCTCTCCCCTGTGGAGTTGAGGAGAGGATTGACAGAGCAGCTTTGGTGGGCACCTGGCATTCAGCCAGGGTTGACCCACCGCACACACATCTATTACTTAGGGAATTAAAATATCATCTACCCTGCAACACAATTTCCATCTGCAATTTAAGGCCTCCCAACGATCTCACTTGAAGTTGAGGACACTAACAGACTGCAGATGGGATTGAGTCTGCTGAGACTTGAAAATTATAGTTTTGCTATTCAAATACAACATTCTCTGGGAGAAAAAAAAAAGTATTGGAAATTCCATGGAAATCCACAACTACTGAAGCACAAGTTTAGCTTTCTACTCAAAGAGAGGTGCCAGCAGCCATGGAGAGAATGGTCAGCTGCCAAGGTGAGAAATGCAGCCATGGGGATGCTTCTGGAGGACCCTGGGTACCCCTGCATCCTTCCAGAGACTGGCACCTGCAAACCCCCCTGTGCACAACCAGCCTCTGTGCAGGAGCAGTGCGGCACTGCGGGGTGGGATGGGTGCTCCTCACACAGCAATCCCCAAATTCACCAGCGTACACATTTGTCTGCTCCTCCCAAGTTTACCCTATTTATTACTTCGATGAGCAAAGCATTGTCAAAGAACAAAATCACATCTGTCTGCTGGGCCCAGTTCCCCAATCTTCTATCCCATTTTCCTCTCCCCAGTGTTTAAAAGAAATATTTGTTTGGGACAGAAGCGAGTACTCAGGTTCAGTACAGATCATTTCTTAAAAGGTACTTTTGATGAAGGTTTAGGAGCTGGAGACTTACCACTTACTCTGCAAACTGCAGTTTGTATTTATTATAATCTATCATTTTCCTAATATGCATTAATGGATGCGTATTATCACTGAAATATTAAAGCACCTATAAATCCTAGCCCAAACAGCATAAGCAGCTATAGAATGCTAAAGAGCTTTTATGTCAGCCAAAATGATAAGCTGTATGTTTTAAAGTTTTTAATTGCTAAACTGCAAAATACATGCTCGTTTCCTTGTATATAATTGCATAATTTTAGGTGGGCTATTACAGCACAAACACCACTTCCTCGGTAGCTTAAGTTTCCAGGATCAAAACCCAAGAGTGCCCCTATAAGAAGAAAGTTTAATTAAAAACAACAGCTCCAAAAAACACCTTTGATATTACTGAAGCTGTGGCTGTTGCAGAATTTTAACATTCACAGCTCCTTATTAAGGAAGCATTTTAAGCATACAGACTTCTGCATCACAATCCGAGCATCAAACATACCATCCCACTTGAAATACAGAAAACCACTACTTTTGAGTAAATTTACACAGTAAGACACATGATTAAGTTAAAAAAAAAACAACAACACACAACCACACCAAAACTGTAGCCTCATCAAAATGCTTTGTGCCTGCAATGTAAAGCAGAAACTCAGTCCCTAAATGGACAATAGCTTGTATCAGCAAACCAGAAAGCAATTAAAACTCCACTGTCATCAAGATGTCACCCCACAGGCACGAGAGCTGAGCTAGCCATGGAGCCTGTTCTCTCACGCATGCCTGGATCTTCTGATCTCATCTAATCCAGGTTAAAAAGATCCCCCTGAATAAAACACAATGTATGTGTTGATACGGTTCCTCACTGCAGAATTCGTTTGGAAACTTAAACCGAAACAACCGAGCACCGCTTCCTCAGGCAGCAACGCAAACTGCCCCAGCACACCTCCCTACCGCACAGCAGCTTTACAGCCAGTCCAGAGAGCTTTCTTTAAAGAGAAACTAGGGGGAGGGAGGGATGGAGCGAGAAATAGTACATCTGAAACCAGACTGGCCACCCAAACACCCATCCTGCACCCTCAAAGCTCAGGACAGCTGACAGATGCCGATGCTTGCCAGCCTCGCAGCAACAGGCTGCAGCACACGGCACTTTGCCAGTATTTTTTACTACAACGTTGTAAGAGCGGATACCCAGCTTTTCAAATCCATCTTTCCTCTTCGTTTATCTCCAGTATGAAGCTCCTTGGAGGGTCCAATCTTTGCAGCCCTCCACAGCACCAAACAACTCAAGCAAAACTCATTCCAGTGATGTTTTACATACAGGGTAGTTTAAGTTTTATAGTCGAGCCCAGGGAAATTTTTTTGTTTCAACTTGGTAACTACAAGTAAAACTTTCCAGATGTGCTTCAAAAAGAGTCTTTGCTTCCTAGGGCAGAACTAAATGACGTTGTTTTTTTTTCTGATCCTGTATTTGCAAAAATAAACCTTTAAACTCCAACAGAGCAGATGGCTCTGACCGTAAGTCTGATACTCTGATCATCTTTAGCACCAGACCACAAACCCCGTGAAAGGTAGCTTTGGTAAGGGAGCTCCGACTTGCTGCACACACTGAAAAATCCTGGGACAAACCACACATCGCTCATGATCATTAAGCCAAGATGTTTGGCTAGCACAAGGTACAGTAGTTTTCCACTAGAAAGGAAAGCTACACCTGTATGCTATTTAGGCAATACCTTTCAGGAAGAAAATTAAAAGGAGGCCCAATTCCTTAAGAGAAATAAAATATTGTCACTTGGTGTTGAGTTTACTCAGATCACTGGGTAGACCAAGTGACCTTGCTTGGCCGTAGAAGAACCCGGCTATAGCAAACAGACCATCGTATCTATCGGACCGATTGCTTCCCAAGAGCAGGAACCACCAAATGACTTCTTGCAATCCCTATTCCTAAATTTCTACATCAATGCAAACACAGTAACCAAGTATCTCTCAACGAACACCAAGATGGATACAGAATTGTTCTGTAGTAAGTACAAATACACGATGAGAAATGCCTGCAAGTGATGCTGCAAGGATGCAACCATCCATCTCCAAAGAAAATGCAAGCTTTATTTTTGCAGACAACAGACCTGGGACTTCCACAGAACACTGAAGAGTTAAACTGACCTGTCTCCAGAGAAGGGCTCACCTATTCAGGGACAGGTTACTGCAGACACACTGCAAGAGGAGAATAAGCACTTAGGGACAGACAGAGGCATAGACCAGTTCATTTTAAAAGCCACAAGACTTCTGTTCTAAATACTACCTCCTTTCTGAATGGCCAGTCAGTCACTGGATCCCACTACTGCTGCTGCCGTGACAGCCAACATCACGATGTGATGGGTATCAAGCTGCTGCAGCTCTCCACCTGGCCAAAGCTAGAAAGTAGTGCAAATGCACACCAAAACAGATGACTGCAGTCTGAGGTCAAAGGGAATGTGTATTGTAAGAAACAGGAAGAGATCAAAGGTGGTTTGGTGGCATCAAGGGCCCCTAGCTTCCAATTAACTCAGGCACAGTTACACATCTTCAGCACCGATGCAGAAGTCAGCCTCATTTGGGAATCCAAGTTTGGAGAGTACGGGTACGTTTCCCAGTGGTACAGCACTTTTTTATCTTTGCTTTTCTGGGGAGTTGAGAGAGACCTACTCATTAAGTCTAGCAGAGAAGCAATAATCATAAAGTCTCAACTCTTTACGCCTGACACCAGACTGCCACAAGAGCTTAAAGGATGATTATCTGCAGTTTAATCATCACAAACTCCCACCAATTTCACTATTAACAAGATGAGGCTACTTGGTGAGGTTTTACTGTCAGAAGACCAACGGCCAACTCCCACGATTTCCAAAGGCTTGAGAAAGAAAAGCTTTTGGGGGAAAAAAAACAAACCACCTTTGCATCCCTGTGTAGCTTTCAGTGTCTAGAACAACTGTTCAAAGCAGTCTGGTAATCAATTAAAAATATGTCTATAATGTAAGAATTACCAAATTACAAAACATCATGCTCTTTTTTTTTTTTTTTAGTGTAATAACCCAGGAGGCTTCTTTCACTCCAAGTAAAAACCCCAGTAGTTTTGATACAATTACTGCATCTCTCCAAAAATGAAGTTTCAGTTTGTTACTGGATTTTCTGCATCCATTACTCATTACAAAAGGCTGTTCCAGACCCTCACCAGAACTGAAAACCAGTAGCCTTCAA
The DNA here is from genome assembly GCF_023634085.1 of Falco cherrug. Lineage (NCBI taxonomy): Eukaryota > Metazoa > Chordata > Aves > Falconiformes > Falconidae > Falco > Falco cherrug. Next base: position 45,299,282 of record NC_073700.1, on the reverse strand, counting down.
AGCTATTTTATTAGCCAGTGTGGCATTCCTGAATCAAAACTGTCCATTCATTTAAATGGCCTTTTCTTTCTCTCAGGGTCTTGTCCCGTTGTCCCCATCCCAATCCCGCAAGCCAGAGATTCAAGTACCCCTTCCTCTTTCCCACAAACACGCTAGAAATCAGCAAGAGTCTGCACAGTTACTTTTATCACCATTTTTCCTGAAGGGATTTTTCTTCTGCAACTCAGACTAAAAGCAATAGAAGGTAAAACCGGGAAAGCATAAAACAAGTTGCAACAACATTTCCCAAAACACTCATACAAGGATAATGCTGTGCTGGCAAAGCCAGTGTGAAAATTTAAGTGCAAACCTAGAAATAAGTTCCACTGTTTTGTTACTTGCAAGCAACTGTATGGAGTTTGGGGGAAAAGTTAACACATTCCAAAGCCCACCCCTTTTTAAAACCAGCAACCCTACAGTCACCTGCTTATACAGGAGGAAAAAAAAAAAAAACATTTTAAATCAAAAAATTAAGTTAGAATTTAAGTCTGCTTACATAGCCTGAATCTATTCCTTTCTTACAGAGCAGTACTGTGTATCTTTCAGCACAGCTAAATCTATTAGATACTGGAAGTTAAAGATAGGGTTGAAAAAAGGAAGATAAATATTGGTATTTCTAAAGTGCAGGCAAAGGAAAGCAAACCCTCTTAATTTGGTTTTGTGTTTTTTGTTTGGTTTTTTGTTTTTGGGTTGTGGGTTTGGTTGTTTTTTTTTTTGAACACGTGCATTTGCTTTGAAACACTGTTTTCAAGAAGAAACGCCATTCCACAAAGAAATTTCCTGTTTTGCCTCCATGTATTGGAAACACTAATAAGTGTACTGATTATTAAATATTCTCTTAAGAAAAGTGCAGCAGTATGGCTTCAGCATCTGTACACATTTGCATTACAAGACAATTTAGAGAGACCATAGTCTGGCAAGAATCCCATTAAGACATCCATGCTCAAAATTCCCTGGGTAATCATCTCTTGCATGTAACACTGCTTGTTTTTGCAGCAGAATTTTATTGTAGCTATCAGATGATCTTGTTAAATTGGGAAAGGACTAAGAAAAAAAAAAATACTGGCAGAAGGAAACTGAATCATCCAAAATTCCCAACTCTGCTAAAGGTGAACAGCGGTTCTGGTTTTCCCTAAAGGCTTTACTTAAACACTTTTATGAGCCAAGAATCATTAAGGAGTTTTAGATTTTCTCAGATTAATATTTTAAAAGCCATTCCTCTAGTACAAGATACCTCGAATGAAGGCTTCTGTGCTTCCTCTGAAAGAGGGAGGTTTACTGTTTACTAGATGTTGGAGATGTGGCCACCTCTCAAACAAAACCAAAAAGCTTGTGAAAACACTAAGGAAAACTATTTCAATCGTGGAAATCACTTGGCTCGCTACTGTCTAGCTTAGAAATAATACTTTTCACCGATTAGGCTTTCTGAAGCAATATTGCTTTCAGTCTGTTCTGACAATGAAATCAGGTCCTTGAAATGTGGAGCTAGAGGCATTTTTGGACTGAATGCCCAAAAAGGATCACAGCAGCTACCCAGCATTTCTATTCCTGACCCTTCCCACCTTCAATGGGTTCAAATTTGAAAAGCGGATACAACTGAAAAGTAAAGATTTTTATAAACTTCACTGAAAAGATTTAGAATTTAGCTATTAAATAAAGGCAAGACCAAGATCTGTTTCCCCTTGCTGGGGAACGGGAAGCAGAAGTTGGCTGGCAGTGGCAGCAAGCCGGCCATCCAGCACAGACACATCCAGACACCCACATCGCGGAGAGAGGGCCAATGGGGGACCCGGTTCTGTGGGATGAGACTTTGTCATTTGTGCTCTCAGCAGCAGAACAGCCACCGTCAATATTCACCTACTCTTCTGGCCAGCTACATTCTGTTTAAATGCTCCTCTTCTTTTAAACTCCGCACTTAATTTTGCCAAATTCCTTTCCTGAACCGCTATCTGACCCTACTGGGTCAGCAACTGAAGCCTGAGAGGGCCTGTACCACTGCCCAGGTAACTGAAACAACTCGCCTTTACTTCTCCTATTGCCGTCTAAATATAACACAAGGGTCTTCCAGCCAAGCATCTTCCAAAACAGTCACAAAAATCATCAGTCTTAGCCCAAGTTAATGGGTTTTTTCTGAACTGCTACCCTACAAAAGCTGCTTACAGACAATTCTCTATCTGACTGGTCTCTACCTTTAATGACTATAAAGCACATACATCTCCACTGCACTGGCCAGACACAAGACATGGATGAAAGTCACCCTCACACTTAAGAGCTGGGAGTAGTTAAATAGTTAAAAGAAAGCTTTTCCATAACCAGCTGTATTGAGTACATGTACTACAAATATTTTGGGTTTAGCTTTTGCACTGTAAAAAACCCTCAACCATCAGAAGAAAATGTTTCCCAAATTAATACAGAATACATGTCATGACAGCACATCTAAAACAACTCCCCCTCATTCCCATCATAAAGTTTCCATAACTGATTAAAACACACAAGCTCTTCCATCCAAGGCTGAAGGCCATGCTCTGGAAGTGATGTAAAGTAACTACAGAATCAGATTTAGAGTCAAGACTCATTCCGTTTGCCCTCTGTCAGAAGCTTTCCTTCTGTGACCTTACATAAAGTGCTTCACCTCTGGGTTGAAACTCCTCCATCTGTGAAACAGCTAACATTTCCCAGGTGGCATACGGAGACACCGCCACTTCATGTGGCATTTACTGGAGACCATTCAGCTCTCGTTGCAAGAGCAGGATTGCACTGGTACCTCCAAAACCAAGGGTTTCCAGCCCAGAGACCCTTAGATCCTAGGAGAGGTTCACAGAGCAGCAGAAGATACACAAAAAAAAAATTGAGCATATTAAGAACAGCTTAATAAAACAACTTGCTGATCTGGAAAACTTTGTGAGATGACAGCTCAGGCAGAATTTTAAAACCACAACCTTTAAGCTATACTGAAAAGTAAGAATTCATTTAAATACAATTTATGCAAAAATGCCCAAGTATTCCAATATTGCTAGCTAGCTCAAAGTCTGTCTGAAAGAAAAGAGTAAGGATACTCTCAAATTACACCAGGTGGATTTCACTGAATACTGAGGGAGTCCAGCTCAGACTTCAAGCACCATTCCAATAGTAGTCATAAAAATGCTGAATAGGTACAGTTAGCTAGTACTCAGTTAAAAATAAATATTTTAAATTACTTCCAACATACCTGCTTTATTGTGTTCCTCGCCGATCTGTAGGTTTCTATTATTTTTTTAAACAGTTTTTCTTTCACCCATCAGGTTAAAAAGCCACTCAGACAGAAAGAGAAGCTGGTTAATTACAGCTAGAAAACTGGCTGTACACAAACTGCCAGCAAATGTGCAGTTAGATCGAGCTTGTGGGGGACAAAAAAAAATCTGTCAGTTTGGCATCTTAGGCACTACATGTAACACACAGATAATTCACCTTTTCAGACCCAATCAAGGTAACATTGCTTCTGTAGCAAAGATGTTACTTTAAGCAGTTTTACCAGCTCTACATCAGGCTGCTCACACAGAGCAAGAAGAGACATTTAATATGTTAAAATCAAAGCAAGCGATTAAACACAGCAACACTGGGTTACAACTTATAAAACAGGAACAGTGAAATATCAGAAGCTGACAGTTGTTTCTGACCTAGTTTTAACTGGAGAGCAGTCCAAGAGCCAAAAAGACTGAGGCGAGGCTGAAGGTGCTGAAATTCCAGTACTGGAGCTTGAAGTGCTGGGGAACAGGATTAGAGCAAAGCCCTCAGACATTCAAACTACTGACGAAGCTTCACAGAGAACAAGGAACTTAAGGTTCAAGAGCTTTAGTTCAATGTCAAGTGACATCCTGAGCAGGAGGGTTTAAGCAAGACGGCGATGAAGTAGCAAGACACTGCAGGACCTCCTCGCCGTCTTGCTGAATGGTGGCTATGGAGCAGCGAGAAGCCAAGGCTAGGGGGAGATAATCTCAAATTCTGAAACACAGGAAGAAATAATTTTAAAACAGCATGTGCATATTCTGGAAGATATTTTAGCTGCTCTTCTTCGGAGAAGGCAAATGTGCTGTCAGACACCTGTGCTCATTTGCATAACAAGAGAAAAATTAAAACCCCATAATGGGAGCAAACTGCAAGTGCTTGGGTGCTGAGGGCTACCTAGAGATACAGGGGGGCTGTCAAGTGATTTCCACCCCCCACCCCCCCCACAGTGAGCCATTCACATCTCCCCTGTTCTGCTGCTCCAGAGCCAAATTTATTTCCACCAGGCAGCTACATGCTGGCTTTAAGCCTCATTAAGAAGCAGTATGCTGCTGGCCTGACATGTCAGATTTTTAAACGACCTTTGTACCAAGACCAGTATTACCAAGCTGCTAAGAACAGAAAAGAAAAAAAAAAAAAAAGCAGTTTTCCATGATTAGGAGAGGTACATTCTGGCTGTTTGCATTTCTTTTAGTTCAAGAAAACCCACCTGTCAGTAAAGCAAGCCATAAAAAAAAAAAAAAGCACAATTCTCTCTGAAGGGCAGCTGTGACGGCATCAGCACTGTTAGCCATTCTTAACATTGTACTTATCACACAAGGTAAACAGGAGTGACTATCAGTTAATGAACAACACAACCCTAAGGCTGAATTTTAAAGCGTTTTCTCCACTGCAATCTTTTAATGAAAATACAGCAGTTCTAACCCACCGAATTTGCTTACGAAAGCCTAATGTATTTTAGGATGTATTAAGACACCAGGGCTGATTCATTTGCCTATGTGCTCATAGGATGGCTTAAACGAGCTGCTGAAACATCAGTATGATCCTTATCTTCCACACAGCTTTCTATATTTTTCTCTTGCAAGAAAAGTAGTAAAGGCAATTTAGAGATCAGATTGACGAACTCGTTCAACCATCCCAGAACACATCTCACCTAACATACACACTGCTGAGCGTAGGAAAACAAGCCTGGACCAGTTTTCTCCTTGTGCCCAACTACATCCTATTGACACTTAAAGGGAAGCATAATTACTAGCCTGACAAAGTTCTGCTTAAGACAATCTTCAGATGTTCCTCAGGGAGTCACAGCCAGCCCTGCTGGAAGACTCTACGACAAACCAAAGTCAACAGAGCCTGGATCCTAAAGGAATCCAAAAGAAATCCGACCACCAACGCCGCATGAGCCAGAACAACCTCAAAAGCTAAAGCAAGATGCTCAGACACTGCTTCTTTTGGCCTTCAGGCACACAGAGGTGCTTCAACACTGACCAGTACTCTGGGTACACAACCCAACAGAAACTCAGTATTCAACAGGGATGTCACTGAAATTTCATACCGTCTCACCATCTGCATGGGGGTGTTAAGTGATAAACGCAAATGCCAGGTTTTTTCTATCACTGAGGGAAGCTGCCCACAAAAAAAAAAATCCAGCTGAAAGTATTATGCAAGACAACCCCACCAGATTTTCTACCATGTTATAACCTCATCATGTTACGTACCCACCACTAACGCAGCACTGCTAACCGCCTCCTTGGAAACACCATCTTCCAGGGGTGCTTGCTTTCTCCGATAGAAAAGCAAAAGCAACTGCCTGAAGAAGCCACTACCGAGTTAAACGAGGTACTGCCTTTCCTTCAGTGAGAAGCACAGAACGTGCACTGTTTCAGCTATGTCTTTATTTGCACTGCCAGGCTGGTTGGTAACAAACCTGCTCCAAAAATAAAGCGACAAACAGCAAAAGAAAGAACATACTCTTCTAAACTGGCAAAAACCTACCTCCAAAAAAAAGTGTCAGATGTTTCTTCACTCCCCGCAAGGACACCTGTGAAAGTTCAGATTACAACAAATTCCAAAAATGAACATGAAAATTTTTCAGATAAGAAGAGTAAAAACATACCACCGCTGCTGACTAAATAGAGATTGACCACAGAGCTGCAAAAAGACTCCCTGGGTCCAAGCCCAAAATCCCCGAGAGATTTCATACCTTAAGATAGAGAATCTCTCTTGCCTGACAGAGTGAGTCGAGGCAGTTAATCTAATTCATACATGCAAAAGAAGTGGTATGGCCACTGAGCCAGCACTTAATTGTCTGACCAGAATTTTTGGTCTAAATATAACAATCTGTGCAATTTCTAGTTAGCTGAAACGTTTTGCTTTCTTAACTGAGCCCATCTGAGGTTAGATTAAAAGTGTGTTTCTTCCTGCTGTCAGCATCCATAAATTTAGTCTTAACGACAAGTAAAAGGCCTTTATATTGAGTTAAAAGGCCTTAATTGTACAAGAGCATTAAAACTTGTGACAAGATGCAGGCAGCACCTACATTAGATATGTTTCCAGTGCAAATGACGGCAGAGTAGGAAGGTCATGGAAACATGCCTGACACTCCAGTATCAAACCTTCTAGGTAATAAATCTTTCCCCCCACCCCTTCATGTTAAGAAACCCAAAAAGAAAGTGTTCTAGATTTTAGTGCAGTGATCACTACTGTACCATTTTAATGCATGAAGAACACAGTCCTTAACCCATAAGATTTCAGAATCACGCTTCCAGAAAAATATTTGCAATTGGTTTTAATCACCACTATGTTCATGTCAACTAAAGCACATATTTAAAGTCTAAGATATTTCATTTACATTTGTAAAGGTTAAGTATGTTTTACTTTATCCTTTATCCATTACCACCTCCCCCTTCCTATTTCCACATTTCTAAAGATCAAACAAAAAGCCGCTGCCTTAGCAAAGCTGTGTGTTTCAGGACTCTCCATCAGCACAGGTTTGCTCCTAGACTCCAGGCTGGGAGAACTGGTTTATTGCAATACACTTGCTCAGCTGCATCGTTCTCTTTTAGAAAAAAAAAAAAAAATCACACTCTTTCTGGAATAAAAGAGGATTGGTAGCCATCCATTACACCTGTCAGACCACCTCTGAAGCGCACAGAGCCCAGGAGCTTTTGGAAGCTGCATGGTAGCCACCCTCACCTCTTCGATGGCATCAGCGAATGTGGGTGGACCCCACTAATGCAGGATGCACTTCAGATCTGACAGCAGGAAAAACACACAGGAGAAGTATCAACAGCCTCCTTACCTGACCATGAAGAGCATGTAAGTACACAAATAACTAAAGGTTCTTTCTATTATTGACTATCTACTGGGAAAGAAGGAAGCAAGAGCTTGTGGACAGGACCACCACACTCCCACCAAAACACACCTGCTCTGGCAAGCACGCAGGGAAACAGTGAACAAGGTCACAGTGCAGGTGTCACTGAGCGCTTTTCAGGAGAAATTGGTCAGCAAAGCTCCTACGCACTTCTTAAGAGACTATTTATGGGAGCAGAAGTTGTTCTTAACTCTGAGAAGCAACAGCAGAGGTCACAATTGGGGCTTCACCAGCTCTGATGGCTGAACAACCCTTGAAGCATGAACAGGTGCCATCAGTGTTTTCAAAAACCTATTTTAACAACGCAGGAACTATCAGTTCAGAGCAAAGTCCTGCTCAGCCCTGTCTGTTGTCAACAGCACCCACATCAGACGCTGCTGAAGGAAATGAAGAAACCCTGTGACAGAAGGCTGCTCCCCTCTCTGACCTGCCTCAACCTCTTCCCAGCTCCAGTCATTTTACAGCAGTTTCATTCTGAATCATGAGTTTACGCCTTCGTTTTGGGACAGCGTGCTAAAGCCCCACAAGTCAGGGAGTTAATGGGTTGCTACGACCTAATCAGGCCTGCCACACCACACCTCCAGCAAGTGTCAGACGCACACGGAACAACTTCAAAGGACCAGCAGACCTTATGCTCTCCCTATGAGCAAGGGCTGCTCCCTTCTCCAGGCTCCTGGTAGAAAGGTGAGCCCAGCAAGAGCAGACTGACTTGCCTTATATGGCTTCCAAGGCACAATTTCCGCTTGCCCAAGCTCAAGCTGGGTGGAAAAATTTGCTTCCTTGCTACTCCGCCCATCCCGGACTCTGAAAAGCATCCACCGAATCCTGGATCTGAAAGGAATGGAAGAATTTACACTGACATCTGCACAGAGCTCAGCTCCCTGGAAGAGATAAAGCTATGGTTTTGGCAACAAGCTAGAACCCCTCAAACACCAGGGGAAAAGTGGGAGCCGAAGAGCTGACACGCAGAGATGCATAGAGGAGTTGTAGCCACAGCTTTTATTCTTTGCATACCACACGACCAATTTTTCTTGCTATTCAGATGCACTTAAGCCTTTTAAATTTCATGGCAGCAAGCTTTACAAATTAATTATGAGTTGGGAACATTATTTCCTTTCACCAATTTATCCATAATACACTTTATACCAGGAGCTTCGTTTTCAGAATCGAATTAACGCAGCCTCAGCTCAGGTTTACACACCATTTTCTGCACAAGTCCATACTTCCTCTGGCAGTTACCGTTAGTGTGACTGAAGCCTGTCCTACCTTCTGGTCACAGGAAGGTTAAGGTAATCTAGGTCCATGTCATTACCAACTTCTCCGAGCATCAGAGAAAAACTCTCAAACTTACCCAACACAGACCAATCCTCCTGTTCACTGACATCCACACTCCTGAATATCTGCGGATGCAAGAAAGCTGCTGGCTAAAAATGAGGCACAGTAGCTGCAGTCAATTAAAAGGCTGCTTTGCGCTCAATAAATGCTCTTATTTTGTTGATTACCGTGGGGGGTTTATTTCTAAAAACGTGTGCATATCGGCTTTTTCTAGCCTTGAATGCCTATGCCAAGATCATACCTTTTTCCACAGCAGATTTTTCTCAGTTTAAGAACCAGGGAGAGATTTATCTCCAGCCATCCAGTGGTTTGTCTTTACTTTCATCTGCTCGTCACCAAATGGCAGAACCCGGCTTATCCACACACAGATTCTCTCAGAAGAGAGAAAAATGGTGGCAAAGGAGCTTAAAAAACCAAGTTCTGCCAAGTCGCTTGTTCCCTTCTTTTTTGGGGACTGGGAAAGACAGAAACACAGCCCATTTGATTTCCTCATAGAAACCAGGAGCCAAAACCAACTGAAATCAGCGCCGGAGCTGGAAAGGTACAGCAAAACTCACACAAACATAAAGTCTAGACACTGAAATGTGGAAATATGATTCAAATAACCACAACTGGCACATAATGTATTGATTGCAGCCCATCACAGAACAGGCCCTCAGCGGGTAAGAATATAGAAAGATTAAATTAGCATCTTCCACCTCAGTTGTAGAAAATATGGATCCTTTGGGCACACTGATATGGACTGAGCTAGCATTCCTTCCATCCTGCTGGGCTTTTTGCTAGGCTTTTAAGTAACACATCTGCTTTTGCTAAATAATGACAATTGGCTTAAACTATCCTCAGAGCACCAATCCTGTATGAACAAAACTACCATGGGTGTCAGATGGCTGCACTTACCAAAGCGAGACCCATCAGCTGAACTACATGGGCCTGAAAATATTCGAGCCACGTAGTCAAGAGGATGTTTGTACTGATGAAATCTAAATACTACAAAGGTTCAGGCAACTAGTTGCTTTTTAGGAAGTTTCACAGCACTTGCTAAACCCCATCACATGCAGGCACAGAATGCCTGCATCTACCATTAAACTCAATGGCGTGGTCTGGAGCGGGACCAAAGCCGGCAGCATAACTCAAGCCTTTGCTCGCAGTGCTATGCACAGATCATCCTTCAAGATGCTGGCTCCAGCCTTCTCCCTGCTATGCCCTGCTTTCCTGCAGAGCAGTATGCCCCAGGACGGTGCCCAGAGCCTCCCTAGATGGTTGCGGGTTCTGCACACATAAGAAGAAACAAGTAACTGGTGGCAGCTGCCCTTAAGAGACTCTGTAAAAGAGTAAAGCATCTTGGTTTTCCCTGAACGCCCTGGGCTAAAGTACTCTCTCCCATGTATCAAAAGAAAAGTTCTGTTGCACAGAGGGAAATCATAGGGTTAACTCCAATCAGACCGTACCAGATCAGGGAAGACAAGGTAGGTGGAGGTGGGCAGCTAAGTCAAGTCCGGCACACAAGCAGTGACCTCTTTTTGAGTTAAACAAATGCTGGTTTCTTTAAATTAAGAAAGGCACTAGTCCAATGTAAAGAAAGGAGAGACCAAGTGCACAGAGCAGTGTTTTTTCTAGACTGCCTTTTTACTGGAGCAATGCAAAAAGGATTGGATTTTGGAAGTCTGCTCTGCCAATGCAGCAGTGATACACACCACCACTCTGCAAACCAACCCCTGAGGGGTTTATCATGCTCTTTAAATATATTAAGTTCTTTGGGGGGAGAAAAAAAAAACAACAACCAAACCTTAACAAAAACATCGCCAGTCAAAAGGCAATACTAGGTTACCATGGTGTGTAAAAGTTGCCTTATGTACATGGGATGTTTCTAAGCAACACATGAGCTACCATAGAAAACTCTTCCTATCAGCAAATCCAAGCTCCTTTCCTGGATAATGCATCTAGGTCAAGCTAAGGCACGTTGAATGTAGAAGCCTAGTTTTGGTGATGTCTCCTCTGTATCCACCCTGTGTAAAATATTAGCATAGTTCAAGTTATCAAGCTTTTTTTATTTTTCATTAGCATTAGGTTTACTCCAGATAATGGTTCCTCCAGAAACAGCATTAACCTTAATTATTCAGAGGTAACTTGATATCAGCCTTCCTGACATTATGATGCTGAGCTGATGTCCACGTTTCCCCCTTCAACTTCTCCTCTCATTCCCCAAAACCCAAATAAAGCCAGCACATTACACAACCGTGTTCACAAACTAGGGTATCCAGTACAGGATCCCAGACATACAGTATCTCTTCAAAGTCTACCTAAACCCGTGCAGCCACTCCATCCATTCAAATGCATTCCCTTGTGCATTAGCAGCAAAACCACTAAGTCAGCCAAAATGTATTCTTCTCCCATGGATTAGCTGGCACAAATGAGTACGAGAGTGACGCATGCAGTCTGTCCCTTCCCATTTTTCAACATGCACAAACACCAGGGATTTTGGAGACGCTTCACAAGTTTATGCTTACAAGTTACAGGCAGAACAGAGTTTAAATTGAATGACTATGAAACACGCAAATTGTTTAGGAGATAACATGTTCATTTACTAACAAGACCTCAAATGCTTTTTTCAAACAAAACTTGCCCTCCCTCGCCAGTGATAAAGGCTCTTCTGCTATCCCAACAGAGTCGGCACTATGCAAGTGAACTATTTCAACAGTCACCAACCTTCTGCCAAGCAGCACTATGACAAAAACTAACTAAACAGGACAGAGCACTTCAGACTGGTTCAGAAAAAAACCCTGATGCTGGAGGATCACCCACAGAATCCATGCTCTGCCAGTCACTGGCTCAGGGTGAGCACAGGAGCCACTCAAGGCAGGATTTGCTGCAGCACACGCCGGCCAGCTATCACTTGGAGATTGACTGCTCCAAGAGACTCACTTGCACAGTGTTTGATCAGATATGCTTCAGAGAAAAGTAAAAAAAAAAAAAATTATAATGGCTCTCCTTTCTCCCTTTGCTGCTGTTTAAGTGGAATAAGAAACCAACTATAGAATATGCTGAAAAGGACCAAGGTTTAGTCTTGCTGGGTATGAATACAATCACCAGGATCCAGCTGCTAGAGCCATTGATACGGGTGCCAAAACACTCCACTTGCCTATCTTTAAAAAAAACACAACACAAACCCACACCACCACCACAGCCTCGCCTCATAAAAATAATCTAAGGGGTTAATCTTCCAGCTTGCTTCCCCCAGTATTGCTAGAAAGTAAAGTTGTTAATGCCCAAACTCCAACTTCTCCAATTAATGGTGTCGTATGATTTGCTGATAAAAAACAGATCACATTTGGAAAAAAAATTTTAAAAAGCATTATCGGTCACAAAGACACTGTCACAAACTTTCTGTTCTCCCTTGGCACATCACCAATTAGACCTACTTCTTTAGTCTGCTACCACCAGTACAAAAAAAAAAAGGCATAATGGGTTTATAATTTGCCACCGAATCCCATAGCAACTGTACGTCACTTTAGATGTAAATTACAGACAATTCTTTCCCATGCAATTTGAAAACTATAGAGATGAATCTATAATTTGAGAAGATCCAAATGGTATATGGTTGAGAGAAAAAGCTACCCTAAATAATTGAAAGGAAACTGCCACAGGCCAAAACATTCCTCAAGCACAATGTTAAATGTCTCTTTGTCCCCCTCCTTCAAATGGGAGGTGCCACATTCAGGTCAACATTAAGAACATTTAGCAGGAGTTTAGCAGTTCAGTATGTTCTGCATATCCTGTCCCATTTTTGCTGATTGGGAGGAGATGTACGTGTACAATGAGCTTCCTTTCCAGCCAGCCTCCTCTGATTCATTTAGTCATGTCACCGACTCATGTTCCTGATGTCGTAATAGCTTCAATTTTGACGGACTACAGCATCAGTGAATTAATAGGACAGGAAAAAACAGGTTACAGGAAAGGAGAAGTGATGCAAAAAGCTTTAAGATAATTCAATGAATTTTGATTTGAAAGCCGGATTGTTCTTCTCCTGACACCTGCAAGCAGCTTTCATTTCCCAAGTCAGCATGAATACGCATTACCCTAAAGACCCTGTAATGACAGCAGGAGGCTTCATTTTGTATTTCATGCTTTAAACACAGCAAGATGAAGGCATCTGTAACAACCTGCTCCAAAAGCAAAGTCTGAAAAAGTTCTGTCAACAAGCAGTGACTATGAGGGGTCGGTTTAAGCCTAACCTTTGAGAAATAACTTCTGTCACTGCCAGTTTAAGAAGAGCATAGAAGGCACAGAGATGACTTGGGAAGCCCCGTCTATCAGACCACAGTTCCAAAATTCAGTTCAGCTAGTAGAGCACAGGGGCAATGCGCTTTGGTTATCACAGCTTAGCCCCCAATAAATATTTGTGCATCTGTCAAAGTTCACCAGCGAATCAACGGGTGGCTTATCTTCTTTCCTCCTCCCCTTCCTCCTCTTTTTTTCTTCTACCTCTTTTTCTTCCACCTGCTTCTCTCCTCCTTTATTGTCTTTCCTCCTCCCCTTCCTTCCTCCTCCTCTTTTTTCTTTCTCCTCTTCCCTCCTCCCCCTCCCCCAGCGCCCTCCCTCACCCAACCCCTCCCTTCTCCCCCCTCCCCAGGTTGCTCCATCCTTCCCTTCAGCTCCTCCATCAACGGCTTCACCGCCCGTGGCTGCAACCTGGACCTGCTGCTGGACCTGGAACCCACCAAATCCCTCCAGGCGGCCACACCAGACGCTCCGACACCGGCTGCACTTTAAGTTGTGCATTAAGGCTTCTTCTTATCCAGAAACCCCCACGATGTTGCTAAAAAACCCAGCGTGAAAAGCAAAAGATGAATGCCACAGATGGAGACATACAACCTTGTCAAGTGCAGAGGACAGGGTCCATGATAGGACCAAGAGAGGAAAACAGGGCAGGGGCACGAGGAGTTCCCTTGCACCTGGACATGAGCAGCAAGAAAGCTGGAGGCAGACCAGTAGAGATGGTGAAAAGTCATGCTCTGTCTTTTGGGGGGGGGGGGGTGGGGGGGTGGGGTGTGGGGCTGGGAAGGCCTAAACAGAGCCTGTGCACAGACCCAAGGGAGCGCAGAGAACCAAAAGTTGTTTTAGGCTCACACACCAGATCAGCTCCATTTCATCAGCGGACAAACTGACTTGGGACACATTTTCCACCGCTCAGCCTTCAGCTGCGGAGCTCAGCAGTCAGCATTCAAGTTTCACAACTGTATGGAAGCAGTTTCAGGGGCAGCAAGTTTCACAAGGAGCAGACGGGCGACATCTTAAAGATGTCCCCTAGGAAGCTAGTGTTATTTTTAAGACTCCTGTTTCTTTCAGGTAAGCATAACCCCCTGCTACTGGAGAAATACTTTTAAAGGCCGCAAGGAGCCAAAAGCCCTGTGATCTGGACCTCTTCAGCAGCAGCTCCACGTTCTGTGCAGGATACAGGAACAGCTTGCTGAAACACAAGAGTTGGGCATCAATATACAGACCCACGACCACCTTCTTCACCAGGACACAGGCGATTTAGTAGACACCCAAGCGGGAGAGACTCAAGACGACAAATATCTGTTTGTCCATAGGCCTGCTGCCTGATCCACACATGGTACAGCTCCACACCAAGAATGCAACTGCTCTGGCACAAGGGACACTAAAAACAAATGGCAGCTCGCCCGGCTGGGTGATCATTTTTGGATTATGTAATCCCAATATATTATTATTAGACCAAGAACAAACTCAAGCAAGCAACTGAAGACATTACCCTGCCTGTTCTGGCAAAGAGACAGAGCCTTGTCGCAGAAATTGCACTGACGTGCTATCCTGGTGCATGAAACAGGTCAGACTGCACACATGTTGGACTTCAGGTAACACAAACAACAGTATTGGATTCCAGGCCATTCTACATATTACACAACGTTGCCGTCAGTTATACTACATTTAAAACCAAACCGAGCAGGAGAAGCCTTAGCAAATTTTTTCCATTTACCTACTGCAGACCAAAATTAAATCTGAGCCTAGACTGGACAAACACACACACCGAAGGTGTGTTATAAAGTCGCTTCTTGGCATCGCCAGAGCCAAGCGTTTCAGGGGAAGCAGAGACATCCAACAAACTGGAGAAACTGTTTATAGAACAAATGCAGAATGAGCATATGTGTTTAATAGCCCACTAATTGTTGCGTTATTCACTAGACAAACAAGCGAGCTCTTCTGCCCTTATCCTTTCCTGCCCATTTAATCACCAGTAGCCTTTGACTATTTCTCTTTTGGGTGGTGGTGAAGGAAGCAAAGTTCATTAGTGGCCATTGGCCACCAAACAATCTAGAAACCAGACTTCATTTAGAAAATAAACACCACTATTCATGTGTGACATGGACTCAGAATAGCTTCCCAAAATATTTAACACAGCTGCCTGTAGTCTTCCTACTCTCCCTCTCCCAAAAGAAAAGGCTTTCCTAATACATAGGAAAACATTTCTTCTCATTGTTTGCTTTCTTTTTCAGAGAAAAAAAGCTAGTACCTCGGTCTGTCACTTATTGCTACTGACTTCTCATAATGCTGATAAACACTCATTAAAATATAAGTTGATAAATCCTGGTACAGTAATTACCTTCGGCCTCATACAGACATTGCCCAATTCAGTGATGTGATGTAACCAACACCCTAAATTAAAAATAGTGTTGTGACAACATATGGTTTATCCTACAGAAGCTGGCAGGCAAGACGCTCCTAATGACAAATAGGTTAGGTTCCCAGCTTCCCCCTGCTCCCTGGCAAGGTGAGGAGACAGATACGCTCTTCACAGGATCAGAAGTGGAAAGGAAAAAAAAAAAAACACCATAAAATTACAATAAAAAGGACAGCTTTTAATCCCTCTCTGGTCCATCCTAGCGACAGATGCCGAGTATTGCCATTATTCTTTATTTACATGACTAATAAGCTCTCTGGATGCATTTCAAGGAAATGTCTCAGAAAAGACAATCTGGAAATTTCAAAATAGAGCCCCAGCCTGAGCCTGCCCCTCCGGGGGGAGCGGAGCACTGGGCCGGGGGTGGGGGGCACACAACCGGGTGCCCCGAGGAGGTGGCAGTAAGAAAGGGGCATCCCCACACACCCCCAATTCAGGATGCCAGCACCGGGGATGGACCCACCCCGCCCCCCCTAGGGCCACGGCCCCCCGGGCCACAGAAACCCACGCTCACCGGGGGGTGGGGGGGTGCGCACCCTCTCACACGCTCACCGGGGCGGGGGTGGGCATCGACGTCCCTCGCCCCCCTCCCTTGCCACTTACCGGGGACTGACGACAGCTTCCACTCACCTACCGGGAGGGCCACCGAGAACCCCCCACCCCCCCGCCATCTACCGGGGGGTGGCACCAAGACCTCGGCTCCCGGGCCCCCACAGTCACCCACCGCGGAGGGGGGGACACACCGTGGTCGCCCCAGCAGTTACTGGGGGGTACACAGACATCTCCCAGTCCCGTCCCCCCCCCAGGTACTTCACCGGTGATCACGATTCCCACCCACCCCCAATCACATACTGGCGGGGCCGCACTAGAGCCCCTCAACCAGCACTGGGGGGGTACTGGATGTCCCCGGGGCGTTACTGGGGGGGACACAGCGAGGCCCCTCCTGCCTCCCTCAGGCGCCGGACAGTAGGGCCGCCCCCCCACCCCCCCCGGTTTCCCCGGTCACTCGCGGGGAAGCGGGAGTGCCCCCCCACCTCCTCAGGCCCTCACCGGTGAGGGCCTCACACCGAACGACTCCCCCGCCCCCCCCAAGTCATCTACCGGGGTCCGCCCCCCCCCCCCGTCACACACCCCGCAGCGGCAGGACAGGACACCCTCTCCCACCCCATCTCGTGAGAAGACGGCCCCCCCCCTCAAAAAAAAGACACCGGTGCCAACCCCGCCGGTGCCGCCCGCGGGGCTCCGGCCAGGGCCTCGTGGCGGCCACCCGCCCGCCGCGGGGCCGTGCCCGCCGCCCCTACCTTACAGGCCTGGTAGCTCTCGAAGGCGCGCAGGGCGCTCTCCGTGAGCTTGACGTGGAAGACGGAGACGCGGGTGCCGCGGCCGAGGCGGCCACAGGACAGCCCGTACCCGCGCTCCGGCTGCAGCGCCGCCATCTTGGGACCGTCTCCCCCTCCGCGCCTGGGCCGCCGGGGCCTCCCGCTACCGCCACGCCCCCTTATGTATTATTCATGAGTCGCCCTGCCGCCGCTCCGCCAGCCCCGCCCACCTGGGGCGCCTGTTGCTGGGGCGAGGAGGTGGGCAGCGGGCGCTCCCATTGGCCGGGCCCCTCCGGCCTCCGCGTGGGATTGGGAGATGGGAAGAGAAGGCGGGATATGCAAATGAGGGCCGCGGGGCATGGCGGGGAGGGTGGTCTGGTGCAGCCCTTCAGCGCTGGAGGACCTCAGAGAGGGGGCGGTGGGCCGGCATCCCCCGGGCACGGCCTGGGGGGCACGGCCATCCCCCCAGCCTCGGGCAGGGCCTGCAGGGTCCTCCTAGGACAGCGCCCGTAGGCCTTCCCCTGAGCAATTCCCCCGTAGGCTGGGCCTTAGGCCTCAGGTGTTTGCTCCCCCCAGCTGGGCCCATAGGCCCCAAGGTCCCCTCCCCAAACTAGGCCCACAGATCCCAGGTTCCCCCCCCCCACAAGGTTGGGCCCCAGGACCCAGGTCATGCACATCCCCCAGGCTGGGCCCCAGATCATCCTCCCCTCCAGGCCAGGCCCATAGGCGCCCGGGCCCCTCCCCAGCAGCACCTGTAGGCCCAGGCCTCCTCCTGGACATAATCCCCCTCTAGGCCCCAGGTTCCCTCCCACCCCGGGCAGGGCCTTGGGGCACCTCAGGGAGCACAAGGCCTCTCGAGCCCACCAACCCCAGCTGCGGAGCATCCCTGGCTGTGGAAGTTGCTCCCTCTTGCCACAGCTGCCACAGAGCTGTGCAGGGTCCATAAAATCTTCCCACCTTGCCCCCCCAAATTAAACGACCTCTGCCGGCCCCCGAAGGGGGCAACAAGCCGCGAGGAATAGCCTCCCTCACCCCTGGCAGTCGATGGCAATGACGCTGGGGCATGAAGGAATTGTCCTTTATTTGGGAAGTTCACAGTCAGTTTGTCATGGGAGGAGAGCGCTACACGCCCCCGCCAGGAGCAGAGCTGAGACTGGGGCAACGGCAGGCCCTGGGGGTGGCCCCAGGCCAGAGAGAGCTGAAGGGCAAAGAGGGAGCCCCAAGAGCTTGGACCTACATGATACAGCCTGGAGAGAAGGTCTCCAGTGCTCCCCTCCCACATGCCTCCCGCCGCAGGTTTCTTTGGATTCCTTTAGACATTGCACGCTCCAGGGAAGTGCTGAGGAGGGGAGTGGGTGCCTGCAGGGGGGCTGAGCAGCTGGCAGCCCCCCAGGACACACTGAGTCTCACTGCACGTGCCCCCGGGCACATCCGCACCACTTCCCGCAGCTGGGCCTAGCCGCAGAAACCACTGTACCCACTCATTCCCACGTGGCTTCCTTCCACGTGCCTCCCCCTGCCCGTCTTGCCAAGATCACGGCATCTGCCAGGGCTCACCGGGCCAGGGACAGCCACAGCATACCAGTGTGCAGGAGCTCCTGCTCCCCCTGACACAGTTGGGGCTGGGGGCTGAGCCCCTGATTGCTGGGAGGGTGCTCAGGGGTCTCTGCTCTGCCTGCGGCTCCATCCCCACAGCCAGGAGGGATGCGGGGGGGACATTGGGAGGGGGATCCAGCACCTCCAGCAGAGAAAGCATCAACATTTCTGCAACTGCAAGTCCACGGGAAGGGGTCAGCGGAGCCCCAGGGAAGCCCCTTGGCAGAAGAGAGACACATCCTGGCACAGGTCCAGTGCCATGGGGCCACCCTGCCGCCATCCTTAGTTCCTCGCCGCGATGACCACAGACAAGGCCACGCCACCGAGTGCAATGGCTGTTGCACCGAAGAGCCACTTCCAGGGGATGGACTAAGGACGAGAAAGCAGCAAGGTGATGGGATGTGTGCAACACGCTGCGAGCCCCACCAGCAGCAGGGACGTGCAGCCCTGCCTGCCGTGGCACAGTGCCGCAGGCAGCACCGAGTTCCCAACACACATCTGAGAGAACGCAGCCCAAAAAGGCAAATGCTGCGTCGGCTCTGCCCAGTGCGTGGCCAGCACGTCCGCAGGGACAGCGTGTGCCGCCGGCAGCCCAGCTGACAGTGCTTTCCACCAGCACAGCCAGCGGGCTCCCAAGTGCAGCAGCTGGGAGCAAAGTCCGGACCCTCCAGCTGGCATCGCCGGGAGCCGGCAGACGGTGCCAGGAGCACAGCCGCAGATATCAGCATTTTCCTGGCGAGGCTGATGGAGCATGGGCCCCCAGCTCCCAGCAGGCTTGCTGCCGTGACACCGCCCACGCCGTGGGTCACGTCATTGTCCCCCCCGGCTTGGGAGCAGGACTGTGTTGACCCCTAGGGACCTGAGGGACACTAACACACCCCCCATGCCCAGCCCAGTGCTCCCCACGCCAGGGGTGACCCCCACCCACTCTGCCACCCCCTCAGAAGGTCAGCACCAGCCCTTACCCAGGGCAGCTTGTCTTTGCACTTCCCCGGGGTGCCAGCAGCGCTGGGATTCCCGAGCATCTTCCTGTACATCTCTGTCTCCACGTTCTTCTGGTCCGCGTGCTTCTTCACCAGCTTGGAGAGCTCAGCATGGATGGTCTGGGGAGGAAAGCATGGTGCTGCAGTTAGCACCCCTGTGGTGCAGGGGAGGGGACGGGGACTACAGTGCCACCACCAGCAGGTCCCATCGGCCGGGGGCCGTATAGGAGCTTTGTGGAACAGCTTAGAAGCAGCCGAGGGGGGGCGGGGGGCTGATGGCCTGATGCTGCCCCACTCCTCTGTGCTGAGGGGCTGCACCTGCCTGGCATCAGACACCCAGGCTGGGTGCTCTGTGGGTCTGAATACCCTTTTGCCCTTTTTAGCCACCCAAGCCATTTCCCGCCTGGCAGCAGGGAGCAGAGACCAGGGCTGATACCAGACATCGGGAAGATTTTATCCTTTAATCGAGATGGAAAAGTGTCTGCCTTGGGGACAGATGTGCCCTAGTTCTCCCACTTTTCTGTCTGGAAGCAGGCTGGGAAAGCAAGCTTAAACGCAGCCTGGTCCGAAATGGCATTTGCAGTAACACCCGGGAGCGTGTCGGCACCTGCCCGGCCGTGCCAAGCAACAGGGATGGCTGGGGCTGGAGGGAGTGCTGCAGGAGAAAGCTCCACGTCCTGCACAGAGCTCACAGGCTCCCAAAAAGCAGCAGGAAGCGCCAGCAAGCCGAGCATGGCACTGCCAGCCATTCCCCCAGCTGACGGTGGCAGGAAGGACGTCGTGGTGGCACGCAGCCGTCCAGCACCACGGCCGTGCTGTGCCCTCTGCTGGGGACACCGCACTCCGGGAGGCTCCGACACCCCGAAACACTAGCACTGCCACTGGGGACCCACACCGGCTCCAGCACACCTCGGCTTGCCCAGAGATGTCACCAAGGGCTTCAGCGAGGGCTTTGCCAGGCCACACCACGCTCTGCAACACTCCCTCCAATGTGAGGGTTTGGATATCTGGAGGGTGCAAAGCAGCAAAGCGCCCATGGGCATCCCGAGCTCAGCAGGGCTGGCACAGTGGAGCAGGACAAACTTGGGCATCCCCCCCGTGCTCCCAGCGTGTGCATTTCCAAGGGGTCAGGAGAAGGGAGCCCAGCAGCTGATGCTGTATAACAGCTGAAAGATGCCAACAGCCCCAGAGAACCAGGTTTCCTCATCTGAGGCAGGTGGAGCTGAGCATTTCTCGAGTCTGTTTTCACCACCGGTAGCCGTAGCCCGTGACTCACCGACGCGTGTTTAACGCTGCCGTCTGGAGTGGCAACGCCACTTCCCCAGGAGTCCCGGCAGCCAGCCGGAGAGGCCAGTAATTTGCTGTACTTGTGGTTTCACTGGTAACGTCACTGCCGGGCATTTTGATTTTTCACCGCTCTCCAATTAAAAGCTTCATCTGAATGGGCTGGTGAGCAGCCACCCTGCCGACAGTGACGTGCTGGAGATGTACAAGGGGAGCTGCTCCCAGGGCAGCCTGCATCACTTGTGCCGCTCACTCACCACGGCTGCCCACCGTAACCTTGCTGGGAAGCAAAGGGTTTGAGATCCTGCTCACCCTGCCCCGTGGGTGCTCTCAGACCATGAGCTCTGTGGGTGCTGTGGCATCACCAAGCACCTGCTTTCACAGTGCTCCATCCTACCCATGACCTTCAGGCACCAGATCATGACACAAATCACGATGGTCTGGTGAAACTCCCAGAAAAGAAGTGAGTAAAATGACAGACCTGGTCAAGAACCAAAGCCCACCTGTAGAACCAAGCCCCCTGCCCTGACCTTGCGCGGGCAGCACCTCCCTACCGCTCCTCCAGCTCGCCCAGGCTTGCTCCTGCTGGGGCAGTTCCCTGACACTGCCTTTTGATTTCTCCTGAGGCTCCAGTCCTGCAGCTGATCATTAACCGACAGGAAATTCCTGACCCAGAGCTCGCCCTGGCCCAGGCGCTGGCCCAAGGTCTGGGCTGCTCCTGCCGCCCAGTGAATCATGCTCCAGGCTGCTGAGCGAGTCTGCGCGGACTCGGCTCTGCTCCACCTCCTGCAGCCATGGCACGAGCCGGTGGAGCCACCCGGCGAAGCCGTAGCAGCCAGGATCATAGGCACAGGATCACAGAAGTGGAGATGGGTTGGTAGGGAGTCCTGCCACTGCAAGGACCAAAGGGCAAAGAGGGAGTCTCGCAACACAGAGATAAGGGGCCCACCTGCCCAGCCAAACTCAGATGTTGCACCACGGGACATGTCACCCCATGGCTGCCCAGGCCCTGGGGGCTATTTCCAGCCTCCCTTTATGGAGGGGAGTTGGGAACAGCTACTGGAGAGCTTCAGCCTTCCACAGGGTTTGCAGGGACACGGACAAGAAGAGAGCGTCCTGCAGACACCCAGCTCAGCAGGATCACCGGCAGCACGCAGTAGCAGTGTACCTTGTTTGAAGGCTCCAGCTTCAACGCTGCCTTTAAGATGGGGATGGCCTCTCTATACTCGCCCTGCTGAGCCAGGACCTGGAAGGTGAGACAGGCGTTAAGCAGAATGCTGAGGTCTGTCCCTTGGTCCTGCCCTCGACTGTGCCATGGAGAAGGGATGGCAGCGCCTGCTGCACACCCAGCCTCACCTTGCCCTTTCGGAAGAGCGCCTTGATGTTCCCTGGCTGGTGCTCCAGGACGAGGTTACAGGATTTCAGGGCTGCTTCATAATGGTCCAATTTAAGCTGAGAGGCTGCCAGGTTGTTGAGACATTTCACTTTCACATCCAGCAGCTCAGCTTCCTCGTCTGGGCTGAAATCAACTGCAAAGAGCCCAGAGCCAGGTTACAGCGGGAAGAGAGCCCAGCCGGCCCTCGCTAGGTGGGAACAGGTACCTTTCGAGCTGGAGCTGATGATCTTGAGAGCGATGTCATAGGAGTTGATGGCCAGCACATAATCTGCCTGCTGGTAGAAGAAGTTGCCACGCTCCCGCTTACGGTTGGCCAGCTCTATCTTCTCCTTCCCGCTGAGCAGCTCCAGGTCCGGTGTGTCCCGAGCAGCCAGCAACTCCACCTCCAGGGTGAGGGCTGCGTTGGGAGGGATGTCAGGGCTCCTGTGCAGAGAAAGGCACAAAGCCGTGGCACTGTTGTCACTTCTGCCAGTTCCACCAGCCACTGGGCCATGTAGATTTAGCACTGTGGCCCAAACATCAGAGTTATGGAAGCTCCCCGGGACAGGGGGTGATGCAGATTGTTCGCCCCAGGCAGAACACGCTGCTGTCACCTGCATGTGGCAAGCACAGCAGATCTCCCTGCCCATGGAAGCTGTGGCTTGCTGGCTGGGCCGTCACTGGGAGAGTAGGGGACAGCTTTCGCAGCACTGTCTGGTGTCATCCCACTCCACCCCCTACCTTCCCCACTCACCTGCCCTGAGCGCCATAGCAGTACTTTGCATCTGACACGATCAAAGCAGTCTCCCCCATTTCCAGGAGCTGCACACACAGGTCCAAAGCCTGCAGGAAACATCACTGTGGGGAGGGAGCATGAGCAAGGGCAGAGGGGCCACTTCTGACCCACAAACAGGGATGTCACCGACCCCAACCCCTCCCTGCGCCCGACAAGGCCAGGTCCTGCTTGGCAGGGTGAAAACAAGGCAGCGATAAAGTCGGGTAAGCTTTCCCTTAGCCCTGACCTGCAAGACATCGCAGTCCCCCAGCGTGAAGGTGAGGGCAGGGTTCTCCTCCACCACAGTGCCATCCTCCAGCGCGGCCCTCAGGCGGACAGTCACGTCCTGGCCCTTGTGGGGACGCGTGTCCACCCCCTGGCCCGGCACCAGCGTCTTCTTCTTGAGCAAGCCGCTGCCTGGGCAAGGAGAAGCCAGAGGCACGTTAGCCCGAGCCGAAAGCCCAGTGCCCACTGCCCTGCTCCGATCCCGGGCAGCCTTTGCGGCACGGGGAGAAGCGGGGTGGCCCGGGGAGCACTGGGGGCGCCCGGGGGACCCCGCAAGCCCAGCGCCCCCTTCCCCCAGGCTCTCACCCAGAACATCCAGCCACTCCTGGGGGTCCTCAGCCGCTTCCCCAGTGCCCGGGGGGTGGGTGTCCCCCCGCGGCGGGGCCGGTGGCTGGCCCACGGCCTCCAGCGGCGGCAGCTCGCTCAGATCCTCATCCTCCTCCTCCTCCAGGACCTCGAAGTCCTCGGCCGCGTCCAGCTGGGCGCCGTCGGCCGTGGGTGGCGGCTGGGTGCCGGTGCCTGCCCGGCAAGGGGAGCCGCTCCTGGGCTCCTCCCCGCTGGAGGCCATCGCGGCGGAGCAACCTGCAGCGGGAGAGGTGGTCGGGGCTGCGCGTACCGGGGAGGGAAGCGGGCACCGGCCCGGGCCCGCGGGGGTGCGAGGCCGGGGCAAGGCAGCCCCCGGCAGGCGAAGGGGAGGCGGGGGGGTGAGGAGGGCACGGGCCCCGCGGGAAGGGGCGGGGGGCGGCCCGGTACCGAGAGGGGCCGCCACGTGCCTCCCCCCGCCCGCCCCCTGTCACACGCCTAGCCCCCTCCCACTCCCTTCCAGAACCGGCCGCCGCACGCCCCCCCGCCGCTCCCACCTGGCCCGCGAACCCGCGGCCGCCGGCCCCGCCCCGCCGCTCCTATTGGCTCCGCACCGCCCACCGCGCTGACGCCATTGGGTGGTGAGGACGCTCATCAGCGAAGCGGTGGGCGGAACTCGTTGCTGTCTTAAAGGGCCCGCCGCTGGGTCACGGCCTGGGGGGCGGGGGCGCTGGGGGTTCGGCACTGGGAGTTCGGCACTAGGGGCTCGGCACTAGGGCGGTACCGTGACGCCCGGGGGGGCGCCGGCCCTCTCCCTCCGCCAAGCGCCACTACTTCCGGCTCAGCACCGTGACGCAAGGGCGCGCTGACGCCACAGGGTTACGCTCGACGTGACCCCGCACCCGGAAGCGAGGTGCGGCTGCTGGTGCTGCCCCCGGTGCCGCTCCCGCTCCCGTCATGTGAAGTGGCGGGACGGGCTCCCCCAGGTGTGCGGGGCGTCACCGGGCGGGGCATAGGCCCGCGTCCACCCGAGGGACCCCGGTACCGGGAGGGCGCCGCCCGGGGGCGGAGGGGGGGCCGGGGGACACCGGTACCAGTGGCGGGTGCGTGCGGGGCCGCCCCAGGAGCGAGCACGGCGGCGGGGAGGGGGGGTAGCTCCGGTATCAGCGGCGTGGCAGGGCGGAGAGGGCCCCGTTACCGGGGACGTGAGATATGGGGGGGTGTCTCCGTTACTGGTCCAGGGGGCGCGGCAGGCTCCCGCCCCCCCCCGGCTGAGACGCCCCCCGCGGTCCCGCAGGCCGCGATGGAGCCCACGGCCTCGCAGGTGTTCTGCGGGAGGGTGCTGGGCATGGTCAACGCCGAGGACGTCAATGCCATCATCCTGGCGCAGAAAAACATGTGAGTCCTGGGGGAACCGTCCCGCAGGAACCCCGGTACCGGCACCGGGAGCCTCCCGGGATCTTTGCCAATTTCATCTGCTTCCCCTGCACAGGCTGGATAGATTTGAGAAGACCAACGAGATGCTGCTCAACTTCAACAACCTCTCCAGTGTCCGCATGCAGCAGATGAACGAGCGTTTCCTCCACCACACCAAGACGTTGGTGGAAATGAAGAAGGATCTGGACAGCATCTTCCGGAGGATCCGGTGGGCAATGGGGATGGGAACATGGCTGCTGGCAGGGAGGGAGATGGCGCAGAGAGCGCAGGGTGGCAGGTCGAGGTCTAGGTTGGCTGTGGGGGCATTAACATGGGACACGAGTAGGAGCTTGGCATTGTCTTGGAAGTAAAAACAGTCGGTGAGGGGAAAGCGTGGGGCTGGGGGGCACGTGTATCTTCCACAGCGGCTGGAGCTTTAGGATTCCTTGAGTCTGCTCCAGCTGGGATGGTCTGCACTCCCTCAGGGCAGTGGGAGGGATGTGGCACTGCTCAGGACAGCTACAGAGTGCGGAAAAACACCTGATGTGCTGAGGGGGGGGGGGTAACAGGAGCGCTTGGGGGTTCAGGGAGGGAGCCCTTCTGCCCAGGGAACCCCCTGGGATTCATTTACATTGTCTGTAAATGCTGGAGAGTGGAGGGAGCCAGCCGAGCAGCTCAGCTCTGGATCTATCAGCTTCCTTGTGGTCTTAGCTCACTCTCTCCTCCCCTAGGACGCTGAAGGGGAAGCTGGCGAAGCAGTACCCGGAGGCTTTCAGCAGTGAGTGATTTCTTCCGACACGTGGATTTTCTTCCCATGCTAAGAGCTCCTTTTCCTAAGAACGCATGAGGTGGCTCTTGGGAGTTGGGAGAAGCCGACAAGACGTCCAGGCACGCACCAGCGAGTGACTGCTGCGCTAAAAGCCTGAAAAGCTTCTTGATTATATTAAATGTAGTTGCAAGAAGTTAATGACCACTAATTTACATGGCATCGGTTTTTTTATTGATTACTGCCACAAGCAGAAAAAAATTTAGAATTAGCAAATTGTTGTGCTGGGGCATCTGTCGTACCTGGTGTTGTACCTGGTGTCGCACCGGTGTCACCTCGCCTCATGTGGCCACAACAGGAAAACTTAACATTTGCATCTTCCCTTCCAGACATCCATGAATCTCCCATCCTAGAAGACGATGATGACTTTGACCCCGTCCCGAAAAGCACGACAACCACCATCGCTACCTCTGAGCAGAGTACGGAGTCCTGCGACACCAGCCCTGACATCATCTCTCCCACCATGAGTCAGGATTTTGAGGATTTATCCCAAGGCCAGTATGATTTACCGGCTGTGAATGGACAGAGTCTCACAGATGAAGACACGGCTAACGACCTGGACTAGGCGTGCAGGTCCTGCACTGCCACTGCTTGCCCCCATAGAACTTTATATCCTGTATTTATATTTGTGTGGTTTTTTGGGAAGAGGGAGCAAAGGCTGAGAGAAGCAACGGCCAAGTGAAGAAGGCTGCCCTTCTGCCTCTAAACTGCTGCCGTAGTGTAAACCCCGTGACTTGCTTCGGGGTAAATAAGTAAAACGTGGGTTTGAAACGCCTCTTGTCCTTTCTCGTTTGTGCAGTCAGGAGAGTGGCAGAACCCCACCTGCGATGCAGACTGTGGCGTGGAAGAGCCGGTTTGGGGCACGGGCGTTTTTTCTGAAGGGATGCTGGCTTTGAGGCTCCTGTCTGCCAGCACTCCGGCTTCCCAGGGGTCTGTCTATGCCAGGGACCGGCGCTGGCTGCCTGCTTGCCTGGGGCAGGGGCTTGGGCCCGCTTTCCCTTTGGGTCTCGATTGCCCCGGGTCGTGCCTCAGCCCCTGGCAGGGCCCGCAGCTCCCGGGGCCCGGCTGGGCGCTCCGGGGCCTGCTGCGGCCTGCGGGGGGCTGGGGGCGGAGGGACGGGGGGGCCGCGGGGCTGGTGGGGGCCAGGCCTGCGGTACCAGGGCGGGCGGGGGCCTCCGGCGCCTGCGCGCTGGGGCGGGGCGGGGCCATGACGCGCCGGAAGTGACGCAGCTGCGGGCGGGTTCCGGTTCCGGCCGCCCCTTTTCTCAGCAGCGAGGCGGCGGGTGCGCGCGGGGCGGCTCCGGGGCCTGGGAGCGGAGCGGGGGTCTAGGAGCAGGAGTGGGGCGGGGGGTCGGACCCGGGATCGGGGAGCCGAGGCCCAGGAGCGGGGCAAGGGAGCGGGCGTGATCGGGGCTGGGGCTCGGCGGAGCGGGGGTAGGAGCGGGCCAGGGCTCGGGAGTGGGGGCGCGGGGAGCGGGCCCAGGAGCCGGTGGGGTGGGGGTGTCGGGGCCAGGGCTCGGGAACGAGGGAGCAAGGGCGGGGAGGGGAGGGGGCCTAGGAGCAGGGTAGGGGGTCGTGGCCAGGGCTGGGGAGCCGGGGTGCAGGAGTTGGGGGGACAGGGAGAGGGCTGGGACCCGGGAGCGGGACGGCTCCACCTCCGGGCCTGGGGCTGGGAGTGAGAAGGCGGGGGGACGGGGGACGGGGGGACACTGCATCGTGGCCAGGGACAGGTGGGTGTGGTGACGGTGGGGATCAGGACCGCAGGGTGTTCCCTCAGGGCCCGGCTGGGGGTGACACGAGGGCTGCTCTCCACAGGCGCAAACGGTGCCAAGATGCAGATCTTCGTGAAGACGCTGACGGGCAAAACCATCACCCTTGAGGTGGAGCCCAATGACACCATCGAGAACGTGAAGGCCAAGATCCAGGATAAGGAAGGTACAGGTGGGACAGGGGAGCCATGGGGCAGCCCCCACTGCCCTCCGCCCTGATGGTTTCTCTCCCGCAGGGATCCCCCCCGACCAGCAGCGGCTGATCTTCGCGGGCAAGCAGCTGGAGGATGGACGCACCCTTGCAGACTACAACATCCAGAAAGGTGCCTCAGCAGCCAGCCACGTCCCGGCTTTTTTTATATTTATTCATATTTTTTGAGGGGTGCCAGGCACTCCCTAGCATCACTTGGCCCCACCGTGACGCTTTGTCTCTTTTTTTCAGAGTCCACCCTGCACCTGGTGCTGCGCCTGCGGGGGGGGATCATCGAGCCCTCCCTCCGCCAGCTCGCCCAGAAGTACAACTGTGACAAAATGATCTGCCGCAAGTATGTTCCCCCTGCCTGGCCCCGCTCCCCCCTGCCCATCCCATTCTCCAATCCTGCTCCCCCCTGCTCATCCTGCACCATAGGGACCCTGCCCCAAATCTCCTTCCCTGGGGAAACAGGGCTTTGGTGACATGTCCCCCTCCCCAGGTGCTACGCCCGCCTGCACCCACGTGCCGTGAACTGCCGCAAGAAGAAATGTGGCCACACCAACAACCTGCGCCCCAAGAAGAAGGTCAAGTAGAGTGGGTAGCGGCAGCACTGCCTGCACCCTGCCCGCACCCTGCCAATAAAGCATCACAGAGCTTAAGCTGGTCCCGTTTTGTGCTGGTTTTTGCCCAAATTGCTGTGGTTTTCAATAAAAGGGGGGGGGGGGAGTTGGGGGAGTGTTGGGGGACAGGGAAGCGGGGAGGTGGGGTATTGGAGGCTGGGATGGGGGGGAGCTGCGGGGTGTTGGGGGAGGGGGGGTGTTGGGGGGGGGGGGGGGGGGAGGCGGCAACGATGCCGTCCGGTGCCTGCAGGGGGCGGTGGAACCGCGCTCCGCCCCGGGCCTGCGCCGTGCGACTGGGCCGGGCCATGGTGAGCGGCACCGGGCCGGGGTGGGGAGGGGGCCCGGCCGCGCCGTGCACGCGGGGCTGCGGCATGCGGGGACCCAGATGCGTGCAGGGCGGGAGGGGGGGCCGGGCTGGTTTGTGTGGCGTGGCCGCGGGGGGGCCTGGGGCTGGGGGAGGGAAATGGGAGGGGTCCCGGTGCCGGGCTGTAGCGTGCACAGGGCAGGGGGTTCGTACAGGCGTGATTTGGGGGGGGTCCCTGTGCCCTCTGTACAGCGTGTACATGGCGGGGGGGGGTACCAGTGGCCTTGTGTTGTGTGCACATGGTGTGGGGGGGGTCCCTGTGCCTGTCTGTGTTGGGTGCACATGACTGGGGGGGGGTGTCCCTGTTCCCCTCTGTGTTGTGTGATGGCCAGGGGTTCCCAGTGCATGGGTGGGGGGCCTTGTGGGGGTCCCGGTGCCATCTGGTTCATGCATGCATGGCCGGGGGGGTCCCGGTGTCCATCAGTATTGTGTGCACATGGTTGGGGGGGGTGGTCCTTGTGCCCATCTGTGTTGTGTGCACATAGCCAGGGGTTCCTGCTCTGTGGGTGGGGGGCCTTGTGGGGGTCCCGGTGCCACCTGGTTCACGCATGCATGGTCGGGGGGTCCCGGTGTCCATCAGTATTGTGTGCACATGGCCGGGGGGGGTCCCCCTGTGCTTGTCTGTGTTGGGTGCCCATGGCTGGGGGGGTCCCGGTGCCGATCCACACACACATGGCTGGAGAGGTGCCAGTGCTGGACCAAACCCAAGCGCTGCAGCTGGGCTCAGCCTGGGTGCCCCCGGGGCGGGGGGGGGGGGCGGGACGACGACGACGACGACGACTTGCCCCAGGACTGGGACAAGACCCCCAGGTGATGCCAGCTCTGCCCAGAACCCGGTGGCCGGAGCAGAGCCACCCTGTGAGGCAGCAGGCACCTGCTGGTGACACCATCATGCCAGGTTGCCACTATGGTGGCAGGTCACCACTGTCCCCTTCCCTCTGCAGACGGACGAGGCCGTGAGGGTGCTGCTGCAGCGGCTGCAGGTGCTGCAGGGCGAGCGTGCTGAGGCGTATCGGCTCCTCGAGGAGTGAGTACCAGCACCGCTCTGCGCCCTGGGACGCGCACCCATGAGGACAGGACCCGCTAGGGTGGGCAGGGGGACACAGCCCCTTCCAGGGCAAGGGATCCCCCAGCAAGGAACCGAATCCCCCATTTTTTTTTCATCCTGATGGGAAGAGGCTGCCGGGGCGGAGCAGCAGCCATGGGGCGGCTGATGAGCTCCAGCTGGCAGGGGGACGCCCGCGCTGGACACCTGTATCCTATTTTAGCATCCGCCAGGAGATGATGGACTTCCCGGGACACAGGAGTGCGAGTGAAAAGGAAAAAAAAAAATACACACACACACACACACCCTCCCCAAAGAGCAGCTACCAAGCCCATCCCGTGCGAGGGGTGAAGCTGCCTGGTCCCGGGGACCGAGAGCTGCCAGATCTGGGAAAACCATCCCAGTCCTGCCTGTGGTGCGGCAGCAAAGGGAGCACCAGGATGGGTTGTGATCCCGGTGTCCCCCAGGTGCAGTGACAGTGGCTTTTCCCCCCTGTCCCCCTGCCCAGGGGCCACCAGGCGTACCTGCACAGTGCGCCCCACTATGACTTCCCCCGTTACCGGCAGCTGGTGCACGAGATCACGGTGGCCTTCAGCGGCATCTCCCGGGAGGTGCTGCACATCGCCGGGCGCCTGCGGGACCAACTCGCCCGCCCCGACCTGGCCCAGCACCTTGCCCAGCTCCAGGAGCGGGAGCAGGAGAAGCTGCAGCTGGTGAGTGCCGGGCTGGGGGGGCCCCGCTGTGCCTGTGGCTGCTTTGGCGGGGGGGTCTCAGCTCCCTCCGTGTCCCCACCGCAGACAGCACAGCTCCAGCTGGCCCGGCAGCAGGCTCAGGACCAGCCCGAGGTGGACGCCCATCAGCAGGAGGTGCGGGAGCTCAAGCACAAGTAGGTGGTGGCCCCGCCGCTGTCTCCCCCTACTTGGGGATGGCAGCAGCCCCCCGCCCTGGGCTAGGAGCCCCTTCCCCACATTTCCCCTTCCTGCAGCCCAGGGGGGCCCAGATGGTGCCTTCAAAAGCGCTGGCGGCTGCAGCCCCGGGGAGGGTTTGGCGATGCTGCGTGGCCGTGGTCCCCTCGGCCTCCCCGGGCTGAGTGTTTCATAAACAGCGCGGGGAAGGCGAGGCGGCCCAGATAATACGCTCCATATGGGCTTTATTTATAGTTTCCATCCGCTCTCGTAGGCTAATTAAAACCATTGAGGCAATCAGCGAAATTCTCCAGGACCTCAAGTACGATTCGGAAGAAGCCGAGTGATGGGTGTCCCCGTGGGAACGGCTGGAGGGGCCGGCTGGTGGAACAGGGGCCCCGCTCGCCCCCCACCCGCTCCCAGTATGGCCACTGCAGCACCCACGCCACTCCAGCAAGGTGGGCATCTTCCCCTCCACCCCTTTTCTTGAGCACAGGCTGGAAAAGGTGGAGAACCCCCCCTTCCCCCAAGAAGTGGGGTCCCCCTAAATCATGAGCATCCCTCAGCGGAGGGGTCCAGCGTGGGGCTGGCTCCCCTCCCTGGCACTGCCGGCCACACTGCGGCTTTGCCAGAGGAACAACCACAACCTGCAGTGCCAAGAGGCTGCCTTGCCTTGCTCCCCACTGAGACAGGCACTGCCTTTGCAGCAGCCCCCCCAAAACCCACCTCTCAGGGCTAGGGGTGCAGCTGATCCCCGTGCCACTGCCAGTGCCCCCCCCCCCCAAGCACCTTTTCTGCGGTCATCCAAAATAAACCTGTTCCCATGGAGCTGGCCTGCGGCACGTGCTCTAAAGGGTTTGTCGTCTCCCCCCTGCGCCCAGTGCCACCCCCTCTACCGTGGCTCGGTCCCTTGGGAGCCCCCGGGCGGGGTGACAAAGGACACGGGTCCCATTTGGCTGCCCGTTGCATCCCCGTCCCTGCGCACCACTGCCGCTCCGCTGACGCAGACCCCGGTGGGGTTTCAGAGGTTTATTGGCATTAAGCTTAAATCTGTTCCTAATTGACTGAAATGGAACCAAAATAAGGCTGGTTTGAATCAAAATTGGAGCAGGCACTGGGCAAACCCCAGCAGCCTCAAACCAGCCCACGTGGCTCCCCAGGGACAGACCCCCCCCCACGCGCTTTCACGTGAGTCCCTGGGGAGAAAACAGCCAAAATTGCTTCCTGGGGTGGCTGTGCTGAGGGTGGGGGGACACCCGGGAAGCCCCCGCCGCCCCTATCATCCCAGAGGCTGCTCTGGCTGGCAGTTAAGGAGCGAAGCCTCCGCATCTCCCCCCAGCCAGGCAAGGCTGGGGGGTCCCCTGGCTGCCACGGGGTGCGAGCGACATGGTGGGGGGCCGTGGTCCCATGGGGCCAGTAGCACGTGAGGGGCTCCCGGGGCTGGCCCAGCCCACCCCCCCCACCTCGCCCCATCCCGTCGCCCGGGGCCGTGGGGCTGCGCTTCGCCCCGGCCGCCTTCCTGCTCCCCCCCGGCGGGGCCGGGGTGGGCGCGGGTGGTCCCAGGTGGGCGCCGGGCGCCCCGTGTCATCCTGCTGGCGCTCGGTCCCCCGGGGGCTACAACTTATCGCCGGGAAGAACCTACAGAGATGAGCAGAGCCCCGCGTCGCCGCCGGCCACGCATCCCCAGGGTCAGTGTCACCGCATGCATGTGTGTCCCGCAGCATCCCCAGGGTGGGGGGATCACCCCGCACACACACCCCCCCGCCA
This sequence comes from Falco cherrug, assembly GCF_023634085.1. NCBI lineage: Eukaryota > Metazoa > Chordata > Aves > Falconiformes > Falconidae > Falco > Falco cherrug. The sequence continues at coordinate 45,267,248 of NC_073700.1, read as the reverse complement.
GGGAAAAAGAAGTGCGAAAGGCTCCTTACCTACCTGGTTGCGTGTTTTGTGCGATTTCTGCAGCCACACGCGCCACTGGTCATAAAGCTTGATGCCAAGGTTGGAGCAGCCATACGCATGTTTCTTCACCCACCCAAAAAACTGCTTCAGCTCCCGCCGCAGCGTCGTGTTTTGCTCCCCTCCTTTGGGGTCACAGCCCCCCGCCGCTCGCTCTGCAGGGAGGAGGAGGTCAGTGCCGCCAGGTGGGGGGGGACCTGCCTCAACCCCCCCATTGCTGCCACACCGTAAATAATGGCGGGCGAGAGGGAAACAAGCGGCATTTTGGCTCCCAGCTGGGAAAGCCGAGCTCCAAATTGGCTCCTTTGCAAGAAATCCAGGTGGCGGGCATGGAGCAGGGAAGGGCCCCCTCCAGCACGTCCCGTGTGCACAGGGGAGGGGGAGCGCAGCCCTCCCGGTGTCCCCCCCTGCCCGCCACGCACTGCCAGCCCGACGCTGGCGGTGCTCACCGCTGCGTGGAGTGGAGGCGGCAGTGGGATTGCTCCAGTCGCTCCAGATGCCGGCTTTTTTGGAGCCGTAGATGCCGAAGGGATTACAGCGCACCTGGACGAAGTAGACGGTGCCAGGGCGGAGGCCAGCCAGGCGGCAGGACGTCTGGTTGCCCACGTCGTCCACTACCTGGGGAGGGAGGAGATGGCAGCGCTGTCGAGCATCCCGCACCATCCCAGCCACTGGCGCGTGATGCCGACCCACCTTCCACTCCGAGCTGTCCTCCACCCGGTACTGGATCTGGTACTTGGCTTGGAAGAGGAAATCCTTGAGGGCCGGTGGGGAGCTCCAGCGGACACTCAGCTGGTCCTCCAGGTCCCCCACCCGGCTGACGTGCACGTCCGACGGCGGGTCTGTGGTGACTGTGGGGACAGGGCAGGGGCTGGCGCCAGCAGCGCCATGGGGCTGCGGGGGTTAAGGAGCCGCAGATGCCAAAAAAACCCAACAACCCACCAACAACCAAACCTCGGAGAAAACAGCCTAATTCAATTAGGAGCAATTCTGCTCACACATCGCCCATTTCCTGCTGCCCCCCCCCCCTCGCTCCAACATCCCACCGCGTGAACTGTCGGGTCACCAGCGTGGCAGTGGTGTCACGGCGCCATTGCTCACCCACATCGAGGATGTCCAACATGACGACATCGGAGACGGCCACCCCCAGCCGGTTGGATGCCTCCACCCAGATCTCGTAGGGCGTGAAGAGGGCCAGGTCCTTGGGGATGTGGCAGGAGTAGGGCCCAGCCGTGTGGTACTCCTGGCACGTGTTGTCTCGGCCGTACCACCTGTGGGCAGGTGCTGAGTGCCGGTACCAGCACCACTGGGGTGCCGCGGCCAAGCTGAGGATGCTCCCCCATCTCCAGAGGAAATGGCTGCTCCCAGTGGGGACTGCAGCTCATTTATCTGCCATCCACCACCACTGGCATTGCGCTGCCGAGCGGCTCCCAGCCCACCCAGGGCCGTGCAGCTCCTCCTCACCCTCCACCTCCCAGCAGCCCACGGGCCACCACCACCCACCAGCGCCCCGCGGCGGCTGAGGACCCCACGGAACTCATCACACTGGGCACCATCCCCAGCCAGGGGCCAGCAGCGTCAGGCTCCCCATTCACCAGTAGCTTTCAAATCCCATGCCAGCTTTTTTAGGGATACCGGGAATGGAGGTGGGCACCCCACCTGAGCTTGTACTTCAGGGTGTAGTTGTGTGTGCAAGAAGGTCTCCCCTTCCGTCCCCGGCGCCCACTTGCAAGTGAGGTCCTTCATGTTTTTGGACCAGCAAGTGATGTTGACTGGTTTTTCTGGGGGTACTGGGAAAGGGGAAAAAAATAAATTAAAATAAGAGGTGGAGAGGGGATGAAGAGGTGCAGTGGAGGAACGCAGCCCATGGTCCCGGCAGGCGATGCCACCACTGTCCCCGCTGGCTGCAGGTTTCCACCCCCTGGCTGCAAATGCGTTTGGCAGAGGGTTTGGGGTCCTGCCCCTCCCCAGCTCCAGACGCGTCTTCTTTCAGCAACAGCAACCCAAAAAACAAATCCAAGCTGCATTCCCAGCTAAGCCTCTGTATTCCTAGGACGTAGCATTGTCCTTAAAATAGCCCGAGATAAAATCTTATGATTATTGATTTGGACAAGTGTAATTTTGCCGAGGGTTTGCCAAAACAGCCTTTCTGCTGCGCGCTCCTGCATCTCAGGGCACCGGCCACGGACCGCGGAGAGGTTAAAATGTTTTGGCAAGAACCGGGATGCTGATCCCTGCAGGGATCCCCAGATCCCCTCGCCCCCGGCTGGCGAGCACACCCCGGCGCACACACAGCGCCAGATCAAACCCGGCACGTGCGACCGCACCGACGTACATCCAACGTAAAGGCAGGAGCCGGCCAAGATGCCGCCGTCTCTGCTGTGACACACCAGGTTGTCCCCCGACTGCTGCCTGGAGCCGTTGAGGCGGGCAAGGGCCACGCTGAGCGTGGTGGGGCCAAGGGCGGCGTAAGAGGCGGCGGGCAGGCGCCGGCCGTTCAGCGTCCAGTACAGGTCCTCGGCTTTCAGGTGAAAGTCGGGGCTGACCGTGCACGTGGCAACCAGCGAGGAGCCGATCAGCAGGGTGGGGTCTTGGGGGGAGATCACTGCGGGGTCTGCAGCCAGAGAAACAAAAGGGGTGGGGGTGGGGGTCAAAAAATAAATTGATATATCATTTTGTAATTATTTTTGTTCTATCTTCTATTTAAACCTATCTACATCTATTTAAATCTATTGTCTGGCTATACAAATCTATCTTCTGTCTATAAACATCTATATAAATCTATCTTCCACCTATATAGGCCTGTCTATTCATCTACCCATCTTCCACCTATATAGGCCTATCTATCTTCCACCTATATAGGTGTATCTATCTATCTATCTTCCACCTATATAGGTCTATCTTCCTCTATTTTCTAGCTATTTAAATCTATTTTTTAGCTATTTTCTATATACAGTTATACATTCCTGGCGGCACAGCCCCTCGCCGCAGCACTTGCCCCCTCCGAAGCAGCAGCGGCAGCAGAGAAGGCTGGGGGGGGGGGGGGGGGGGGGGGGGGGCAAGTGGGGGGGGGGCTGTTGCTCCAGCCAGGAAGCACGAAGCCTTTGGGGAGCTCTGCAGCACGAGGTTGGGGGGGTCCCGGTGACACCGTGAGTTTTTCCAGGGCTGGGTGGGGGCTGGGTTGTTCCTTTGTACATTTTTCATGACACAAGGCTTTCAAAAGCAACTACGGAAAGTTTTCAGGGCATTCCCCGCCCGCCACTACCACTTTCCCCAAGGACACTGGCCAGCAGCCTCCCCCCCCCCAGCACACACCGCCGAGGGCCAGGCAACGCTTTCCCAGCCCAGACCCGTGCTGACCACCCACCTGACCCCAACCATGTGCAGAAACCCATCGCTCACACCAGGCCACACGGGTCCGAGGGGCCCCCCCAGGGTGGTCCATGCTGGGGAGACCCTCCACCATGGGAAAGCCCCCCCTCCCCCCCCCCCCGTTGCTTTATTTCGAGAGCCCTCCACCACCAGGCTTCAAGGAAGCAGCTCCCCCAGCCCCGCTCTGGGATTTTCCATGTCCATCAGCCTTATCGGCTCTGTCCGCACGCGCCAGGCTAATATCCCAAATTACCTCCCGGAAAGTGCCGTGACCTTCCCTCCCTCTGACCTCCCCAGCCCCCCTTGGCTTTCAGCGCCCGCCGGCACTCCGGCTCCCATCCTGGCACAATTAATGCTCGAAAATCCTCATTACCCTGGAGAAATCTTAATTAGCGGTTCCTGCCGTTGCTCTGGGGGTGCTGGCGAGGTGGGTGTAAAAGCATCCAGGCATGAAAGCATCCGCAGTGCCAAGTCCCCTGGGGTACCCGAGCATCCACGGGTGATGGCAGGCAGCCATCCCACCCACCCCCAACACAAACCCTTCCCGGGGGGGGGGGGGGGGGGGGGGGGAAGAGGGGGGAGGTTCAGCCCCCCACCTCACTCCATCCTCTAGCGAGGCCTTCACGATACAGCCCCCAGCCCCACCGAGCAGCCCACCCAGCGCCAGCTCCCAGCACCGAGCCGGGGCTGCTCCAGCGCTGAGATAGACCCCGCGCTCTGGGCCCTAATTCGCTTCAATCTTCATCTAAACAGCCCCAGAAACACACACAAGCGCCGTAAAACAGACACGTTTCCCTCCTCTGAGCCGGACCCTCCAGAGGGGCCAATTTTGTATGGTTTTTTTTTTTTTTTTCCCTCCTGCAAATTTTTTTTCTCCTCCAAGCAAGAGCCTCTTGAGGGGCCAATTTATATTTTATTTTTTTTTCTCCTCTGCAATTTTTTTCCCCCCTCTGTGCAAATGCAACGCCGAACATGTGTTTTTGAAAGGGAAAAGTGTGAAGTTTTCCGATCGGAGAGGAAAGGGCCGGAGAGACGCAGGCTGCCTGTGGAATGTGCAAGTCGCAACGAAAATACCTGCTCGGGGGTTTTATGGCTTTCCTATTACAAAAAAAAAATGCTGATCAGGTGCTAAGTAATGCTATAAAGTAAAACCACATTTCCAAGGTGTCGGGAACGTTTATGCTTTTCTTCCGAAGGGGCCGGATTTCATTTTATTTTTATATCAGCATTTTAAGGAGTTGGGAAAGAAAAGGGAAAAAAAAACCAACCCACCCTTGGATAAGTGTTGGAGATCGTGCAGTTAAAAAAGATTTATTAAGATGTACAGGGGGTTAAAGAAAAATAGAAATAATTGCCCCGAAGAACAAAAGGAAATTTGGGCAGCCCTGAATTTTTTCTGCAAAAAAATAAGCTTTAAAATATATGTAAATATATATATGTATAAAAAAAAAAAAAAGAGGTCTTCTAAAGCTTGAGCAACAAGGTTTGCAAGCGGACACGGCACCCAAAACCACTTTATCCCTCCTTTCCATGATCTTTTTCCCTCCTTTCCACGATCTTTTTCCCTTTCTCGTCTCCAACTGGCATTTCTCGTGCCCATCCCTCAGCTCGAGGAGGGATTTATAAAAAGCCCCGGCATTCCAGCCAGCGCGACCGAGCTGCACCGAGGGGAAACATTCGCTCTCTAAAAGGAGATTTGGCTTCGCCTTTCCCCGGCGCCGTACGTCGAGGGGCCACGGGGCAAGCGCTCGCCCTGGTCGCCTCTACCGGACCCCGATGCTGGGAGAAATGGGGGTCGCGGGGGGGGGGGAAACTGGCTGTGAGTGGCACCGGGGGTCCCCTTACCAGGGTGAGCCGAAAGGTGTGGGGTGAGCACGGTGGGGGTCTGGCCACAGTGGTCCTGGTGGGATTATCCGTGGGGAGGGCACTGGGTGGGCACCGGGCCACACCAGAACCGGCCACACTTGGGCGGCTCTTGTTAACGGCTCCTGTGGGGATCTGGGGAGCATTTGTCCTCTTCCCTTCCACTGGTGCTGCGATCCCTGCCCCAATTAGCGCTCTTGGGGACTTCCCCGCTAATGACACGCGTGGGTTGGGGGTATGAGAGGTGGGGGGCCGGGACCCCGGGCCATGGCGGGTGCCAGGATGGCGGGAGCTACAGAGCGGTGGCTTTTCTTGGCGGCCCCGATCGCACATCGGAGCGAACATCCATCGCCTGAGAAATTCCCATCGTCGGGAGAAGCCAAACTTCCTGCTGCGGGGAGCGGGATCGCGGCTCCCCTCGCTCGGGCCAGGGGGGAACAACGAGGCAATGGGTGGCACGGGGACAAATTGGGGTGTAGGGCTCTGTGGGGAGCAGGAGGCCCCTCCCACGTGTGTGTGCGTGTGTCCCATGGCAAGGGGGGACCCCCATCCCAGTGGGGCTGAGGCCGCCCACAGCTCAGCCCACAGGTGGCACCTCCCAGACCTGCCACCGCGGGGTGGAACCCCCGAAAAGGCACCACCGCAGGGCCCCCCCGAGGGGGATGATTTTTTTTTTTTTTTTTGGGGGGGGGGGATTCATTGTTCTCCATGGGGGAGGGAGCTCCCTATTGTTCTGGGTGGGGAAAAGGGGATTCATTGTTCTCTGGGATGGGGGACTGGGGGGGGGGCACGGCTCTCCAGGGGGGATCGGAGGTCCCCCCGTTGTTCTCAGCGCGGGGGGGGGCGGCTCAGAGGCTCCAGAGGGGGGAAGAGGGGTCACGGCTCCCGGGGGTGGGAGGGGGGTCGCGTGGGGAAGGGGGTCGCTATTGTTCTCCAGGCTGAGGACGGGGGTTTCCATTGTCCTGGGTGGGGAACGGAGCCGCGGGTTTCTCCGGGAGGGGGGGCAAGGGGGGGGGGAAATCACCCTTCCCGGGGAGGGGGGGGTCCCCTTCTCCGTGGGGAGAGGGGTACTGGTTGCTCCCAGGGGAGGGGGGGTGTCCCTGCTGCTCCCGGGGATGGGGGGGAACAAAAAAAGGTTCCTCTATTGTTCTCTGCGGGGAGAAGCGGGGGGGTCCCGGCTGGGCTGCGGGCACGGGGCGGGAGGGGGGGTCGCGGCCGCCTGCCGGGGGGCGTTGGGGGGGGGGGGGTGTCCCGCTGCCCCCCGCCGGGGGCTGGGGGGGTCCGTCACCGTCCACGGGAGGCAACGCGCAGCCCCGAGGTGCGCCCGGAGATGCCCCCCACGGCTCCCGGGGCCGCTCCGCATCCCGGGAGCGGGGGGGGCCGCACCACGCGGACCGGCACCGCCACGAACCGGGAGAGCCCCGCGGGGGGGAGGCTCGGTGCGGCGCCCACCCCATCCCCGACGGGACACCCCCTGGTCGCCCCGCGCCCACCTTGCGGGAGCTGCCCGGTGCCCCCGGTACTCACAGGCGAGGGGCTCGGCGCGGGGCAGGCGCGGGCAGAGCAGCAACAGCAGCAGCAGCGGCGGCGGCAGCAGCGGGAGCAGCGCGGGCAGCGGCGGCATGGCCGGCTCCGGTGCCCGTCGGTGCCCGGGGCGGCGGAGCGCACCGGCACGTTCGGGGAAGTCCCGAGCAAGTCTGAGCAACCCCCGGTTACCAAAGCCCTAAATGCCGCCCTGGCCCCGCCCCGCCCGGCCCGGGCCCGCCCCCGGGGGGGCAGAAAGGCACCGGCCCCAGGGCCCCCCGCCCCGCTCCGGTACCGGCCCCGGGACCCAGCCCCGGCACGCCGTGCCCGTCCAGGGCTGCCGCGGGATGCTGTGCCCCCCCCACACACCCCGCCTGCCCCGGGGCCGGTGTGTCGTCCCCCCCAGCCCCCCGGTAGGTGAGTAAGGGCCGCCTCGGGGACGCCGCCCCGCGGGTGACTCACCGGGAGCCACCACGGAGCCTCCCGCGCCCCCGGGGCTGCTCCCGGGACTGTCCGCGCCGTCGGGCCGCCCCCCCCCCCCCACCCCCCCCTCCGCCTCCATTCACACTCATTAGGAGACCAAATTGAGCAGTTTTTCAGGGGGTGAAACCGGGGATATCTTCTGTAAATCCCGATGGTTTTTATCAACTGCATCATCTCTGTTTTGTTTTTTTTTAAAAAAAAAACCCAAACTAAAAAGGTGGGAACGCCCCCCCAAGTGGCTCCAAGCCCCCGCAGGGTTGAGGCTGTTTGTCCCCGGGGGTCCCCAGCAGCCTGGTGCTGGTGGCATGTCCAGTAGTACCACCGGCATGGTGGCAAAGCCGTCCACTCGAGCATCACACCCTGTCCCACTGCCTCCTCTGTGTCCCCCCAGGACTCGGTGCCCCCAAGAGCTCTGCAGACCCCTGGACGGGTGGCAGAGCCCTGGGACAGCATGTCCTGTCCATGGCAAGGCCACTGTCCCCAAGCATGGTCTGTCCCCAGCTGCATGTCCTTTCGGTCAGGGTGTGGGATGGGTGCAGGGGGGGTGCCTGGGTCATGGTGTCCCCCCAGCAGAAGGGACATGGAGGGACCCGGTGACCCTGACCCTGAGGTTGGGGCGGGGCTGGGAGCCCCAAGGCCATGGGACCACTGTGGGGCTGAGGTTTGTAGGTGAGGCTGGGGGAGCATGGGGGGGGCGATTTCCAGTCCATGGGGACATTGACCAGTGCCTTTTCCCTGTCCCTTTACTCCCTGTCCCAGCTCTGCACCCTGAACCCACTTGGCTGCAAGGATGGGGACATTGCTCCCTGAAGGGAACAGGGCATGGGGAGGGGGAGACCCGGGGGTGGCAGGAGACACCTGGGTGGCCCAGAGTGCCCCTCCCAAAGGGGTGACACCATGAGCCAGCCCCTGCCCCATAGCACAGGGCGGGGGGCTTTGCCCCGCAGCCATGCGGGGACAGGGCGGGTGACATGGTGTGGGAGTCGCTGAGGGGTTCCAAGGTATCGGGCACTGGCCAAAGGGGCTGCAGGGATTAGAAAACAAAATAAAAAAAGAGAACGGGAGGGAGGCAAAACAATGCCTTTTCCCATCGTCCTGTTTTTTGGAAGCTTCTGATGTGTTTTTGTTGAAATTTCCCAAAAATGTCAGCTCCGGGAGCCACCCAGCCTGAGAAACTCGCAGTCTGGCCGAGTGAATCACAGCCGCCCGGGGGCTGGCGGCCGCCCGCGATCCTGACCCACCGCCCGGACCCCCCCGGGAAGCCACCCTGGGGTCAGAGCCAGCGGTGGGTGCTGGGGGGGAGAGGAGGAGGAGAAATCCCCCGCCCTTGCAGCCAGAGTGGGACCAGCAGCCCACCTGCGCTGCCTGCCCACACCGTCTCCAGCCGCCTGCTTCCCCCCCGCCGAGCCCCTCCGCTTCCCACCACAGTGTGGGATTTAGCGCGGCTGTTCTGGGAAGCACGGATGGGGGGGTGACACCTGCCCTGGCGCTGGCAGAGGGGACACGGCCAGCTCCTGGCAAAGGCATCGTCAGAAGACGGCTTGAGACTTTGTTGGGGGGTCAGGGGGAAGGTGGGGGGATAGTGGTGTTGGGGGGAGAGGGGACCGTCGGTCTCCACTGGTGTCATCCCCTGGGACGTGCCCAGGTTGTCACCAGGTGGCTCAGGGACATTCACCCTTCCTGACCCACGGCAGCATCCAGACCCAACACCGCAGGATGGGGACAGGGTGGGGGGACAGAGCCCACCCTGAGCAAGCCCCTCCATGCCTGCGGTCCCCAGCGGTGGGCAGTGCCGGTGTGGTGCAGGGCTGCGGCGGGGGGCAGCGGGGGGGCAGCCGTGATGGCAGAGCCGCACTCCACTCTGAGTCAGCGCATTGCCCAGGGACAGCTGTGGTCAGCGGGCAGCTGTGGTCAGTGGACAGCTGTGGTCAGCGGGCAGATGTGGTCAGCGGGCAGATGTGGTCAGCGCTGCCCTTTGGCCGTGACCTTTCAAGGGCTGCTCCCTCCTGCCCACCAGCCGCCGCACTCACAGGCACCCGCCAGGCTCCCGGGGGGCAGGATCCGGCCCAGCAGCCCCCTCTGACCCCCGGAGCAGGCTGTCAGCGTCAGCGCAGGGGTCCCCTGGGGCTGGCGCGGTCCGGCCGCCCCCCCCGACATGGCTTGGTTCCCAGGGCCTCTTTGCCCTGTTGCAGTGCAGGATCTGGCCATGGGGCCCAGCTCCCAAATAGCGGAGCCCACATGGCCACAAGCTCCCTGCTCTGCCCAGGCAGGATGTGACTCCCCCCAGGATGGAGCCAAGACCCCGGGGTGGCCCTGGTGACATCCCCAAACGTGCTGAGCATCCTCGGTCCAGCTTCCCACCAGCCATCACCTTCCCACCAGCCCTCCGTCATGTGTCACCGGGGCCAGGCCCAGCACATCTACCCTGAATTAGTCTAATTACTTGATTTCCCAGCCAGGGCTCACTCCATAAAGTCCTTGGACAGAGACAGCATCTGGCTCAAGGGCCAGGGTGTAAAAAACAAACAACAAAAAAAACCCAAAAAACCCAGAGAAAGCGGGAGGAGAGGCGCAGCGGAGCTGCCTCTGACTGCCTGCATCCTTTTAAAGTGACCTGAGGGAAAAATAAAGAGGCTAGAAATGCAAAGAATCCAGCAGTCAGAGTTTGCTTTATATTCCTCTCAGTCACATTTCCACATCCATGGGTAATTTATAACCCGCTTAACCCCTTCCCTGCCACCCCCCCCACCCACCCCCCACACAACCCTTTCGCTCAAGAGCATCCTCACAGCGGGCAGCCACACCTTCCCGCCTCTGTTTGCTTTGGGAAGCACAAAAAGTCCCGTGATGGAGTCTGCTGAACTCTAGAGGGGGAAAAAAAATGTGGTTGACGTCGAGGGGGTGCTTGAGCACGAGGGATGGGCTCTGTGGGGTGGGAACATGGGGTGACGGGTCCCCTGCCCACGGCGGGGGGGGACCGTAGGGATGCCCCAGCCAGCGTGGGGGAAGCCTGCGGCTTCATGAAAGGCTCCAGGGGAAAAAAATGTAGGTCAGTAGTGATAAATGCAAAAGGCATCGAGTGTTTCTGGAGAAGGGAGGAGGGAGGGCGGTAAATATTTGCCAACTGGGATATTATTGCCTGGGAAAGGGGGGTTTCTATTTAAAGGTGAGTGGATGGAGCATGGGCCGGCGCCAGGCATGGCCCAGGCAGGTGCGGTGGGAGCATTGCCCACCGGTGCTGCTGCCAGTCGATCCAGTGGATTTGGGTCCCCTGGCGGGGGTCGGGGCTCCGGCTCCAGCTCCGTCCCTCCCGGCCGATGGAAACCTCACCTGCGGTGCAGAGTCGTGATTTACGGTGACAGCTCCCAATCTATCCCATTTACTTGGCCATTCGTCACCGGTGCTGGACACGAGGCCGAGGGGCTGGCAGGGCTCCAGGAGGGGGAAGGGGGGAGCGCAGCCGACCTGGCAGCCCCGCCAGCCCGGCCGGAGCACATTTTCTCCCGGCCCTGGTTTGATTAACAAGATGAATAAGCTGGCGGAGCGCAGCGGGGCGAGGAGAGGCCCCACTCCCTGCTCCCGGGGGGGCATAGGGCTGAGCTCCCCAGCCACCTCCCAGGGGGGACCCGGCCATCCCCACCCCTCTCCCCCTTCCCCAGGGCACAGAGCACCCCTCAACCCTGAGCTGGGAGTGGGAGACCCCCCTTTCCCCATGCCGGGGTCCTGCCATGTGTTCCCCATTAGGGCTGGAGGTTAGCGAAGCCCCCAGCCCCCCTCCTCCTCCTCCTCCCCCCCCCGGGCCCGCTTTGGGGTGCTGCCATAAATAAGGCTAACGGGCAGGGCAGCGGCGAGGCGGCGAGCGCGGGGCCAAGCCTGCGCCTTTTATGTCTTTTAAACCCTGGGAAATCGAAGCTGTAAATCTGGGGTGTCAGGGAGAGCCCAGCGCCCTGGCTGAGCGGGGCCCTGCGGAGCCAGGGTGCGGGGGCGACCCACCAAGGTGGCTCCGGGAAGCCCCCAGGAGGGAGGCACGCCTGGATCTAATGCTGCCCTGGGGGGCACGGTCCCTGGAGGGGTGCTGGGCTGGGGGGCAGTGAGACTCCGGGGCTGCTACTCGCTGGTACTGGTGTGCTCCCAGTGCCAGGGCAGCCCTGTCTCTGTGCACCCCTGCTGCTGTGTGCCCCCTGGTCCCCATGGCCCCCTCGGTCCCCATGGCCCCCCCAGTCCCTCTGTGCTGCTGGTGTCAGTGTGGTCCCAGTCCTGCTGCTCCCCTAGCCCTTTGCATCCCCTAGTCCTACTGCACCCCCTTGATCCCTCTGCATCCCCTGGACCCCTGCATCCCAGTGTCCCCCCGCATCCCAGTGTCCCCCTGCCCCCCTCACTGTGTCCGCCACACCTTCTGGTCCCTGTGTATCTCCAGGTCCCCCTGCATCCTGTACCAGAGCATCTCCTGGTCCCCAGGCCCCACCTTGTCCTCCTACATCCCGTGGTACCCTCGCATCTCCCAGTGCCCCTGCACCCCCCCATACTCCCACACCCCCTGGTGCTCTGGCACCCTGCATCCTCTTGCACCCTCCAGTGTCCATGTACCCCTGTATCCCCCTGTGCCCTGACACCCCCATCTTCCCGCACCCCAGTGCCCGTGCAGCCTGCATCCTCCTGCACCCACGGGTACCCGAGTACCCCCCTCTCCTCCCATACTGCCGGTGCCCGTGCACCCTGCATACTCCAGTGCCCGGGTACCCCTCCATCCTCCCGCATCCCCAGTGCCCGTGCACCCTGCATCTTTCTGCACCCCCAGGTACCCGGGTACCACCCCATCCTCCCGTACCCCCGGTGCCCGTGCACACTGCATCCCCCGGTGCCCGGGTACCCCCATCCTCCCGCCCACCCGCTCCCAGCATCCCCGGGCAGCGCTGCCGCCGGTGCCGCTGGCGGGGGCTGCCGGTGCCGCCGGAGCTGCGGCAGGCTGCGGCGGCTCCCCCCGCCCCCGGCTCCCCCCGCCGCCCCCGCCCGGCGCACGGCGCGTCACGGCGGGGCCGGCGGCGGCGGTGGGTGCGCTCCGCTCCGCGCTCCGCGCCCCGCGCCCGCCATGGCGGCCCGGCGCCCCCGGGCCCTGCTCGCTCTCGGCCTGGCCCTGGCCGCCGCCGCCGCCGCCGCCGACCCCTTCTCGCCCCAGCTGGGGGACACCGCCGGGTGCCGCGGGCAGTGCGGCCGCAGCCTGCCGCGCCGAGCCGCCGCCGTGAGTCCGGCCGGGCACCGGGCACCGGGGGTACCGGGGGTGCTGGGGATACCGGGGGCACCGGGGTACAGGGGGTGCTGGGGGTACCGGGGGCACCGGGTACCGGCCGTGCTGGGGGTACAGGATGTACCGGGGGTACTGGGGGCACCGGGGTACTGGAGGTACCGGGAGCATCAGGGTACCGGGGGTACTGGGGACACTGGGGTACCGGGTGTACTGGGGGCTCTGGGGGTACGGGGGGCACCGGGGTACTGGGGGTGCTGGGGTTACCAGGGTACCGGGGATACCGCAGCACCACGGGTACGGGGTGTACCAGGGGCACCGGGGGCACTGGGGTACTAGGTTTACCGGGGGTACGGAGGGTACGGAGGGTACTGAGGGCACCGGGGTACTGGGGGCACCAGTGGTACTGAGGGTGTCGGGGGCACTAGGGGCACTGGGGTACCAGGGTACCAGGAGCATGGGGAGCATTAGTAGCACCAGGAGTGCAAGGAGCATCATGGGGGACCAGGGGTACTGGGAGCATTGGGAGGAACCGGGAGCACCAGGGGAAACTGGGAGCAGCAGGAGTATCAGGGACACTGGGAGCAGTGGGAACAGCTGGGGCACTGGCAGCAGCAGGAGTATCAGGGACACCAGGAGCACTGGGACCAGTGAGGGCACCGTGGGCACCAGCCCACCCTGTGTGGGCATTGCCGCTGCACGGCCACACACCAGCCCCCCCCCCCCCCTTCCACAGGGAGCACCGTGGTGGGCACCGGGAGAGCCTCAGAGCCCCGGTGGTCTCCGCCGCCACAGCTTTGGGTGCCCCCAGCGAGGGCACCCACTGCAGTTTGGGGTGCCTGCAGTGGTTTCGCCCATCTTGGCATTGGCGTGCCCCCCAGTCTCACCTGTGCCTGGTTTGGGGTGCCCTTGGTGGTGGCAGCCACCCCACACTGGGGGTGCCCCCCAGCCCCCCATCACCAGTGGCATGGCACAGCCATCCCCAAGAGTGGTGGCATGGGGCCAGTGGGGCCAAGGACAACCGGGGTGGCGGGTGACACCGTGGTGACAGGGTGGGCCAGCACCACGTGCTGGCAGCGGGGACTGAGATGGAGCCGAGCGCTGGTGGCTGGACCCGGAGCATCACGGAAAGGCCCGGATCAGAGCTGCCGTGGCCGTGCCATGCCAGGGGCTGCCCGGTGGCCCCCATCCCCGAGCCCCCACGCGGGCAGGGCTGTATCTAGGCCAGTGCCTTGGCAGGAGCCAGTGTGGCCGCCGCTGCCATGGGTGGGATGAAGTTGTTTTCCCATCGGGGCTGGAGCTGCCTCCCTGCCAGCACCCAGCCCTGCCTGCTGGCCGGGGCACCCGCTCCCCCCGAGCCTGCACACGCCGTGACCCCCACATAGGCTCAGTGCCCTTCCGTCCAGCCCCCCAGTGTGTTCCCAGTCCACCCAGTGCATGCACCTCCCCCCATGCACACCCCCCCCACCCCCCCGGGTGCAGCCCCCACCTGCTGCCAGCCCACGCCAGGGCCTGGCAGGTGCCGAGCTCCCTGACCGAGGCGGGGGGACCCGCCACATCCTCGATGGGGCTGGGGCCACGTGCCAACCCCACCCTTGGGTGCAAACAGGGGAGCGAAGGCAGTTCTCCCAGCCTGGGGGATGCCGTCACCTTGGGTTTTGGGGTGACAACCCAGCAGGGGTCCTGCAGGAGAGCCACGGCGCCTGGTGCCCCCCAGCTGGGTGCAGGGGGCCGCGGGGGGGGGCCGGCACAGCCACCGGGCTGAGCTTGGTGCCAGCTCCACGCTCCCTCCTCCTCCCTGCAGGATGCTGTTCTCAACGCCTGTTACCGGGGCTGCCGGCTGTTCTCCATCTGTCACTTCGTGGATGCGAGTGCCGAGCTGAACACAACCAGAGCCGAGTGTGAAGCAGGTGAGGAGCCAGCGGCCGAGCGGCCCCTGCGCCCCAAAGACCATCCCAGGGGTCCCCCCCACATACCACTGGCACCACCATGACGCTTTCCACACTCCCGAGCATCCTGCCTCCGCTCAGCCCCACGCTGTGCCCCAGGGCTGCATCCAGAGCCTGCTGCAAACCAAGCAGGTTGCAGGTTTACACCCACTGGGTGTAAATCAGGAGGGGTAGGGGGGTGCTGGGGGTGCGGGGCTCATCGGGGGGATCGAGCCCCCCCTAAATGACCCCTCCTCCTGCCTTGCAGCGTGCGCCGAAGCCTACAGCAACGCAGAGGAGCAGTTTGGCTGCGTGACAGGGTGCCGCAAGCAGCTGCCTGAGGTGGAGAACAGGAAGGAGAAGGTGAGGGGCGGGGGAGATGGGGAGCCCCTCTTCCCCCCTGAACCCCCTAGCCTGTCCCTGGTGCCACCGGCCGAGGCTCTGCCCTGTCCCTGCATGGAGCTCCATCCTGGCTGCTCCGTCCCTGTGCCATCACCCCATGGGACTGCCGGGGACTGGTGGCATTTGCCCCCACAAGGAGCCTGGAGACATGGAGCCTTGGGGGTGGCTTCTCCAGCAGCCTCGTCCCTTGCCTGACCCCCAGCATGGGGACGTGGGGCATCTTGGTCACCCTGAGCCTGGCAGGGACCAAAGGACAGGGCAGAGCAGGCAATACCAATGCAATGGAGACCCTGCTGAGCCCACCAGCCACCCCCTGCCCGGGACCCCACGGGGGAATGCTGGGACATGGTGGCTTGGTCCTTGGGTTCCACTTCAGGGAGGACTTCTTCCTCCCATGGGAGCTCAGCCCAGTCCCTCCTCTCCCTGGGGATGGAGGCTACAACACCCCACACATGCAGCCCATCCCTCTGTCATCCATCTATCATCCCTCCCTCCCTCCATCCATCTGTCATCCCTCCATCCATCATCCATCCCTCACCCCTCCATCCCCAGCACAGGCATCCAGCCCCATCCCTGCCTTTGCTGCCTCCTGGCCATCCCCACCAGCAACCTCATGTCTTGGCGAGGTTGCTTCGGTTCCCCTCGATGCTTTCCCAGGGTGGCTCGGGCCCAGACCTGCTCCCTGCATGCTCCCACCACCCGGCACAACCCACGCCGCAGGATGCCTGCCGCATCTTGCTGTATTTTATGTCCCCCATTATAGGTGCCCCCACGGAGGGGTGCCGCGGGGGTGCCAGAGGGGTGCCAGGGAGACACGAGCCCGCTGCTGACCCGTCGCGCTGCTTCACCCAAAGCACATAAAATGGATTAACGGGGCTCGACCCGTGCTGCCACTGGTTTCGGCCAGGCAGGGTGATTATGCCAAATTCCCAGGGCGAGAAGTTCTGGCTGGTGACTGTTGCAGATTCCCCCGGTTTTGATCTGTTATCCTTCCCAGCAATTAGCAACGCTTTTTCCTCCTACATTTAATTAATTCAGCTTTTGCCCAATTAATTAAATTAGACTTTGGCCCAAGGAAGAGGCTTTTGGCTTTGTACACGTGCAGATGAAGATAAATTTGTGCTGTAGAAAGCTGCGGCTCCTTCAAAAAACCGCTTTGCAGCCGGTTTTTAAGACCTTCCTGATCCCATTTCCCAGCCCCTCTCCAAGGTCGGGGACGAGCCTCGGGGGGTGACCGGCTGACAGGGAGGGCTGGCACCCCCTTCACCCCCCCAAAAGCATTTTTCCTTTGGGTTCCCAGACAAGCAGGCAAAGCAGATTTAGCATAATAATTAGATACAGAATCTGACCTATTTATTTCCTGTTTGCTGGTTTGACCGTGCAAGGGGCTGTCGGAAAATGTTCGAAGCCAGTGGCAGGGAGCAGCCAAGCGGATTCCAGCAGGGATGCTTTAAAAATAACAAACTGCCGCGACGGCCAAGAATCCAGGGCACCGAGAGGCTGCCAGGAGAGGAACGCCCTCAGCATCTCGGCCGCTCGCTCCTATTGTTTCAAGCGCTGGTGTGAGCGCAGGGCTGCTGAGGGCTGGGTGACGGCCCTGGGGACCACAGCCCCAAGCTTGGTGACCCTCCTGGGGCTGGAGCACAGGCCCTGCATGTCCCCATCCCCGGCAGAAGCGGGCTGAGCCCCAGACCTGAGCACCCAGCTCAGCCGGGACACAGCCTTGGGGTGGGACGTTGTCCGCTGGGGTGGGTGACAGGGGGCTGGCGGTGACACCATGTCCCTGCTCCTTTGCAGAGCCTGGAGCTGAAGGTGCCATCATTCTCCGTGTTCGATTTGGTCTCCACCTTCTGCAACGACATCGTCAGCTCTGCCCAGAGCTTCATCTCTTCCACCTGGACCTTCTACCTGCAGGCGGATGATGGCAAAGTCGTGGTGTTTCAGGTGGGGGTGTCCTGTGTCCTCTCTCTGCTGGGTGCTAAGAGGAGTGAGGACCCACTTGCTCACCATTTTCTCCCTCTTTCCCTGCTGACCCACCAGTCCCAGCCCGAGATGGAGTATCCAGTACCCGAGGTGCCGGAGGTGCAGCCAGCGCAGCCGGGACCAGGGTCCAGCCCCCGTGTCCTGCAGCCCCACACAGGTGCAGGGGGGTCCGGGCTGCTGGGGGGGCACTGGGAGCCTGCGTGCCCTCCTGGCTCTCATCCCATTTCTCCAGAGCTAAACAAATTACCCGCTTCTTGGGTCTGATTAGCTTCCCACACCCCACACCCACGCAGGGGGGGTGGGTCTGGATTCAGGACCCACTCCAAGAAGCTGCTGGGATCGTCCACACCCCCACCACAGGCGGAGGGTCCCCGTGGGGGAGAGGGGACCACCCGGCACCCCTGCACCCGGTCCGGTGCGGGCAAGGGGCAGGCATGCCCACAGCGGGTGCCCGGGCTCAGAGTCGCCTCTCCCCCGCCAGGCCCCCGGGTGAAGGGGGAGAAGCCCCCCGTGAAGAAGCCACGGGGCAAAGCCAAGGCACAGCACCCGGACCCCCCGCAGCCGGAGCACGACTTCCTCGGCTGCATGTCCAAGTAGGTGCAATGGGGCTGCGCGGGGCCGGAGGGCCCTGGACCTGCTGGAGCAGATGCTCTTCCCCCCAGCTGCCTCCCCAGCTCCCTGTGCCCTGCTATAAACTCGTCCTTTTTCTTTGGTGGGGGGTGGTGGGGTGTTACAGGCGCTCGGGCCTTCCTCGCTGGATCCTGGCTGCCTGCCTCTTCCTCTCCATCATGGTGATGCTGTGGCTGAGCTGTGCCAGTTTGGTGACCGCCCCTGAGCAGCATGTCAAGACCCAGGTATGGGGTGAGCGGTGCTCAGCGCAGCCCGGGGTGGTCCCACGGGGGTCCCTGACACCCTGTGTCTCCCCGTTCTGGCTGGGTGAATCTTGCGGGGTGAAGATGTGGCCGTTCAGTGCCTGTGGTCCCCGGCCACCGTGCTGGGCATGCTGGCATGTCTGTGCTGTGTGGTACGTCCCCAGCCAGCCCCGCGGTGATCCCAGCCGGGGGACAAGAGGGTCCTGTCCCCTGCTCTGGGGCTGCATGGTCCCCTCTGCCTCTCTTCCAGCCTCTGAGCATCAACGGGGACAAGGAGTACCTGGAGGACCTGGATGGCCCAAGCACCTTCCCCCTGCCACCCGTCATTGCTGTCACCCTGTGCCCTGCGCACGGTGGTGAGGATGCGGGGCCACTGCCCCTCAAAGTCGACCTGGACAAGACCGTCCTGTAGTGCTCCCACCCCTTCCCGTCACCTCCACACCACCTCCCTGTCACCTTCCCCATGGCGTCATCCCCGGTCCTGCTCCGCTGCCCTGTGTCCCTGGCTCCTGGCGGGGCATCTCTGGCTCTGGCACGGAGGGGACCGGGGGTGCGATCGGGCTTGGCTCCGCTCTTCTCCCCAGGGATGGCCACTGCGGAGGAGGCTCCCAGGAGCCAGGCTGCGGCTTCGCCTCCTCCGTAGATGTTCTGTTTTCTGGGATCCTGGCTGCCAGCACTCAAGAGCCAAAAGAGGAGCTGCCAGAGTGGGGAGGCCGGGGGGAGCCCGTCCTCATGGTGGGGCGGTCTGTCTCCTCCCGACCGGAGCCCCCGGGGCCCCGCAGCCCTCCGGGCATGGGTCCAGCGCTGGGCAGGAGGGAGCCGGCTGCAGTGGGGGATGGAGAGTGTCTGCAGCGTTCTGGGCTTTGGCTCGGCACATCCCCGGCCTCCCACCTTGGGCTGAGCCTCCAAGGCGCCGTCTCTGGCCCTGAGAACTCCCTTCCGCTGGCCGGAGCCGATTGCCTTGGGGAGCCGAAACGTGGCGAATGGATTTGGTGTTGGCAGCTGGAGAGAAGAGCAGATCTCGCTGCCTCCATGCCCACGCGAGGACCCAGCCAGCCCCTTCCTGGAGCTGTGGAGGGGCCCCGGGATGGCTCCTTCCCCTCCCTGCTCCGTGATGCCTTGCGGGTGGCTGGCCCCAGTGCCGACGGGTTGCTGGGACCAAGCAGGGGACGAGGTGGCGTTTCCCTGCCTCGTGCTGTCATGGCGCATTCGAGCTTGGGCAGGAGGTGGGAGCTGCTGGGATGCCTCCGTCCTGGGCTCAGCATCCCTGCCCGGAGCCGGGAGCAGCTCAGCCTGCGGGGCTGTAGCTGATGGCAGGACCTAGCAGCAGCCAGCCTCCGGGTCCCCGGGCTCACAGCCCTGCCCTGGAAGTAGGGGGCCGGCCCTGGGGTCTCCCAGCCAAGTGGGGTCCCCCTCGGCTCACCCCAGCACAGCCCCTCGGTGTGGAGGGGTCCCTTCCCTCCCCCTGCTCCACAGGGCTCTGCCTCTGCAGCCAGGCTCAGTGCGAGCTGGGGCATCTCCCCATATCCCCACCGTTCTCCATCACTTGACTTCATGCGTCGTTTCGTGGTTTGATTTGCACCGGCATGTGGTTCATCGGCCCCCGGCCCCCCGTGGGGCCACCCCCGCGCGCGGAGGGATGGCTCGGCGGTCCCTGCCAGCCCCGTGTCCACCTAACACAGTCTGTACAGATTAACTTATTGCCCGCGACTCCCCACCCTTGGGTTATTAGGCTCCCTCCCTGTGCTGGCTGCTCCCCGGCGCTGAGCGGTCTCGGGGGGCCATGGCGTGGTGGGGTGGGGGGGCTCTGGTCCCTGGTCCCCATCCCCGCCGATTTTGTGCTGCTCCATATCACTTTAACCCGTGCAACATATCTGGGGCTGGGGAAACTGGGGGGGGGGGGGTGGGGGTGAGGGGTCTCGTGTACATTTTGGGGTACACTTTTCATTGTTGCTTTTTGGCCGCTTGGCTCAGTGCGAAGCTCGGGGGGTCTGTGGTGGCTGTGGCCTGGGGGGGGTGTCTGTGTCCTGGCCACAGCGGCTTTCCCCGTCCCTGGGTGCAACCGTGCCAGGCTGCGAGCTCGGGGGAGAGGGCAGCCCTGGAGCCCCCCCAGCTTCGCTTCCAAAGGGCAAACCCAGCCTCAAGCTGGCTGGGCAGTGCGGGTGGAGGGGAAATAAAAGGTTTGTACCAGATTTGGATGAGTCGGTGGCTTCACGGGGTGCCCATCACCAGCTGGGGAGCAGGTTTGAACCCCCTTGTGGGGCTGGAAGGTGGGTGCAGGTCAGTTCCCATCTTGCCATCCCATCTGTGCAAGCTGAGCCAGGATGAAACCTCTGGCAAACTGGAGAGAGGTCCCCTGTCTGGGCTGTTTTGCAGGGATACAGGGCGATGCTCCCCTCTGCTGCAAGCTGCAGATTTACCGGATCGAGAGATTCAGCATCAAGCGTAAAAGGAGATGCTGTGTTCCCTGGAGAGCTGGTACCGACATCAGTGGGTGCTGGGAAGGTGCGGGGTGGGTGGGGGGCTGTGCACCCCAACACGTTCACCCAGCAGCTGTGAGGAGGAGGAGGCTGAGACAGGGCACTGCGGAGGGCTGCATGCACGTGCTCACATGTGCCTGTAAAGACAGGCTGGGGAACGAGGGCTTTTCCCTCTGGAAACTGCCCACTGAGACCCGGGCACCCGTTGCGAGGAGGGAGAGTGCAAATTGGGCTGCGCACACGCGTGACACGTCAGCGTAACACGCCGCAGCCGCCCGGGCTCGAGGGCTGGGACGTGCTCACACGTGCGTGCACCCACCTTTCCCCTGCGGCTTGTGTTTTTCCTGGCGCAGCGCCTGCGTCCACGCCACAGTCGAGCTCTCCCCATGCCAAGCACGACACAAAAGCTCACGCAAGGGCCTGGAGGCTCGTTTTTAGCACTTCAGTAGCTCAGCAGGGTCCCATCCTCGGAGCCAGCAGCGACACGGGGCCCCTGAGAAGCCAGGGCTGGTGCTGGCCTCAGCTGCTTGTTTTCCCTGGGATGTGGAGCCGGGGATGAGGAGGTGCTGCCTGACCCCCGGGAGGGCTGCGGATGGATGCTGGGGTGCGCGACACGAGTCGCAGCCAAAGAAGGATCTCCAAGGGGGATGCAGCGCCTGGTCCGCTGCCTGCCAGCAGCCTCTCCTGCCGGAGCACGGCCCCCGCCTGTCCCTAAATTGGGGCTGCGATGTCCCCTCCACGCAGCACGGCAATGCTGGGGGCTGGAGGGGGATGCTCTACTCTGCTGGGCTCAGCTCGCCAAATGGAGGGGAGAGGGATGGTGTTCTCAGCGCACTGCCTGCCCTGCCTCTGCCTGTGCCGTGCGCAGGATGCTCTGGGCAGCCTTGGCTGTGCAAGGCTGGCATATCCCATGGCTGCATTGCCCGGGTGGTGGGGTTTGGGGGCTTGCACGATGTCCTCAGCAGGTTGGGTGCCTTAGGGTGCCAGGGTGGGCAGGGGGGTGTTGGGGGCTGGCAGGACAAGCAGGAAGAGCTGAGAAATGGCAGCCCAGTGCTGGGCAGCCTTTGGGGTAGGCACAAGCTCATGACCCAGAGCCCCCTGGCCAGGGTCAAGGCACCAAGTGCCCCCTGGATGGCATGTCAGAGGGTGTCTTTCTCCAGCATTTTCCATAGGTAGCCCAGGACATCAGCGCTGAGCCTCATTACAGGCTAGGTGGGGGTGCTGGCAGCTGCTCGCCCCCAGACACCCACTCTGCGGTGATGGAGCAGCAGTTGGGTGCAAGCAAGAGCAAGCAGAAAGACCCCAAGATGGTGCTGCCTGGGGCTGAGACCCCCAACACAGGGTTGTCTGCATCTCCCTGCCACGGGCTGGTGCAGAGGGAGGGGGCAACACACA
Organism: Falco cherrug; assembly: GCF_023634085.1. Classification (NCBI taxonomy): domain Eukaryota; kingdom Metazoa; phylum Chordata; class Aves; order Falconiformes; family Falconidae; genus Falco; species Falco cherrug. Next base: position 45,245,647 of record NC_073700.1, on the reverse strand, counting down.
AGATCGGTGCGGACAGCTGGTAAACCCTGCCCGCTGCGGGCAGCGCTCCGAGTGGGTCCCCTCCTGGGATGGGAGCCGGGCTACAAACCGTGGACAAGCTCCTTGCCTTTAAACTGGAATCAGATTCCGTGTTGCTGGCTCGGGGTGCAGGAAACCGTGCCCAGGAGCAGGTGAGGAGGGACCCCACTCCAACAAGAAGGAGACGCATGAAATTAGCTGGTTCCACTCCCCGCAGCAGGCAGCCGGGGTGTTTTCCATCCGACGCCTTTTCCTTCTCGCTCCCTCTTGTATTTTTTCACGGGGGAAGCAAAATTCATGGTGTGTGGCCCCATCGGCAATGGGCAAGCCAGGCTGCGGCGGAATCACACCCTTCAGCCCATGGCTGGTGATCAGGGCACGGGGGACCATGAGCCCATGGCAGATCGTGTCCTCGTGGCGAGCATCTGTGCACCCACACTCGCCTCAGCATGTCCAGCCACAGGTCAGCAAGAAATCACAGACTGGTAGGTGGGGACTGTTAGCCACGCTGCGGCAAGAAGTGGCCTCAAAAAGTGGGGGAAGGCCAGCAAGCTGCCCCCCACACCTCCACCATGGACCCCCGCAGCATCTCCCTGCTGAGGAGATGCCATCGCTTGGCCTCTGTGCCGGTAGCAGGTGCTGAGGGTCACAGGGGGTCTTGCTGGCTGTGGTTGGGGTCGGCAGCGCCCCCGACCCTCGCCGCTGGCTCTGTGGCTGCGCTGGGCTGCTGTTCTCACCTCCAGAAAATGCCCCCTCCTTTCTCCACCCCCCTTCAAATCTCAGCTGCTGGGAGCTGGCGTGGCTCCACCGCTGCTCGCACACTCCAGCTGAGGAGCCAGGCCACGCGGCGAATGCATTTGTGCACGGATTTCCCTCCCCTCTTGCCGTCTGCTCCCAATGGTGTCGTTTGCCCCTATTTCTCATCGCGCTCTCCTGTGCTGAAGATGACTTCAGGAGCACTCGCAGCTCCTTGTCCCACTGCCGGGTGCCTGGAGCCCTGTGCCATGTCCCACTGGGATGTCTCTGCTTAGGAAGAGCATTGGGGTCCAGGGATGCCGCACAGGGCAGAAAACCCAGAACTGGGACAGCAGGACTCCGACAAGTCCCTGCCTTGTGCAGACACGCCAACCCACACTTTTATGCTTTGTGACCAGTTTCTCCAGATTCAGAGTGGACATGGTGTTGGTTCACCTGGGTCTGAACCTGTTGCTCTCCTTCGCCCTTTCCCACTGGCAGCCCAGGGAGATGCTGCTGGGCACGAAGCAGCCGGGGGGTGTTTCTTCTTCTTGCCTCATGTTGGAGGAATGAGGGTCTTTCATGAGAGTCACAATCAGGGTGAAACAGTGGGTTTGGGCCCTGCCAGGGCAGGGCTTTTGAAGATGATGGAAAAAAGAGCCTGGGTTATCTCAGCTGGGGAAAGGATATTTTCTAGCTGCTCCAGCTGCCTCTCGCTGCCCCTGGCCTGGCTCCTGCTAGCACATGTCTGCAATCCGGTGTTGTCCTGACCAACACACAGAGCTGTAAATTCAGCTTTAATCCCAACGGAGGTAAGTCTCCATCCAGAGACGGAGCGAGGATGAGGATGCAGGGTGGAGAGTTGGACAGGGGTTCCAAGTGAGCTCTGGCAGCACCGCTGGCTTGCAGCACCTTCCCGACGCTGCGTGTGGGAGCTGAGCCCTTGCCCTTACAAATGCTCCTTCAAACTGTGCCGGGCACCATCCTGGAGCCAGCAGCAAAGCTCATGTGGCCTTCAAAGATAGAAATCTCATGGTGCTGCTGAAACCAGGCAGCCAGGCTGGCGGGGGAGCGTGGTGCTGTGGATGGGCACCCGGGAAAACACATCCATGGGTTTCCTCTCCCTGTCCACCTTCCTATGACCTACCCCAAAGAAGCGGAGCCGCGGGTGATTCAACAACAACAAAACCAAACGAAAAACAATCTCCTCGTGCTAATGGGATTGGTTCTGTCCCTACCACGCACATTCCAGCCTGGCTCGAGGGACCGCTCGGGGCGGGGGGGAAGGGGAGGCTAATGAAGCCAAATTATTCTCCGTCTTCAAATGTCAGAGTTCAGCGCGGTGCCGCTGGCTGGACCTGGCGCAGCTGCTGTGCCGTGGTGGTGCCGTGTGGAGGCGAAGCACCCTCTCGGCAGCCGGCACGGAGCACTCGCACACATCCAGCCCACCGCCAAGTGACATACATTTTCCATTCCCTGGGCTTCATTACTTCTTGGAACGCAGACTTCGCTCGCTGGGCCATGAGGGGCTTCGCTTCCCTCCGTGTTTATTTTCGCTGCTGTGTGTTCTTCTGCCAGGTGAGGAGCACAGCCAAGCTGGTCAGGGAAAGCAGGGATGTATGGTTGTGGTTTGGCTGGATGGATGGGAATCGGGCTCCCTTAAGCACCGATGCGGCAGCGCGGTGCAGCACCTGCTCACCTTCAGGCGCTGGAGCCATCCCACTGATTTCACGGGGACGACACGTGTACTTAACACTGCAGCACGTGCAGAGGGGATTTGCTGGATCGCGGCCTTGCACCAGTGCCGAACAGTGCTGGGGACAGCCAACGCCTCCAGCTGGTGTGGGAGCCGGCTCCCGCGGGTGCCGCGTGCGTCAGCTCGCCTTGCCATGCGTGGGCGTGGAAGAAGCCCAAGATTCATAAAAGAAGGTGCGCAGCCTTCCCCCAAGGCAGACCCCACGTGGCTCTGCTGTCTGCTGCCTGCTCACGCCTGCTCCTCCTGCTCACTCTTCAGTGCAAGGCACAGCAATGCCTGTGCCTCCCAGCACATGCGCGCAGTATCTGCGCAGGATGAGATGGAACCACTGCTCCAGGGTCTGGGTAACACTGCCTGGAGCCATTGTTTCCATCCCGGCAAGGATGGTGCTCAGCTGGTGTGTTGTGCCGGAGCCTCAGCAGCAGCTGCTGTGTCAGTTCGACTCTGCAGCAGGAGATCGGGGACCTGCAGGGCTGCTCTGTGCCCTGGGATGGGTGGGAGCCTACAGTTATCTGTGTGGAGTTATCTGTGGTGGCAACTGGCAGAGGTGGTGTGCAAGGTGGGGAAGAGGGTGTCTTACCTTCACCAGCCTCCCAGGACAACGCCTCAGGGAGGTAAAACACATCCAAGCCTGAACACGACCATGGGGAGATGCAGGCAGGATATCCTGATGGGGCAAAATAAAAGGGAGGGAGAAGGACCAGTGCATGCAATGCCACGGCCCATCCTTCCACGGAGAGCCCTGGCTCTGCCAGCACACGCAGACACACCCCAGCCCGCATGCTCGATGCCTCCCTGGGCTCACACGCTTGCCGGGATTACACGGGGATTAGCAGAGAGCTGTCTACCAGAAATCAAAAGGGAGTAAAACCAGCCAGAGGCACAGGCACTGAAAAAGCCCACAGCACCCTCCAGACATGCATGACAAGCAGAGGATGGAGCAGTATGGGTTGCTGATGCTGTGCGGAGGCAGTGAGCAAGAGGGAGGTCACTCGCAGACTCCTCCATAACAATAGCAAATAAGGGAACGGAGAGTCTTTGTTGTGCTGGGGAAAATCTAGCAAGAATTGGGAAAAAAAAAGCTCGTTGCAGCCAGCTGTCTGCCTCCTCCACCCAACACAAACTGCGTGGACCGATAGAGCTGCGAGGAATTCCTGTTTCTGAGCGTTTGCAGGATGAAACGAAAAGGTCGGAGGAAAAGGCAGTGCTGCCAGCTCATGATTTTGTCATTAGTCTCACAGTGTTGGCCGCAGATTTTAAAGCCCCAGCTGTGGGAGTCGTGGGATATGCGAGAGCTTGGCTTGCAGTAAAAGGTACATTGATAGACCTCATGTTTTGGGGGGGGGGGGGGGGGGGGGAGAAGTGAAAATATGACTCAAATACATCCTGATGGCTTAAAATGAAGAAAGAAAAATGTAAATACTTTGGAGTTTATTATTTCTTTTTTTTTTAACCTAGTAAGTTAGATCTGTGATTTTACAGGCAGACCACCGCTTTCCACAGTAGGAATACCAGGACTGCCTTGATAAACTGTGTGCGCCAGATAAATATATTAAAGTTGTGCAAGTTGCTCAGATGCTGTGCTAACACTGGTCGTAAAAATCACCTTAGATATAAGGCAGGCTCCTTGGGGAAGGGGCTAAGTGCACTCAACAAATAATGAATAGAAATAAAAATAAATATCAAATGGCCCATAAAATCAAACAATAATGGTAACTAAAAAGTTCCTGGATTTGCTGCCAGAGATAAAATCCCATCAGCAGTATGAAATAACAAGAAATACCCCCTTTTGGTTCCTTCTCCACATGACAAAAGTCAGCACGCCTGGTCACCAGAGTAGTTATGGAATACATCTCCTTTCCAGCATCTTGCAAATGCATTTTTCATGCTTTGAGAGACCTTCTGGGGTTCAATTTAACTGGGATCTGGGGAACATGTGAAAGGCATTTACAGCATGCAGCACAGCCTGGTTTTTCCTGCAGGGGAAGCAGAGGTGTAACGTTCACAGCTCCCATCCACTGACCCACCTGGGACAGAGAGGTCCACAGCAAGCGGGCAGCCTGGCTGGGCTAGCTGTCAGCAGGGCTGCTTTATTACCATGCATTTACTGAACTGAAATAGATGCACTTAAAATATCTATATAGACCTAAAAATAATAAAGGGAAAGCATTTATTTTAAACGTTTTAAAGAGCGGGGCATGCCACAAAGCTAAAGCGACAGAAAGCAGCCCCAGGAGAGTGTGGAAGGTATCAAATGAAGCAGAGCTGGTGTCTGAGGAAGCAGGACAAGTGCGAGGCACTGGAAAGGAGGGGCAGGAGCCCTGAAACACCAGCCAAATGCACAGAGCAGTGGTCAAGGTGGGGGGAGAGCTGGGGTGGGGGCCACGCTCGCTTCTGCGGCTCCGTCGTGCGGGCAGCACTGCCCGGCAGAAAGGGCATGGTGGTGAAACATCGGGGATGGACTGCTGCGGGCTGTGCTGATGACTTACGGCGTTAACGTTCATCCGCTGCCTCTCATCTCCTCTTGCTCTCCCCGTTCCTCGATGCGCTGACATCTCCTCTTCTGTGTAGGTCAGGTCTAAAATAACAGGGCCCCGAGGTCCTGGCTGGGGTCTCCATGCGCTGCAGCAATACAAATAGCAAATTAATAAGTACTGCTTCCTTTTCTCCCAAAGGTTTTACAAGGCTTAATTAATGAATGTCTGTAAAACGCATTTGGAGCTGGGAATGAAATGTGCTGTGGAAATGCCAAATATTTTTAATGCTCCAGCAGATTTAGAAGATTTAAATAAGAAAAATACACAGCTTCGCCTCTGAAACAGATTGCTCTCCTTGAAGCAGAGGGCTCCAGAACATGAAGTTTTCATCAGGCTGACTTGAAAGAGTATTTTCACGGCTTTCCAAGTGCGTTTATTCTCATGTATGAATTCCCCCTTTCCCTTATACAGATGTGGACACCAAGGCATGGGAAATCAAAGAAATTTACCCCCGGTCGTTGGCAGAGCCACCGCTATGAATAATTTCCTGATTTCCACTGACGACTGGAATGCCCTCTAGACCATCCGCTCTCTCCAGATGTGTGCCGGCTTTAAAAATTACATGGACCCTGCGACGCTTGGCCTTGTCTCTCCCGGTTGTTTTGGGAAGAGCCAGGAGCGACTCTGATGCCGACCATGTGTGGGGACGCGGGGCGGCGAAGGCATCTTTGGCACCAAGACTGTGCAGCGGGAGCGTTGCGATCTCCAACGACAAGACTGCACCCTCTGGAGGGTACTGTTGCTCTTGCACAAAGCACTTATGGCAATAAAATCCTGGTCCATAATCATCCAGGTGGTTTGGTGGGAGGTGGCGCCCCCAGGACGATGGGGAGCAGGGTTGTCCCCGCAGTCCCGGGCTGGTTGCACACAGGATGGTCCCTGCAGGAGACATTTTGAGTCGCACGTGAAATGCCGAAGGCAAGCGTGGAGCGCTGGGGTGCTGGCTGCGGGCAGGGGCCGGCGGCTGCCCTTGGATGGTGGTCGGCTGGAAGGTGCTGGCATGAGGAGGCCCGTGGGGTGGTGACAGACCCATGGGACCCCTTAGCTGTGGAGCAGTGACAGACCCCCCCAGACCTCCGCAGCTGTGGGGCGGTGACAGCCCTTGGGACCCGTCAGCTGAGGGATTGGGACAGACCCCCAAGTCCTCTCAGCCACTGAGCAGTGACAGCCCGCAGCGACCCTCTGGCCATGGGGAGGTGACAGTCCCCCGGGCTTCATGGTCATCGGATGGTGACAGCCCCCAGGCCCCCTCAGCTGTGGGGCAGTGACAGACCCCCCAGGGCCCCTTCAGCCACGAGGGGGATGACAGACCCCAGGGCCCCCTCAGCCACGAGGGGGGCGACAGACACCCCAGGGCCCCCTCAGCCATGATGGGGGTGACAGACACCCCAGGGCCCCCTCAGCCACGAGGGGGGTGACAGACACCCCAGGGCCCCCTCAGCCACGAGGGGGGTGACAGGCCCCGGGGCCCCTCAGCCATGAGGGGGTGCCAGCCCCCTGGGTCCCCTCAGCCGTGGGGCAGCGACAGCCCCCGGGCCCCCTCACCGGCGGGGCGGTGACAGTCCCCGGTGGCGGCGGGGCGGCGCCAGGCCCGGCGGGAGCGGAGCCGCTCCCCGGTCCCTGCCGCCCGCCGCGGGCCCCGCTCGCTCCTGCGCCTTTAACGCGGCGGCTCCCGCCGCCTCCCAGCTCGGGGCCCGGCGGCGCAGCGAAGATGGCGGAGTCCGGCGGGGCCGAATTCACCGCGGAGCGGCCGAGCAGGTGAGCGGGGCCCGGGCGCGGCCTAGGCCGGGGGTTCGCGGGCGGGCGGCGGGGCGGAGCGCGGGGGCCCGGCCCGGCTGGGCCGCGGTGGCGGGCGGGGGCCGGCTGGGCCTGGTGGCGGCCGCGGCGCCTCCTCGCCTTCCTCCAGCGCCGGCAAGCGCCCCTCTGTTCAGTTATTTTCCCTTTACGTTCGGTGTTGCGGCTGCCCGGGGGTCCCGGCGAGGCGGGAGGCCGGCCCGGGGTGCTGAGGGGGTGCGCTGAGCAGGGCCCGGCGGCTGAGCGCCCTCTGAAAGGTAACGCCGGTAATTAGTAACCAGGCTTTCCCAGGTGGAGCTGATGAGGAGGAAAGCTGAGGTTTGAGGGAAGCTCTACGGAGAATATTGTGAAGCACACCCCGACCCCGCTTGGGCAGGCTGCGGCGCCAGCGGCTGGGGGGGTTTGTGGACACCCCTTTTGGGGTTACAGGGGCGCCCCAAGGTTTTGGTGTTTCAGGCCCATTCCATCGCACCCCCCAGCCCCAGCCTCCTCCCTGGGTCACTGGTGGTGGTCCCGGGGTGTGACTCGGCCTTCCAGGGCAGCGCGGGGTCGGAGGTACCTGGAGGGGTCTTGTGGCGGCGGGCGGCTGTAGGGGTGCCGCTTCGGGGGGGTTCTCCATTCCCAGGGCTTCCCTGTCTTTCCTCATCCAAAAGTTGCCCTGTTGGACACTTCAGAAAGTTGTGTTGTCTGTCTCTCGGGTGTCATTGCTGTCAACCTGTGACTTGGCTTCAAAGCATCGTTTGTCCTCATCGTAACTCTGCGTTCGCTCCTGAAATAACCACCCTGTATGTCGGAGAGGGAGAGCTCTCGCTGTCATTGTTCAGCACTGGCGAAGCCTGTCTGAATTCTCACCTTATATACTGTGGTGTTAAACCACGGCGTGTGTATATATATATATATATATATACTTTTTTAATTATTATTTTCCTCTAATGACCCCTTGTGTAAACTCTGTGCTGTGTTCCCTGGGGCATTTCATTTTATCTCTCTGCACCTCTTTTTTCTTCCCTCTCAGAACAGGAACGGCAGCGCTTCTTTCACACGGGTGTCAGGAGGGCTGCTCGCTTGCCGCTCCAGAGTTTCTTGGTTCTGGGTGTGTAGCAGTGAGAAATGGAAGTAATTTGTTTCAGGGCTGTGATAAATCACCCAGGCTGAAGCTGCAGCCGTTTTGTTCCCTGAGCTGTAGCTCCGTCATGCTCCCTATCGCTGCATGTTTATTTTCTTTGTAAATTTTAAAGTAAAGCCCCTTGAAGTTTGGATACTGTTTCTTGTTGGTCGTTAGTCTTCTGTTTTAAAGGATGTGTTTATTGGAATATCCAAGGGGAAAACCTGATGGGGAGCATTGGACGTGCCACATAGTCTCTCTAGAGCAAGAAGAATTAGAAGGGCATTCCCTATCAACACTGGTTCCTTGTTAGGTGCTTCCACTTCTGACTTCTTTGCATTTACTGAGTATTTACTCTCTAAGGCAAAAGGACAAAGTCCTCTCTTGCTGTTACACGCATGCCATTTCGGTGGTGCACTGTTACTCAAACAGCACGGACAGAATTTCCATCTTTGGAATTGCTACTGCATGGCTGATGCTTGTTACCCGTAAGTATGCTGGCTTCCCCAAAGCAAGAAAATTAACTTGTCTGCTGGGGATCCTGTGCTTTCATTCGATAAGGAACCTGCTATGCAAGATGGGATGGACAAAAGGCTTTTGACACACTGATGGCATGAGATAAGGCTGTTGCTGTGTGTTGAAAAGCAAATGGCCCAAATCTTCCATTTTGAAACAAACTTGTCTGCCTTTTGTTTGTTTCCCTTCCTCTTTCTTCCTCAATGGATAGAATTTCATGAGTTACAAATGGGTTTCATATTTTACTCAGCCCTCCGTATCATGCTGAGGCTCACTCTGTAATACTGTGCTGCTCCTGAATATATGCTTTTTGATTAGTGAACAAGCAAATACAGAGGAAATGGTGAAATCCATTGGTACCCTTGGTAAGAGAAGCGCCCTGTGCTTTAGACTTTTTAGTGAGGTGTGTGAACTCTGCTGCAGTGGTGGTGAGGCAGGATTGTACAAAGCAGGGTGACGAAGATCTAGGAAAATCATCTCAGATGATAGAGAGGATGTTATCGTGCAGACCTTTAAGCAGGAATAAAGGTGTCCAGACGAGTTGTTGAGGAGAGCTGCGTGTCTCTCAAATTGGGAATAATCTGTCGAAGCAAGGAAGGCAGCCAGGTTGTAGAAACACTTTTCAAAAACCTCCCCAGTATTGTTACACACTGGCGTGTTTGCTGAAAGCGGTCCCACCTGTCAAAACCAGAATGAATGGGCAAGGGAGACCTGCAGGTCTTCCTTATCTCAAAGTACATATGTCTGTGTTCACATCAAGAGAAAGTCGACCTGAACTCTCCTAACCTTATTGCTTCTGAAGAAAACGGTGGGAGAGAGAGAAAACTTGCAGGAGGATGGAGTAAAACCACGTTGGGGGAAGATAATGATAAGGGCTGTGACTCTGCCTTGCCTTTGTGTTTCTGTAATCTTACATAGCTTCAGCCTTTTAGATTCACCCCCCACTCCTTTTGAAACTGTTTGAAGTTTAGTTTTGTGTGGTTTCTATGCTCTATACACTGCCACATGGCAATTTGAAAACAGATTTAGTTGTTAGATCTGGTAGACGTGGTGTAAATGTTTACACTCTAATTGAATCACTGTAAAAATAACTGCTGCTTTCTTTTTCAACGTTGGGAGACTTATGAGCTGGAGGCTTTATTTAGAGCAAAAGTAAACTTAAGTGATTCTTTAAAGGTTCCTGTCTTACCTCCAAGCGTTGTGTAGCATTAAGTGCTTTGTAAGGAAAAGCCTTGCATCAAGGGACAGTGGCTAAGGCGTCTTTTCCAATTTGGCATTTACATGGAAGATAAATGCTGAACTTGCACAGAAGTCAGTGACCTTTTAGAGAAGCCGTTGTTGCACTTCTGGTGGTCTTGGGTTATTCTGTTCAGGTGATCCAGTGAGGGTGGCACGAAGCCTGTGCAGAACTGAACTGCCCAAGGAGCCGGGAAACATAATGATGTTTAGGATGGGCGCAAGCCTGTCAGGAGGTAAGTGCAGAGGATTTAGGTAATGAGGGAAACAGGCTACAAACAGCTGCGTCAGTAAGAGGATTTGATCCTGGAACTGAATTGGAATTGGTGTTACGATGCCAGGTGCTGAGACAGCTGCTCGCATCTGCGAGAAAAGATGTTTTCTTTAGTTTGCATTAAAGGGATGGTGGGTTTTTCTTCTGTTGTCTGCTGTTTCATCATTTTACGTTGCTTTTGCTTGAGATCCCTAGCAGCTCTGAGGCAATAATCTGGAGGGTGGAGGTGCAGGGAGAGGAAAGGTGTGCTGTTGCTCACTGCACGCTGTAGTACCTACTCTGCATTTAACTAGTCCTGTCGTTTTTATTGCAACACTGCCCAGACGATGCAATCGAGTGCCGCAGAAACAGGCTGAGACAAACAAGTACCTCGTAGTCCGATTTTGAAGTTTTTTGAAGTTTCTTCCGAGTGTGGAGCAAAGAGCCCGGTATGGTTGTGTGGGAGAAGGTAGCAGAGTGATTTGCTTGGTGGGGGGAACTTTCTGCCCTGCTGGGAACTGCTAGTGGAGCTGAAATGGGCTGTCCTCAGCGGGAACAGGACCCAGGTGTTGCTGACCTGTGACGAGCCAGGAAGCTGAGACTTTTTTGGACGAAAAGCGGCGGTAGCTGTGCCACGAATCAGCTTTGCTCTGTTTCCAAAGGTGAAAACATGATGGTGGAGCGGGGTGGTATCTAGAAGGCCAGCAGCAAACAAGTGCTTGGGGCTGGGCTGAGTGTTCCTTTTGGGGTGGCCTTGGTGGCTCTGCCGTGCTTCCCCACACCACTAGGTGCCTCTCGGCCTTTGCACAGCAGCTCTGCCACGGGTGCTGCTGGGAGGTGCGCAGGGATGGCGGCAGAAAACACCCACCACCGCTTCTGCCTGCTAGAACGACTCTGGTGGTGTGTTGTAAAAGGAGGATTCTGCTTTTTGCCTGTGTTTTGTTTTGTTTTGGTTTTTTCTTCTTTTTCTGGATACAACTTCGCTGTAGTTTTCCTTTTTCCAGAGCCGGGGGTTGGCAGGGTTTGACTGTAAGGGCAATGTGGTGGGGGGAACATGGAACTGTTTAACGCAGCGCTGTCAGCAGGAGTATCGAGTGTATAAAGAGCCTGTACTTAGCCATGTACTGTGGATACACAGGCTAATTTTACGTGGTGTAAAATCCACCATCCGTCTGGGGGTCCTTGTGTGGCTGGCTGAGCTCGGGAGCAAGAGAGCAGCTGACTTTTTCATTGCTGTGATACTGCCTGTGGCTGTCAGAGTAATTTATATGCTTAGAGTGATTTTTATATTTGCTCAGTTTGTTCCTGGCTCAGTGGGATTAGGCTTGGGGCTGACAAGAATATAATAAGGATAAAGTTTGGGGTGGTGAAGTAGTATCTTCCCGTTCTTGGTTATTGTAAAAATACAGGTTGAGGTGGTGGAAAGGCAGGGTGGTGTTAGTGCTGGGTGATGTGTGTCGCCGTCGCCTGCTCCATCCTCTCTGCTGCTGGAGGAGGTTTGGGGCAGGACTGAGGGTGCCCCAGGAAAATCCCTGTACAGGACAAGGTCCCCTGCAGTAGCTCTGTATATGGGCAGAGAGAAGAGAAATGGCAGATCCTGGTAAATAAATGATCTTCTCAGCCTGACACTTTGTTTCCCTCCAATATCTTGATGCTACCAGTGTGCAAATTTGGACTCACGGGTCCCTTACCTGAGAGCTGCATTGGCTGCTTAGGGTGCTGAACAGAGAGGACCATGCTACTTTTCCCATTTGTCCTTGCACCAGCATAAAGATGACGCTGGCTCTGTGACAGAAGCGTTTTTAAGAATCTCGTTCTTTTTATTTTTTATTGTTGGTGTGTGTCCATTCCCGCCCCCCCCAGTTTGTCCTGGGTACGGCGTGTACTGACCAGTCCCTTACGTTGATACTCCATGAGGTTGCACAGAGTTTAATGTGTTCAGGTATTTCACCCTCCACTTTTTTGTTGCTCCAGTGCTCCATTTTACCAGGCCAGCCAGCTTCTGACAGCCATCCAGTTTTATTAGTGCTTTTAGCAGAAACCAAAATCCCACCTCCTCTGGCTTCCGAACAACCTACTGATTGAAGCCTGGGAGCAGCATGTATTTGTGTGTGTGTCCGTGTCCGCTGGGCCCTGTGTGAGTCCAGCTCAGGAAAAAAAGAAAAACACGGATTTGGAAATGTGTCTAGGACTTCTCAGGGGACAAAAAAAATAATAATAAAAAAAAAAGCCTCTTGCTTCAACTTGCTGCCTTACCTTTGGGTTATAGGTTTTCCTTGGTTCCAACCTGGGAGAAGTGGGATGCAGATAAGCAAATAAGATCAGTAGGACCTCATTCAGAAAGCACTTAAAAATGAAACATGAAGGTACCTCTTGCCACCTGTGAAATGTCTTTAGCTGCTGGTTTCACTAAATGCAAGGCTGAATCAGGCGTGGGTTGTCCAGCAGTGGAGAGCGTGGGAGCCCAGCAGTGCCTGGTCCCAACCCAGCATCGGGCAGTCCATTTCTTGAGCCCTCAGTTCCCTCTTTGTGAGCATGACAAGCCTGTTGGGTCGCTGTAACACAAATTAAAAAAAGAGCTTGGTTTGTTGGGCTTTGTTCTTTTTTTTTAAGTAATGAATGTTACTTGTTCTCCCTTTATCAAATGTTAACTTTCCTTTTGTTTTGGGACTCAAAGTGTAAAAGACAAAAGGCGAGACTTTTCAAACTTTACTATTCAACTTCAGGCATTTTACAGAAGACCATTTTTTTCACCTTCTCTAACTCAGACCCATTTATAATATCTTATTTGAGCAGTCCAAATCGCTAGTCACTTTTAAATAGAGATATTAGTCTCAGGCTTTCTACTTGTATTTATTGCCTTTGATAAAAGAGGGGGTGTCAGGAGAGGAAAATGCGTGGAGGCCGAGGAGAGAAATAAGAAATTAAGGGAAGGAGGTGGAAAGGGGAACAAAGAAATCGATTAAATGATTTTGCTTGTATATCTTTCCGAAGGATGATTATGTTTCTCTGCAAAACATCCCCTTCATTCCCTGTGTTAATATTTAATTAGTTGCTGATCATTAAGTGCTTATTGTTGTTGCTAATTTGGACAGGGAAACCATGGTAAATGTTGTTTCTGATGGGGTGCTGGTGACGGTCTTGCTTGCTGCTGGGAATGTAAGTAGGTTAACAGGGCAGGTATTTTTAAGTCTCATTGCCTGGGAGCATCTCATCTTTCTTGCACCCAAACTTCAAGGAAACCTCTTGATGTCTTTTTGTAAGGGGGTGCAAAGGCCACGGGAGCGTTGTCCGAAAGTCCCAACAAGAGCCCATGAGACAGCAAATCTACAGGAAAGGGTTTAGCCTTTTTTGCCCTAATGTAACATTTGTTAGTGTGAGGTGCTGAAAACTTATTTTCATCATTTGGGCATGTGATATAAAGCCTCAGGATCTGAAATATTACAGTAACCATGGCTACCAGTGACTTATCTGAGGGAGTTTGACTTTTGTTTTGATTTTAAGTGTCTTAATTGTAGTTTAAAAATCAGAATCTGAATGTGTTTTTTACTTAGGCATGAAACTAAAGGCATTAAATGATTTGCATTATTAAAATATCTATAATGCTGCCTTTCAAAGGTTCTCAAAGAAGGTCCTTAATATTCATACCCTATGTTCTAAATAAAGTTACTCTTCAGCTGTATGTTAGTTCTGCTGCTCTTGCCATAAAAAATTTCTTGCAGGCTTGAGTGCTCCGGAGGTGCCTCGCTGGCTATTTTGCAATCCCAAGTCCTTTGTTTATCCACAGAAAAGCTGTGGCACTCCGTACTTGATGCATGCGAACACACACACATGCTGCTGCTTTTCCTCCCTCCTTTTTTGTACCCCAGCCATGCCCCGCGGGGTCCTACCTTTAGAGCTTGTGTTTACTGTAGAGGCTGGCTGTTGGAAGTTTGCCCTGCTTAGAAATCTTGCCAACCTCCTTGAGTTTCTCCTGTATGAAAAATTACCGAGCACCACCTGCCCAGAGAGTGGGAAAATGTGGGTGGATATTAGCAAGGATGCTGAACTGGGATGGAGAGCCAGCCTGGCTAGCACTGAACTACCCCTCCTTCCAAAGAGGGCTGTGTTATAAAAGAAGACGACAGGCAGCTGTGTAGCAAGAGATTTTTCTTATTTAATTCAATCAGTGAAATGTTATAATCTGGCGTGGTATAATTCTCTCCATTTGTACTTGTGCAGTAGTTGCAAACATGCTGAAATACGAACTCATGCTTGGTAAGCCTTTAATTCCAGCTTTGATGTTTTTAATCATCAGTACAGATTTGGTAAAAATGATTCATTAGCTTGAAACGCATCTTGGATAACACGTGATGTTGTGGAGAATCAAGGAGGCAGAGCCAGGGGACGGTTGTTCTTTGGGGTGTTCTTTGTGCCCCATCTGAACTGTTCCTTGAAGTATGGCCCTTAAATGTCTCTCAGCCCATCAGTTTTAGAGGCCTCTTGGGTGTCCAGCCCTGCGATCAGATGCCTCCTCGCTGCATCTGTTTCTGGTCAAAGATCAAGCAGCCCTTGCTCAGAAACATGTCAGCTAAGGATGTGGTCAGCGTGCTTGGGGTGAGGATGAGCACATGGCCAAGCTCCTGCAATAGGTGCAGCAGCAGAAGCAGAATTTCTGGGCTTGTTTGCTTTCCCTGGCTGCCTGCTGGCTGGAACCACTCCCTTAACCCTTTGCTTTAACATTTTTGCAAGCCTGCGACGTGTACGGTTTTGGGCTGATTTTCTCCAAGCTACGGTCACATACACCATGCTGAGCTTTATCCTGCGGAGACTGGAGAGGATTGAAAGCAATCTGGCTTCAGAGCAGTGGCTTGGAGACAAATCCTCAATCCCATTACTCGTTCCCTGGCAGTCCCTTTTTGAAAAGCGGGTACCGGTGATGTTAGCAGCCTTTGAGGCTGCTGCCCAGAATGGATTGCCCTTTGGAATCAGCGTGTCTCTTGAGTTCCAGCTGCCCCCACCATTCGTACGATGGGTGCAGTTCCTTGAATATAAAGATGCCTTTCACCACTACGGTGATTTCCATATGGAAAGTGGGATTTCTGTTGCTGTGAAGTCACCTTTATACCAATATATTCATGTTACGATCATGTAAACACTTGCAGATCCCCTTGCAGATCACTGCGAAGCCTGTGGGATGTGCAGTGGAGGTGCTGCTTGACATGGGTTTTGTTTTACTTTTTTTTTTTTCAAAGGATAAATTTGATGGGGTGCAGCCAGACACGCTTGACCCCGCTCCAAGCCAGCACGCTCAGCCCCTGCCGAAGGTCGCTCCGGCCACAGAAGCCTCTGCAGACCCCTGTGGTGGGGGAAGTACTTCACACAGTGCCGTCCTTTTGAGGACAAAGACGAAAAACTGAGGAAAATACCAGAGGCTCTCCAGCCCTCCCTCCATCAGCAAGGGAAGGGGGGAAGGAGCAGAATAAACACTTTCTCACTGTTGTGTGATGAAAGGCTTTTATCTTGAAGGCATGTTCTGAACTGCTGAGGAGGGGATGCAACTCTCCCGAAGTTTGTCTGCAAGGCTGTTTCTTCTGTAACAGATTGTTAAGCAACAAGTACAGGGCATATTCAGATCTCAAGATAGGGACAGCTTCACAAAGGCACTTTCAGATGTTCAAGGCTTCCTTTTGTGCTTTATTTTTTTTTCTTTTTTTTTTTTTTTTTAGTCTTGACATCCAGCTGCTGCCTCTCTTCTTCCTCTATTCCTAATGCAGTGCAAGGAGAGGAAAGCAAGGCCGTGTGATGTGATGCACGCCACTGCACCCTGTGCCACAGCACCCTGGTTTGAGCCAAGCCTGCTTTTATTACAAATCCTTTTTTATTAAATGCGGTGCAAACAGTGTTTGTTGTTGTTTGCTTACCTCTCCTCCTCCCGCTTTGTTTTTTTGTAAAACCTCTTGATTTCTCATGCTTTGTGTGGATTTTATTATGCTTCCAGCTTGTATGTTCTAAAAATTCTTTGCTTCCAGACTGAAAAAAACGGGACATTATTAATGCTTCTCTTAGTATTTAGTTTTGTTTTGTTTTGTCGGCCCCCCCCAGCCTTTGGAGGATTGTGTAATCATTGGATCCTTTTATTCTATACCTGTAAATAGACAAAGGAACTAGTACAGGGAGTTTTTCTGAGGTGGCTGTTCACAATTGCCTATTGAAATGAATTGCACATGCAAACACGTTTATTCCAGCACAGAAATATCTACCCGCCCAGATTCAGTCGTCCATCTACTTTAAACTTACACTCTGGTTATTAACAATGACTGTAAAAGTTAATTGAGAAAAAGGAAAAAAAGAGGAATATTTGTTCGGGTAAAGGTTGTTTGAAGAGGGACCCGCACTGGAAGGGTTGTGGATAGAGTGAAAGTGATTCTATATGGGTAAGCCCTTAGGCTGGAAAAAGGAATATTTTAAAATTGGTATGAAAAAAATGCTGAAGGAAATTCCCATGAGAAGAATCCTGCAGGAGATCGCATCTAAATGAAGTTACAGTAAATCTAGGAGTTGCCATCTCCCAGATGAGCTGCCAGAGCTGTCTGTGTGTGTATGTTACCTGTCCAGTGTGAAGCAAAATGGGTTTGCTTGGTGAGTGATACTGTGTTCAGAGGCAAGATCCATTTCCTTGCTTATGCTCAGTGTTTCCTCCTTTCGAGTCCAGCAAATCCAAGCCATTGTTCCAGAGAGGAGAGTAAAATGAGTTTGACATGATGAATATTCATGCACTCCTTCCCTCCAATCTCCTTCCTTTTTCGCCATGGGAAGAGCTGGAGCAGAGAGACGTTTCTTGGCTCGCGGAGTAATGGATAAAGGTCTTGTCATCAACTGACTTTTTGCTAATCCTTTTTATTATAGGAAGGATGTTGGAGTTTGGACTCCACTCTCTGAACTAAGATTTTTTAGTATGCTTTGACTTTAAGGTAGAAATTTCAGATCTCTGCTACAAGAAGCACAGCTGACTGGTATCAGTCATCCCAGTAGGAACTTGTATGAATATTGAGGCATGTTCCCAGGGCTGAGGAGTTTTGAAACGGATTGCAAAGATTTGATATCTGCATCCTGCAGCATCCCAAAGAGCTCTAAAGCTACTCACATAAAGCGGCTGCCCTCTCAGTGCTCTGATGAACATCGCAGATTTCCCTTAACTCGCCTCTTCTGTAAAGCTTGCAGGAAATTGCAGTCCGATAAGTTAGGCAAGTAGCAGGTCCTGTCCATTGTTCCTTATTGTTTGAGGATTGTTTACATCCCCTTTTTTGTTATCCCATCTCCCTGACTCTTCTCTGACCTTGCCTACTTTTTTCACCCATTGTGTGTGGCTCTTGTTGTTTAGGTAGTAAACTCTTAGGGACAGTTGTTAGCAAATGATGGGATTATGCAGCCCCTAGCACATGGGTAGCTAGTCTCTGTACTGCTTTTTTTTTGGCTGTGTTCATATATTCTACCTAAATAATAATACTACTCTTTAAGTACAGTACTAAGTGCACTCTCCCACTGTGGCCTTGGGAGCAAGTAATGCAGCTTTCCAGATTCGGTATGATCTGCTTGGGATTTTTTAAATGTTACGCTTCCATAAAATATTTTTAAAATACAAAGACCAAATAGCAGGATGCTTCTGAAAATATAAACCCCATCCTGAAGAGTGGTCCTTATGTGTGTTTTCTTCCCAGAAGGACCCAGATCTTGATCCTGAAAAGTAGTTCAGAATTGGATTAAATTTGCAAAGGAATTTAGGATTTCATGCTTCTGATGGTGTGAGCGGTCCCTGTTTGGTGGACAGGGTGTGCTGATCCGCTGTCGCCTTGCTCAGGAAACCTGCAGCATAATTGCAGTTATTTTCAGAGGAGCACAGAGCATCTAATAGTCTTTTCCACTTGTGCAGAGATAACTGCTGATGTTCACCTCCAAATGCAGCGTTCTCGCTGACAAGTGCATCTGAGGCCAAGTGAATCTAAGAATGATGCTCTCTGCGCTGGGGAACATGTGTGAGAGGCATTGGGAAAACCAAGGAAATATTTACACTGGGAGGGGACTGTTTACAGTGTAGTTCAAACAGCTGACGTTATTTAGAGCAGCTAGTGCTATGTAATATTTTGCTGTTGCTCTTCTCATGAGGGTCAGGCATAAGGAAAGGATCAAATAGGGCTAGCAGGGCTGTCCCTGGACGGTGCAGAGTATCTAACAGCTGCAGGCAGAATAGGTGGTGAGAAGAATAAGCAACTGTGATCCAGTCTCGTGGTTGAAGTCAAGGTCAGGGTGGACTCTGGGGTAGTTGTAGTGTGGGGACACCGATGTTCGTTGGAGGCTTTGGCCCCGCTAGCTGATGTTTGGAGGGTCTCTGAAGCCCACGTGTGCTGTGGCGTGACGGGTTGTCAGTAATGCGAGAGTATAATTTAAAAATTTGGAAGTCTCTCTTGTACTGGGAGAAGGGAATACGAGGTACTGATGTCATGATGTTCTGTGTGGCGATTGAGCTGGGAATTTGCGTTCAAACTGCTTCATGTTACAGTGTCTTCCCCAGCATGCTTTGTAGGTATACCACATATTGTTTTAATTTAAAACCAGCCTGTCTCTCTTGTTCTGTTTTTAGCATGGCTGACAAGAACAGCACCCTGAAATGCACGTTCTCTGCTCCTGGCCACAGCACCACTCTACTGCAGGGACTGGCCTCGCTCCGAGCTCAGGCTCAGCTGCTTGATGTCATCCTCACTATAAATAATGAAGTGTTTCAGGTTCATAAAGTTGTCTTGGCTGCCTGCAGTGACTATTTCAGGTGAGAATCTGACAGGGAAGCAGGCATTTTTACCTTTCCCATTGATTTTCTGTTTCCCCATCCTCCCCTACCCCAGCCTTCCCACCACTCCCTGAAATCACACCCATGCACAGCCCCTTGGAGGTACGGTTTGCCCCACTGATGTCGGTGGGGTTACCTGCAGGCACGTAGAGGCTCAGAGTCTGTCCCTCTACACGCAGATGAAGTTTGTTCGACTACAGCAGCTGGGCCAAGACCCAAGTTCAAGCTCAGGTCTTGAACCCACCTTGGCGGCCTCAGTAGGTGCTCTGCCTGTTGAAGGAAACAGGCTTTTGCCCTGGAGCTATTTGAGCTGATTGCGAAGTGACAGCAGGGCTCTGAAATGAGTCATCCCATTGAAGGATGGTGCCCATTGTAAATACACTCCTGTTATCTTTAAATACTACTGATCTGTCTCCAGTGCTCACGGTTCTCAGCCTGAGGAGTATGAAGCGGTTTGTGTGTGTGTTCCCCAGGCTTCTGGTAGGTAGGGGAGAATTGTCCCGTCTTGTGTGGGTAGAAAAGTGAAGCACGGGGATGAGATTTCCCAGTAAATTAATGCAGAGTGAGCCATTTGCAGAGCAGGAAATTCAGTCGTAAGCGAAAATATGTATTCATCCACCTTGCCTCTGTCAAACTCTTTTGTAATGGTTCTCTGGCTTGGAATGACTTTTGAGTTAGGGATTTTTTTCTGGTGGTGCCAGCAGCAGTGTCAAGTGAGGCCCATGCTGGAGGCAGTGGGTATAGGGAAGGTTCGAAATAACAGAGAACTTGACCTGGGTGTTGTTCTGGACCGCAGGTCGTAGCAAGTCAGGGTGAAGGGCTCTTCAGCAGGGTTTGCGATCCCTTGATGTGTAGGTTCCTTACCAGAGCAGACTGGTTTGCTGAGCAGGTAACCAGTGTCCCTTGGCATATCTCTTGTATCCCTTCACCCATTTCTTCAGCTGCTCTGGTGGCACCCGTCTTACCTACACATTTTCTAGGCTGTTCCCTTCTCTCTCCCTTTGGTAACATAAACCTTCCAAGCTTATCACTCTCCCTAACAGGCATGCAATTAATGATGGAGCTGATCTCCCACCAAATGCTAATAGCACTATTTGTATTCATAAATGCTGTATGCAGTGCCACTGCTAGTGTGTTTTCACTGTTGAAACATAATTGCTGAGTAGGTTTCTTGTTATAACTTCTGTGATGCTAAGGAAGGTTGTCCTGGGGAACAATGGCAGAATAATCTAGCTTTTGAAAATACTCTGGTTTTATGCAGAAGGGGGGAGGGAAGAGAGTGAAATTGAGGCATTTATATAATCAGCATTTTAGAACCATAACACTTTTTAAAGGAATTGCATTTTGTTTGATGATTTGTCTTCATCATGGCAACAATAATGCTTTTCTTTCCTTATGCATGTTCAGCTCTGTGTAGCTAATGCATGAGTACATGTACGTCTGCATATCCTCTGGGGCAGGGGATCAGGGCAGCATGCTGTTCTGTGACATGGGATATGCAAGGGGGTTTTAGCAGAATGCTCTCATCTGCTACATGGACAAATAATTGTGAACAGTATTGCTGGTCACTCGGTTACAGAAAGCTGATTTCCATATGCAGATACTTCCTTATTTAGGTCATTCAGGATTTCTTGGGTTTATGCTGGGCGGCAGCAGGTTTTCTAGCCTGGTTTGGACAGGAAACTTGGAATTCTTGTCTTTCGACACTGTTCCCAAGATATTCCTTTATTCCTGTGTTGATGCAGAAGAGCAGGGTCTGTTCAGCATATTTTTTTTTTTATTTCTCTCTGACTAACTTGCACCTTAAAGTCACTGCAGCTTCCTAAGGCAGCCCTACATGCCTTCACGATGAATTCACCTTTCTGATGGAAAAGAGTAGGTTATCGATGGTGGAAAAACCAACCCAAAATGTGCAGGCAGCTTCCAGCAGTTTGAAAGGTCTTTTGTATGGCGGGCTGTAGCCTTGCTGTGATGTGCGTACGGTGGCAGTGAATGGCGAAACTCCGTCTCGCAGTTTTTCCAGCAACCTGTTTTGACTTTGGCTTCCCCAGAACTGCTCTGCTACCGCTTGTTGAAGACTACACAGAGCACAAACCTTTGCCCCTGAGCTACCCATATATAACAAAAACTGCTGAAATTTAATGTAAATGTATAAAAAAACCCAAATGTGCAGTTATGTCCCCATCACGCCTACAGGCCTTGTAGCTGGGAAACACAGCACCGCTCTAGAAGAGTGGTTTACGAGATGTCTGCGCACAGTCCTTGGCGTGGTATGTGCTTCCTGTGGAATTTAGAAGCCTCCCAAGGAGGTGATCTAGGGCCTAATCTCTGCGTGGCCTGGTCAACTGGTGTGCTTGCAGCTGTGCTGTAACAAAATATTTTTTTTTTTAATTGCCTGTTAGCCCCCTGCCGTCGTACTGCAACATGACAGAGGTTTTCTAAAGTGGCTGCAACTCCTATTTTCTTAAGGCGTTGGGAATGAACCTTGGAGGGCAGGTTCTGTTGTGATTACCAAAGCTGTTCCTAAGATGTGTTGCATATGCAATATTGAAGCCATTTCATAGCTAGCCCGCGATATCACAGACCAACTGAAATCTGTGCCTAAAGGCAGAGCTGCAGGCAAGCTCAGAGGATTGATGGCCTCCTAAACACAGGTTTCTTCGGAGGTGTATTTTTTGTGCTCACAAATACTGCGTACTTTAGGGTATGGTTACCAATCTCTGCTGGTACAGGTCCTGTAGTATCCTTTGGTTGTTGAATATCATGGGTTTGTTGGTGTCCGGTGTACTACACTCCATGCTCTGGTAGCTCTGCTGACTTCTTGAAGCTTGTGGTCCTCTCTTACTTATGCTGCCAACGGGATTGAAAAATTTAACTTTCTGATAGCTCTGAATGTTACTTCTCAGTGCACTGTTTCTGCATGCTTTATGTAAGTAATTGCACGCTCAAATTTCTCGTGGCTTTTAGAGATTTAGCCTTGACTTATTCCCCCCCTTCCCCATCTTCCCTAAAAGAATCAGTATGTTTTAAAAAAATAAAATTCTGAAGTGATCTGTCATTTTACATGTATTTAAAAAGGGGGAAATTTTTTGTTTGTGTTCTTGACCTCCAGGGCAATGTTCACAGGTGGGATGAGAGAAGCCAGCCAAGATGTGATCGAACTGAAAGGTGTATCTGCAAAAGGACTGAAACACATAATAGACTTTGCATACAGTGCTGAAGTGACTCTTGATCTTGACTGTATCCAGGATGTGCTGGGAGCTGCTGTTTTCCTCCAGATGGTGCCTGTCGTGGAGCTCTGCGAAGAATTTCTGAAGTCTGCCATGAGCGTAGAAACATGTCTCAATATTGGACAGATGGCCACCACCTTTAGCCTCGCATCCTTGAAGGAATCAGTAGATGCATTCACTTTTAGGCATTTCCTCCAGATCTCTGAGGAAGAGGATTTCCTCCACCTGCCACTGGAGCGCCTCGTTTTCTTCTTGCAGAGCAATAAGCTGAAAAGCTGCAGTGAAATAGACCTCTTCCGTGCTGCCGTCCGCTGGCTGCAGTATGACCCAACCCGCCGCGCCAATGCCAGCCAGGTCCTCTGCCACATCCGCTTCCCACTGATGAAGTCCTCGGAGCTGGTGGACAGCGTCCAGACCTTGGACATCATGGTGGAAGACGTCTTGTGCCGGCAGTATTTGCTGGAGGCGTTCAATTACCAGATCCTGCCCTTTCGCCAGCACGAGATGCAATCCCCTCGGACCACCATCCGCTCAGACGTCCTGTCCCTCATCACCTTTGGTGGCACTCCCTACACCGACAACGACCGCACTGTGAGCTGCAAAGTCTACTACCTGCCGGACGCCAGCGTGCGCCAGTTTAAGGAGCTGACGGAAATGGAGGTGGGCAGCAGCCATTCTTGTGTGGCCGTGCTTGACAACTTTGTCTACGTCGTAGGAGGGCAGCACCTGCAGTACCGGAGCGGCGAGGGAGCTGTGGATATCTGCTACCGTTACGATCCGCACCTGAACCAGTGGCTGCGCATCCAGGCCATGCAGGAGAGCAGGATCCAGTTCCAGCTCAATGTCCTCCACGGCATGGTGTATGCCACGGGTGGGAGGAACCGGTCAGGGAGCTTGGCCTCCGTAGAGAAGTATTGCCCCAAAAATAACGAGTGGACTTACGTGTGCTCCCTGAAACGCAGGACGTGGGGGCACGCTGGAGCCACGGTAGGGGACAAATTGTACATATCAGGTGGGTATGGCATTTCAGTAGAAGACAAAAAAGCCCTGCACTGTTACGACCCTGCTGTGGATCAGTGGGAGTTTAAAACCCCGATGAATGAACCCAGAGTTCTGCATGCCATGGTCAGCGCAAATAATAGGATTTACGCTCTGGGAGGCCGCATGGACCACGTTGACCGTTGTTTCGATGTTTTGGCTGTGGAATATTATGTGCCTGAAACAGACCAATGGACAACGGTGAGCCCGATGCGTGCAGGTCAGTCAGAAGCTGGCTGTTGTTTACTAGAAAAAAAGATTTATATCGTAGGAGGGTACAATTGGCATCTGAACAATGTTACGAGCATTGTGCAGGTGTACAACACAGAAACGGATGAATGGGAAAGGGACCTACATTTTCCAGAATCTTTTGCTGGGATAGCATGTGCTCCTGTTATACTCCCGCAGGTAACCACCCAGAGATAACTATGCATGACGGCGTCGGCCTGTGAAGTCACCTCCTGTTGCATGTTATCAGGATGCTGTGGTGTTTCTTTGTTGTTTGCAAATGGTATTGTGCATTTTGTGGGTGAGGGAAGGAGAAAAATAGCTTGCGTTCCCTCCTCCATAAAGTCCCTCCTCCTCTTATGTAGTGTTCTGGCAAGCATGTTTCATCAGAAGCACTTGTCAGCTAGTTAGACTTCACAGATGTTACAGCTGGAAAAAGCCTTTCTCTTTTTTTATTTTTTCCTTTTTTTTTTATGGGGGGGTGCATTTTGCCAGTTTTTCATATTTTTAACAATGTTATACATTGCAAACATTGACAGCTCAGGAGTAACTTAAGTACTGTGGTTTGTTTAAAAGAGTTCAGGTGTGATTTTTATTAATAGCTCCGAAAATCATTGTATGTTGCTTTGTTGTTTTTTAGCAAACAAAGAAACCAAAAGCTATATAACATACTGACCTCCAGAAGCAATAAAGGGACAGTGGGAGCTAGAAGAGCTCAGGTGCTTGGATTATGAAAGCATATTCTTGCTTTTCAAAGGTGACTTTGTTTTTGCCTCTCCTCCTAAAAGGGGAATATTTATCCCTGCACACCTCTGGTCTCTGTTGGTTCTTCATTGCTTGTATTACGCTGCAATTCCAGATCCCTTCCTCACCACCCCCAGACAGCACCGTGATGCTCTAGTCCAGAAATTCTCCCTTAATCGGGGCATTCAGAGTTTGCAACACTAAAGCCATGCTGATAGCTTGATTACATATCAACAGGCATGATTTTTAAATTTTTTTTTTAATAACTGCCAAAAATGTATTTGGCTTCACTGGCAATAAGAGGTCTGGAGCTGTTTGCCTGGGCTGCCCCACTAAAGCAGAGAGCCCCCCCCCCCCAGTTTCTGGTTTGGGACCCCGTTGCCTTTGCCTACCCCATCGCTGCACCAATACGCATTCATCCGAACTCTTTTCGTATGAAAAGAGTAAAGGAGGTGGGTGCTACTTGCTCATAAGCTTGAAGGTTTTCTCCCTTGACTTGTAAATAAGACACTTGGCATCATAATACGATGGAAATCCAAGTGGAATGGGGTTTTTTTGTTGTTGTTGCCAGTGGGTGTTTTAAATTAAGAGATTCATTTTAAGATGACTCTGTCATTTTTGTAAAAATCTGTGTTTACTGCACAGAATACTGTTACTTCCTGAACTTTCCTTCCTTCCAAGCCATTTTTTCTAATTAATTTGACTGATTAATATATTGAAAGTTTCTCCTTCTATCAGGTATTCTGTTTCAAGGGCTTTGTTTTGTATCTGTGTAAGTTTGATTTTGATGTATGCAGTCTTCTTTTTAGAGAAACTGTTGCATTCTGCTGTTAAATAAATACTGTGCTGTAACCTTTAGAGACAATATGTAACGTCTGTTTTGCTAATGAATCATTGAGCAGGTCTGTGTAAAGCATGAACTCCATACCTCGGATTCACTGAAAGATATTTTTTCTGGAATAATGAAATTGAAGCACCTTTGGATATTATATGGTGAGAGCACATGCACTCTCAGTTAAGCTCTGCATTCTAAATTTTAGATAAAATGATGCATATTTTCATCTGTTCCTACCTATTTGCTGGTTTGCCAATAATAAATTAATGAAAAGTACTTGTTGTTGTATAGTATGCTAAAGTCAGTGGGCAAGCTCTATGTTCTAACTCTTAGGCAGTTAATTTACTCCATTCTCTGTTCATTTGGTCTGGCATAGAAGCCAGAAACACTGAAGAACAGTCTTGGCAGATAACAAGCAAATTTTGAAAGGATGAAATGTAACTCAATACAAGCTTCAAAGTTACAAAATAATGGATTTTCTTCTTTTAATGCTTCCATATGTTTATTGAAAGGGTCCTTTCTTAGGTTAGTAACAAATAGAAGGTTACTTCCTTTCCTATTTGCAGAATACCATTCATCCTCTGATGAGCGTGTCATTCCTTCATCATTGCCTTCCTGAAATACTTAAGTATTCTTCCCTATTTTATTTAAATTTTCCTACCAAAAGGATTTCTGTGGCAGCAGTTGATGCTTTGGCTGTTCTCTAATAACCTGAGTTTTTTTGAACACGCAGCCATAGTGCTCATAACCCACACCACATCAGATGGCGGGAGAACCCATGCAATGATCATAGTTGGCATCTCTTTGTAAGGAAGCGGTGCTTTATTTTTTCACTTCAAGCTTCTAAGGTACGTGTGTGTGTCGGGGGGTAAAGGGCAAAAAAGAAAAGAAAAAAAGCAAAAATGAAAAATGAAAAAGCGTGTTTTGTATTGCTTTTAAGGTCAACCTTGCAAAACCAGACTTCACCTCTGTATTCGTTCATACTGGAATGGTGGCTTTGCAGGTAGGAGGATACACAAAGCCGTTCTATAACTGTATTTAAAAACAGAACAACTGTTGCCTGCCATGCAGCGAACTAGCCTGGTACTCGCATTCCCATTCCCTGGTGCTGCGGAGTGGGAGCTGGGAAAGGCTTCCAGATTCTTTCGCTGAGGCTTGCGACAGAGCACTGCTGTGTACCACCTCTCTTTGTTACTGGAATGTTCTTTTTATAGCAATATAAATAACTATTTTTCATAATGTTAGCTAGAAATATTCTAGCTGTTCTATCGCAGAGACTGACTAAAATATTTGTGGAAGTGCATATCATCCATATTGCTAATAAAATTTGTTTTATCCCTGTGAAGTATGTAGTTGTGGTTCTGGGCTGTTCTGTGCGTAACCCATCCGTTATTCTGAAAACAAATGGGTCTGATTCTTCTGCTCTATTGCAACAACTTGACTGCTTAGATGAGGGTCTTCACATAAATATCTTGTGCTTTGGAGCCGGGATGAAGAAAACACTTTATGGGATGCCCCACATGAAAAGCAAGTGGTCCTCTTCAAGAATGAGCAAAGCCACATAAATGTTTGATTGCACACGGAGTCATTTATTAGTCTCGGAGCAGCAATAAACGTTATAGGGGTAAACCTGATTTGGTACAATTTAAAATACCCTTGAACAGATGGGGAACAGTAAAAGTGCAGCATCATTAGTTCTAGGTATTTGCAGAGTATGCATGTCCCATTAGGGACTCCTGTCATGGCCAGGATAATAGCTTCTGTCTTCTCTGATGTTTTATGGGCCAGAAATTATACTTAAAACTATAAAGAAAGAAAGCACTAGAACTCTTGGCAGGGTGCAGAATAGCTAGAGATTGGGAATGTCTGCATCCTATTAATGGTGTCATTGACCCTTTTCCAGAGGGTCTTTCGGCTCGGCAATCTGACTGTCGTTTCTCCCTATCCTAGAACCTTGCTAATTCACGCAGACGTGTCCTAGCTTTTATACCAAGGTCTCGGAAGTTTAATAGCAGTGGAAAATTTCATTTCTTTTGATTTACAATGAATGAAGGCACTCCCGCTAGCTCTTAGTACGCTGGTGCTGATTTAAAATGATGCTATGCAACAGAACTGCTCGGGACCTCTTGTAAGCCACATCAAACCCAGTCAGACGTTTCCACTTCCATGTCTGTGATAAGGTCTTTAGTTGCTGAAACTCTGCAAACTTTAGGGACATTCATCATGCTAGGATTATTGAAGCCAGACTACTGTCAGAATAAATAAAACATGTTTCCCAGTGCAACTCTAATTATGATTTTTAGCCAGTTGTGTAATGTGCAGAACTTTATTTACAATAAATCTTCCAGTTGCTTGCATAAATGAATGAGATTTCATCACTTGTGACTTAAGGACCAGGAAAAGTTAATGTGGCTGAATAAATTTACAGTCTAGCCTGGGTGTGTTGGCATGTCAGGCGAGTGAGGGAGCGGAGCCGGCTAGCGTTGCCTTCCTAAGAGGGCTCAGCTATCTTGAATTTCACCTGGGAGCATATATATATCATATAGACATCTCTCCCTTCAAGTTATTTTTTACAAAGACAGCTTAGATTCTACTTTGCATTTTAATGGCGAGTAGGCACAGTATCATCCCACAGACTCCAGAACTTTTTGTTTCTCATTCCAAACTAATAACTGAGTTTCAGTATACACAACTTTGGCACTTTTCAGTTTCATATTTCAACTTTAGGGAGTTTCACAGAGCAGTTTTACCATTTATTTGTGGGGCAGGTACAATTTCAACTGCTCCAATGTTGAACGTTCCATTAAATGAATACAAAATGTGCTTTCTGCTTGGAAACAGCTGCTGGTTTAGCGGTGCAACCTGAAATTACCCTCAGATTGTAAGAAAAAAGGGTAAAGATTTAGTTGAGGGGGATGGTGGGGGCCTGCAGGAGGGGCAGCATTGGAGTAGTGTGTGCAGTTTGCAATGGAAAGTAAGAAAAGCTGTTAGAGCAAAAGTTTTCAGAAGGTTTTATAAGCTGTAGAGAGAAAATCAAAGGTTCTTGGCTCGGTCCCTGAGGCTTTGCAGTTGCTGTTTCACACCCAGGCCCCTGTCACGTAATTAGCTAGAACTAGTTTATATGGCTTCTTAAAAAATGAAAATCTTTTCTTGCTTGTTTACGCAGGCTAGCAGCCAGTCTGCTCCTGGCTACACTGCTTTATATCTAGAGCAATTCCTTTGAAGTCACTGGAGTTGCACTACATTAACACTGGAGTATCTGGAGCAGAATTTAAACTTTTAGTCGTGTTTAATATTTTTGATGTATATTTTCCTGTCACAGTGCTTTGAAAAATGTACTAAAAACTATTTTACATATGGTTATCTGACATTTGTAATCAGGTTGCTAATCTGTGTCTCCCTACAAAGTTTGTAATTATTAGATTTAAATCCATTCTTCCCCCCCCCCCCCCGTGGCCTGGGGTCTTATTAAAACATGTGATCCTCCTTACAGATGCAGATTTACTCTTTGGCAGTATCTATACTTGCGTTCAGTATTACTGCCTTAAGGATAGTGGTTTACAACTGGATTTAGAAGGAATGTATGAATTTTACTGAGCTTTGGAAGAGACAAATTTGCCCTGTGGTGCAGTTAGCGTGTCTGGACCTTAATTTTGCATGCTTCAGGGTGCTGGTGTGATGAAAGCTTCCTTGTGCCAAAAGCGTGTACTTGTTATTCTTTAGGAAGAAAGGGAGAGCATGTGTCATGGAAGGGGGGTCAGGTTTAGTCCTCGGATGAATAGAGACGCTCTCCACGTGCAAGCACATGTGTGTTTGCCCATGAGTTGTGCGGGCTGGGGCAGCTGTCCCATGCTACTTGCAACAGCCTTCCGCCATGTTCTGTGGGGTTGCACCATGCTTGGGGCTTTTTCTTGTAGCATCCAAGTCTTTCTGAAAGCCTGCTGCATTCTGTTGGACTGCAGCTGTGCTGTTACAGTGGGGGTAAGAGGAGGAAGGAAGAGGGTCCCTGTCCTTCTCGCTTTTATTGGTAGTAGTAGCCTAGAAATATGTCCACCCATTGTACCATGAAGGACCATTAAAGCAAACCTTGATGCCTGGCCAGATGTTCGGCAGGTTTTCGGCTGAAGGCTTATAGCTTGCAGTGGAGAACCTCCCGTTTTCACAGTAAAAACCAAGTTGTTACATTCCTTCTGAGGCTTTTTCGGGACAGCAGTTAGAGTTCAAGCAAATGACTCACTGCTGCTATCCAAGAAGCCTGAAAGGAACTTCTTAGAAACGCACTTTTCTTGAGACACAGACCCTTCGTCTGCAAAGCCCCAAGGCTCGCAAGCAGGGCAAGGCACCTGTGAGGCACTTCAGGGGGTATTTCAGTCTGGTGTAGAGTTTGCTGTTAAACGTACGTGTAGGTATTTTGCTGAAATAAGGTATAACCATGTGTTGGAAGTTGCCGTGTACTGATGCGTTGTGCTGAATTGCAGCCTTAAAATGGCTACAGCCAGCAACCAGATCTGCGCTACAGACTTTGCAAGAGAAATCTGCCAGTGTCCCTGAAAAATAAAATTTCATTTCTCTCCTGTCAAACTGTCCCATTTGGCAGGTTTATCAACACAGCTTGTTTTGCTTCAGTAGCAGGAAGAGGGAGGGAGAAAGGAGGTGCTTCTACTTTGCGGCTACAAAACAGTTTGCAAGCACGATTGTACTGTAGAAGAAATGCTTTGCTGTTAGGGCACGCTGCTGTTCCTGTCCGGAACAGTCCTCATAGCAGTCATAATCCAGAGCAGTCCTTGTAGCGATGTAAGCTGTGCTGCATTTGCACCCCTTGTTCATTTGGTGTGCAAATGCGATCTGTGTGTGTTGGGCAAGAGAACAGTTCAGTCCCAGAAGCCACAAAACAGGGACTGCCGTGGAGGTTGCTTAGTCTCCTGCTGAGAAATCGACCTTCTGTAATGCTCCTACTTCAGAGTGAAATGACTGAAACTCGGGATGTGCCTGAATTTGGCTGGCATGTTTGTCTAACTGTTCATCAGGGTTTCATGCAAAAATTACCATACCTGCAAAAAACCCATACTGAATTCTCCTCCGCCCTTAGATAGACTGATTTATTTTTAATACCTTCAGCAGGACAGTCGAGCCTTTAACTTGTAGGTAAACATCTGTCCCAAGGCATGGAAATAGCAGAGGTTGGTTTTGCGCTGGGATGTGAAGTGGAGGAGTAGGGAGGTAGTTGACTCTGTGGAGCCTGCTAGCCACGGCTGAAGCTCATGGTTCATGGTGTTGTATTTCTGCTGCTTTGCAATTCTGCTTGGTTATAGTAGGAGAGAGCAGGACAAGGCCTGATGCTTGTGTGGTTTCACACCAGGGATTTTTGCCTACCATAAAGCTGTTTTAATATACACGAGTGCTCAGAAAATGTCAGCAAAAGAAACCTTTGGATTTTTAATCTGTCACTTGTGACCCTTTAGGCACGCATCTCTGAAGCTGAACCATGAGATTTAAAAAGAAATTATTTTCTGCTACTTTATATATAGAATATCACCAAATTCTCTGAATTTTGATTTGACAGGCGGCTATGGAAGGAAACATCTTGCTCTCTGACATGCTTCTCTGTCTGATCTACAATTTGATTTGCGATGGTGTAATCTTATAGTGGTAAAAAAATATTTCCCGGTTTCCTGTTTGTTTCAGTAAAGTGCATGATTCTTACCGGTGCCGCACTTCTTAGTGCTGACTGTGAATATACCTGCATAGAAGACTTTGCCTACCATCCAAATGTTATCTTTGGAAAGACATAAACTAGCTGCCGCTTTACCGGCTCACCACATCACCTTAGCATCACGGGAATACTTCTTGCTTCAGTGTGGCGTGAAGCCAAGCCTTGATTCTGGGAAAAATAACCGTAACAGAATCCTCTGTGTGGTTGCCAAAGTATTTCAGAGCACCAGAAGATATGACTTGTAGAAATAAGAATAATATCTTCTAGTAGTCAGTGTTTGCTTGCTTTCTGTAATTGTAGAATTGACAGGGAATGGTAAAGAAACTAAACTGGAAGGATGACAAGGGAATACTGGTACAGACAGCAGAACCAAGCCTTCTATGCAGCTGTAACTTGGTTTGCTTGGAGTTCGCGTCAGATTTGATGAGTGGTGCAGAGAGGGTAATTCAGGTGCTTTTATCTGCCCTTGGGAAACAAGGATATCTTAAAGAAGTGGTCACAGATTCAGAGTGAAACAAGAGAATGTTTTCCTGAAATACATTCCTGAAAGCACAATTTGGAGCTCAGTTCAAAACAGCACTGGAACTAGGGACTGTGGACTTTGCAGGGTATTCTTCTCTGAGAATAATGGGAACTTCGTTGCAAACGTCAGCAGGAACATTAAGTAGGAAGTGAGAAAGATCAAAATCTTTGTGTCTGTAGGCAAAAAAAAAGTCAGCTTATTTGTCGATCAAGGCATAATCTCATGCTGTCTGTTGTGTAAGTTCTGCAACCTCGCACCTTCCTCTGAAGCCTCTAAGGGAAAATACAGAAGTAGCTGGATCTCTTCTGTCCGAGCAATTCCTAAGGACCTGGAGGATAACAAACAAGCAATAAGTAAACACGAGTTCCTCCCTAAACCCGCTTGCTCTCAGGCTGCATCTGCTCTAAGAAGCTGCAGGTTGCTCAGTGAGGAGTTGTTTGCAACAAAAGCAGATGTGAACACCACAGCCCCGTCCTCCAATGACTCTTTGTTTGCTTCAGAGCAAAGCTCTGATTCTCAGTTACAAGAAACTTTTTCATAACACGTCTGGAAGGCTGGGGGAGATAGAGCTGCTGTCTCGGGGGATCCCATCACAGCTTTCTAGTGAGATCAAGTTGTTCTCACATGGCTCCATATGTGCTCAAGGTGAAGACGGCAGGAGACATAAATAATACTTATGGTATGAGCTCATCATTTTGTCAAAAGCATGGCATATCTCCTTCGGTGGAGGAAGAAGGAAACCTGGCACTCGCCTAAAATGTCTCCTTGCCAATGCCTTAATGCAGTCAAGATTTACATTGTCTGCTGGGTCATGCACTTAGCAGCCATTCGGATCCACCCACACCCCAAAAAGTGGAGCTGTGAGTGGGTGAGACATTCCAGAGGCAATGCAGCAAACACAAATGTTGTATTGAAGAGAAAGAAGTTTGTTATGCAAACTGTTTTAAAATCAGAGAATTTAAGAACAGAAGCAGGGTCCAGGTTGCACACTGGAATTTAATCTGATAAAGCTGCACAGGCAAAACAGTAAGAAAAGGAATTTTCTTAAGGGAGGAAGCTGTAACACCCCCCCCCCCCCCCCCCCCACCTCCCTGGCCATCTGCATTCCTTCCCTGCGAACCAGGAGCTGTCAGAGGGGAGATTTCACTGTCTTCAATCTCGGGAGATCCAAGAGGGTAAAATCTATCAAGTTTCATCTTAGGCACTTAATCTTTTGGTGCTACAGATGAGGCAGAGTGGCAGCTGGGTCTCTAGATGTTTGATATTACCACCTATGGTATAAAATCCAGGATAACTCAACAAACTATTTATCATCGTCTCGCTTCTTGAGCAAAACCAACACGGATAATAGGTATCTTAGTGTTGAATCTTTATGATTTATATGCTTTTAGCATGACAAGCCAATTTTGCAGGTCATACGCTGTTCATGTGTGCAGCTAGAGGGTATTTAACTGAATATGTGTGCCGGTTGTTTATTCCTGGTGAAAAATGCAAGAAGTGGTTAGACTAACATCTGTCAGGAATGACAGAGGAAGGGCTGATCCTGGCAGGGCCTAGATGATCTTTTAAGTCCCAGCTCTGTTTTCTGCGATGGTATCTCATACCATGTTATAAACTTCAAGTGCAAGCTGGCAACTAGAATTTAGGGTAGGACGTGACTTTGTGGCTAATAGTAATCCTCACAGTTGCTGAACTAAGTTTCATCCATCCATCTCTAACAGTCTTGCAGTGGTGGATAATTATAATCTCTTATTTTTATGTGGGCGGGAAATGCTTATAAATGACTGGTAAGCTGACTGAACCAAGGCCACAAAGGTGATCAGTAGTGGAAGTGAGAACAGTCTTGATTTCTTTGATCTGATAGTTTAACCATGACAGGATTTGGTTACTGGAGTAAGCACCATTCAGGGGCAGAGCGATGCACCAAAAAAGGAGAGTGTCCACTTTCTCTCTGTCGCTTTGTAAAAAAAAAAAAAAAAAGCGTTAAAGGGCAACATGTGGGTATGGGGAAGCAGTACTGTCAGGATTTATTACTGCCTAATGCGTGTGTCCTGCATATCACAGTGCTTTGCACTCATCTGACGTTAACACAGCTGGAATCAATGCATAAGCCTAAGCTTATGTTTTGAAATGGCTGTACTCCCTAGAACTGCCCGCTCACATCCCAGCAGGGTCATCCCCGCCTGTCATCCCGTCCCTGTGGCAGATACGCTGCGTCCCACACACATCACTGGCTCGGTCAGTCAAGGTCCTGACTCCGTGGGGAGGGGGGAGCAAGTCTCTGGTGGTGTTGACGTCGAGTTGGGGTTTGCTGGGAAGAAATCTGCGTCTGCGGAAGGCCATGGGAGAGGGAGCAGGGTGGAGCTGGATGTGCTCGCAGGAGTTTGGCAGCAAAGAGTCGCTTGTGTGGGAAGACTGCGCCGTTTTGTTTCTGCATAGTTTAGAACAGAGCTGCGGTAGCATCTTCTGCTTTGCTGTACAACACACCTAAATGGTCTGGGAAAGCAGGAGACTCTCACAATTCCTAAACCTTTCTTGGAAATAATGCCTTTACTTGGTATCTTGGGATTTCTGCTGTACAGGTATGGCTCATCTTGGAGCTTCACATATCTTATCTTCCAGGAAGAGGCAGCAATCGGAAGAGTAGGAGCTGTTGCTTTCTTACAAGACTTGCTAACGAGTTTGTAAGTTGTTTCCCTTTCCCTTTCTCTGGCTGCTGCACATGCTGCTCCCTCCCTCCCAGCACTAGCAGGTGGAGGAACAGGAGCTGGATCTTAGACAGGAGCTGGACCTTTGTCACCTCATGCCTCAGCAGGGCCCGACTGGATCCACCTGAGGTGCTGGGACAATGGGTTCGTTCAGGAAATTCTCCTGCCTCCCATTTTGTGAAGCAGAGAAAAGCCCCTTTGAAACAAGCCCGCTAAGCTCTCAATGACTTTAAAAAAAAAAAAAAAAAAAAAGTAAAATTGAGGATTTAAATTTGCTGGTTACAAAATACCTGGGGTTTTAGAGGTTTGGGATTTACCTCCCCCTCAGGGGCAGGCCTGGCTGTTGGTGCGCACCCCGGGGCTCAGGCCCCGCCGCATTCCGGCGGGAAGCGCCCTCAGCCGCGAGGCGCGGGGGCCCACGGAGGCGGGGACACCCGCCAGCACCAGAGGGTGATGCCAGGGCCCTAAAGGCGGAGAGCCCGGGGGACGTGGCGGCGGGGCAACGGCAGGACCGAAGGGAACGGGAACCGGCCCCGGCGACGCCGCCTCAGCGCGCCCGTGGCGTCGGGGGAAGGCCCCGCCCTGCGCACGCGCGCCGCCCGCCACCGCCTCCCGCGCGCGCCGCCCGCCGCCCCGCGCATGCGCCCCTCCGCCCCCTCGCCGCCCCCTCCCGCCCCGCGCCGCCGCCGCGCAGGCGCCCTGCGCCCCCCCGCCCGGCCGGCCGGCCCGCCCGGCGCATGCGCCTCGCCCCCTCCGGCGCGGGGAGGGGGATGCGGACGGGGGAAGATGGCGGCCTCGAACAACCCGCGGAAATTCAGCGAGAAGATCGCGCTGCACAACCAGAAACAGGCGGAGGAGACGGCGGCCTTCGAGGAGGTTATGAAGGACCTGAGCCTGACCCGCGCCCACCGGGTGAGCCGGCGTCGCTGTCCCTGCGGCCGCCTGCCCGCCCGCCCGCGCGCGCCCCCGGTGGAGGCGGGGGGGGGGGGAGGGGCGGCGCCCCCCGCGGCGGCGCCCCCCGCGGCGGCGCCCCCCGCGGCGCCCCTCGGTCCGGGGGCAGCGGCGGCGGGCGGGGCGGCGGGCAGCGCCCCCTGGTGGGGCCGGGAGGCGCCCCCCAACCCCCCCTCCGCCCCCCCCCCAGCCCCCCCTCCCGTTTCCCCGGCATCGGGCCCGGTGCCCGCCGTGGGCCGGAGCATCCTCCGGAGAGCGGCACCTGCCGTCGGGCGGGCCGGGCCGGGGCGGCGCGGCGCGGGCAGGTGCGCGCCGGGGGGCGGCGGGGCAGGGCCTGCCCGGGGGCGTCCTCGGTACCTCCGTCGGAGGGGGGGGCTCTGCCCGCGGCGGGCCCCTCACGTCTTCACGGGTGGGGACTCCTCAGGGCTGGCTTGGGGGAGATCCCCTCTCCCCTGGGATGGGTCTTGAGGGGCGAGTCTCGGTTCCTCGCCCCGGGTCTGAGGGGGGTGTCTCGGTTCCTCACCCCGGGACAGACCCGGATCTGAGGGGAGGGGTCCTTGTTTCCTCACCCCGGGTCTGAGAGGACGGGTCCCGGTTCCTCACCCCGGGGCAGACCCGAGTCTGAGGGGAGGGGTTCCCTGGTCCTTCACCCGGGTCTGAGAGGACGGGTCCCGGTTCCTCACCCCGGAACAGGCCCGGATCTGAGGGGTCCCCCCAGTTCCTTCACCCGGGTCTGGGGGGGTCCCTGGTCCCTCACCCCAGGACAGGCCCCGGGTCTGAGGGGGAGCCCCAGCTCCTCACCCTAGGGCAGGCCCTGAGGCTGAGCAGGGGGGTCCCACTTCCCACACCCGGGTCTGAGGGGATGGGGTCCTGCTCCCTCAGCCTGGGACAAGCCCAGACCGGGGCGGGGGTCCCAGCCTGCGGGGCAGGGGCTGCCAGCCTTGCAGCTGCCTGCTGAGGAGCGCTTCCCTCGGGGCCCTGCAGCATCCCCTGCTCCGTCAGGGGCAGGCAGGGCAGCCCAGGCCCCAGGGGAAGCCCTGGTTTCCCTGAGCTGCCGGACTCGGTGTCACTAATGTTGTTCGTGTTATACTCTAGTTATCATAGGTGCTAATTGCTGCGCTTCCAAATCCTCCTTGTCTTCTGATGTCTCTGCAAAGCCCATCAGCAGAAATTCCCGGCATAACAAATGCGCTTCCAAACATCAGAAGCCTTTTCTGGTTTAGATACAGGGATATCAGAGCTTTTCTCTATGATCATCCTCTCACCTGCTTGCTTGTCAACGCTTTTGTTTTTCTTTTAACCGTTTAAAGGAAATTTAGGATCTTGTTTGTGGCTGAACCTTCACAGGAATGGGAACAAGTGAACATGCAGTTGGATTTGCAGTAAAATGTTTCCTCTGTGTTGGGATAGGTTAAACATCGGTTCTGGATTGGTGCTGCTGCTGGTCAGGTGTAAGAGAAAGGCACACTGCTTCTGTCAGCTCCTGCTTGGGAAGGTGTGAGGCCAGAGCTTTTTTCGTGCTAAACTATTTGCTGATGTTTCATAGAGGATGCTGGTAGAGTTACTGTTAGTTGAGAGCAGAGTGAGGGCAATATAGAGATGTTTGCTGTCGCTGGAGTCATCCTGTTTCTTGCAGCTCTGTCGTGCCTGTGCAGCTCCATAGCGTGGGGTTTTGCCTGTTGGTGGTCAGTCCTTGGCTGCTGCTTGAGAGCTGGGCGTTCTTGAGAGAGAGATCGTTCTTGAAGTCTGCAATTACAGGTTGTCCTTCAGTTAACTCTTAGGTTTAACGTTCACCTTCCGCAAGATAAGTCAGAATCCTGTTTCAGTTTCTACTGAACCTGAGTGTTCCTACCCCAGGTTTTGCAGACGGAAACCCATCTTGTTTTCAAGAACCTGGTATTGAGAAAAGGACCCAAGATGAATAAGTTTTCTGAGGATTCTGGGTACTGAAGTGATGGAAACACTGACCAAATAGCTGAGTAAAATGTCCCCTTTGTAGACTTTTTCTTCTAAATTCCATGATTTCATCTGTGTTTAAAATGCAGTATAAAAGCAAAAAGGGGTTAAGCACAACTTTGCTGTTTGCTCTCATTTTCATTTGGCAACCAACACTTTGCTGTCAGTTTGAAAACGCGTTACTCAGTTTGTGGAAGCAGCCCAAAATTTCTGTTGCCTTTTCATTATTAGTAATTGTCTTTTTGCAATGTTTACAGTTTTGTCTGTTTTATTGTTAGTTACTGGTCCTAGCAGAGGCAGAGAACTACTGTTCCACCATTTCTTGTGCGTACACATGCTGTTTCTGAGCTTGCTTTCTGACTTGGTAATCTTCCGCCTATTTATACTGTTCAGTTCATCTGAGATTTTAAAGTCATGATAGGTCTTTCTTGCCCAGGACAAAACAGAGCATGATATTAACTCTTTCTTTCTCTCATGCCCTCACCATTCAATTGATTAAAAAAAATAATAAATCCTTTGAAAAAGAAATCGCTTTGGTTTCAAACGTGTTCCCCTATGCTCAGGAGCAGCAAGGTGCTGTTTTTCAGCTGGCAAATTCAAGAATGCATTTTAGCCTTTCTGGGAGACACAGACCTTGCAAAGAGTCATGGAGGTGGGTGGTCGGTAGAAGCACTGGAGCTGCTTAATTGTCTTGTGAGTGGGACCTTCGTATTCATAATCCAGAGATTTCTGTGAGTCCCATAGTAACAAAGTGGGTGAGAAGAGGGGGAGGTTTTTTCGCTGTGACATTGACTCTTTATATTTTGCTTGTGGTTGTGCTCCTTTCCTTTTTTTATGTGAAGCATGAAATTTTAGAACTGCACTGATTTCTGTGTTTTAAGCATGGGTTGTTTACTAGGGCCCACTCTCAATTTCTCTTGTAACATAGCCCAGTGATGCTTGCTGCGTTGCATGTATTTACTCATACAAGGCTGTCGCTGCCCTTTAAAATTGTAGTTAACAAAACATTAACATGCAGATAACACAGATAGTGCAGATCTTTTCAATGTATGACTCTCCATATGCTAGAAAGTCTTAAGAGTTTTAAAGAAAATTTGGGCATAGCTTGTGACCTGCATTTTAAAGGTGGGTCTTGTTCAGTTAGAGATGTTCTCAGGTTTCTAGGATTGGGGTTTTTTGTAATATACATTGTTAAAGTTACTCAGTTTTGAGGGATTTCATCCGGAGCTGTGTTTGAGCTCCCTCTTATGGACCTTGCAGTCTTACCTTAAAAAAAGAAAAAAAGCCCCCCCCCCCCCCCCCCAACCCCTAACTCCAAAACCACACCAACTAGTGCTGTCTCCCAGCCCCACCTGCCTGGAGAGCTGCGCTGATGCTACTGGAGTGAAAACAGGGAAGAAAACTGAGGTTAATGGTGATGTTTGGAAACATTCTGCAAAATTCCAGCACCGCTATACAGTCTTCTGCACGCAAAGACCCCCATGCAGGCAGCTTGCAGAAAGTGCCTCAGTGAGCCACTACTAACAGCACTTCTCAAAAAGAGGGTATTTAGTAATGACCTGTATTCCTCAGTGATACAAAACTTATTTTCTGTGTTGCCAGGCACATAATTTAATGCTTTGTCAATCTGTACGATGGTGCTGTGACAAGGTTTGCTTGCATATTTTTAGGTGCTACCAAAAGTTGTGTATGCCTGCATTGCTTTTCTGAGTTCTTGAAAGCTATGTGAAGAGTCAGTGTTTCTATTTTAAACCTGAATATTTTTAATGTGAAGATCCTGTTTTAGTTTATTTTTTTCAGATGGAATATATTGTAATAGCATAGCTATCCATAGGTGTCCATTTGACTGAAGCGAAATTAAATAAAATCCAAGTGAAAGCCCCATAGTTTGTGTGTATGTGTGTGTGTTAAAGAAACATACACAGGCACACACCTCCCTGTAACAAAACTTGTACTTACATATGAGACAGTCAGTCATTTACTTGCTCCTACTGGCTGTGGAAGAACTCAAAATGTCTCTTTGTACATTCACAGATCATCGTTCAATGTAGATAGGATGCAAAACAGTATTTAAACGCTTAGTTAAATCAGGAATGCTAATCTGTGGTTGTAAAACTGAGAAACACTAATGATGATACAGTGTTGCAATGTTTCCTAATGTCTTCAGCATGTTTTTATTAAATAATTTGATAAAAAAGGAATTCCTGACTATGTAATAGTATTTTTGAATGTTGGAAAGTTATTAAAGAAATGCATCAAAATCAGGACTGAGCCATCCAAGCATGGAAGTTAATGCTTTCAACTGGAAGTAGTTTTGTTCAAGTTAATAGTATCATGAGTTTCTCTCAAAAGAGAAATGTTAGTTTTTCAAGTTCTAGCCGGTGTTTTTCTTCTTTGTTACTTTCCCAGACAGGGTTCGGGCCCTGAATGTGCACATTTCCAGACAAAGAAATAGGTCGCTTAGGCTTCATCTGTGATCTTCCTCTAGTTTCTCTGATGAAGCAGGACACAGAACCAAGTCAGTTGGTTTCCGTACCACCAGACACGCTCCCCACATCGCAGTGTCTGTACCACTGGCAGTGGGCATCTTCATTCTTGTGACAAACACAGGCTGAAATAATGGTGCACTGTCATTAATTCTTTGAAAGAATTATTGTAAATCAGGAGAGTGAAAATGCAGAGGTGAGCTACTCGCAGGCGCACAAAGAATCTCTTGTCTGTGTGCCCCACGCGGCTTTCCTTAACTCATCTGAGCTGTCCAAGGTAAACATACAAATCGGCTTCTGATAGGCCATGCTGGACAACTCGCATACTTCAGTTAGCAGTGTGACGCTGCTTCTGGTAAACCCAGTCAGGTTTTTGTTGTGGTTATTTTTTCTTTTAAGGAGACAATGACATTTTTATTATTATTATTACTATTCCATCATTGCCCTGCATTACAGCTGCTTGTTTCAGCTCTCAGTCTTTTTCTGTGCAGTGGCGAAGTCCATCTGTTTTAATGATGTAGCAAAGCCATGAAGGAGCTGTAGGCACGTGAAACTATGATTGTACAACCTCTCTGTTTCAGTGTATTAATTGTAATTCACAAGATGAACGTGTGGAACTCAGCTCAGTGTGGTGCATTTCAGTTTTCTTTAGCTTCAGCGGTGGAGAGCATTTGCAGTAATTTGCATTTATAGAAGCTGCTCATTTAGTAAGAGAATACATTCTCAAGGTTATGTACAGTCAGCTCTTCCAACTCTTTGAGGGTGATTTGGGGTTTTCCCTCAAAGAGAATTACTGAGCTGCAAAGCCATTCTTGCAGAGGTGAGCTTTGCCTGGAGTTAAGATCCTGAAAAGTTTTACATCCAGATACTGATTTTCTTGGTTTTGTATTTGCAAATTGAAGTTTTGATGCCTTTCAGTTATAGTTGCCAATATAGGAGCTAAAAACCTCCTGTAGAAGTTACAGACATGGCAAAAACATCAGTCAACAGGAGGAGTTGTTGCTGTGATGATCTGAATTATGTGCTGGCATCAGTAGAAGGGCAGAGGTAAACGAGTGTTCTGTGCTTAAGTAAAGCATTAGACCACAAAACAGTACAAGAGGAGAATATGTTATACTGAAAAATTATTTTAGTAGCAGTGTGGCTTAGGCACAAGCTTTCTTCAGTACCCGTTAGATGAAATGGAAAAGAGCGGCTCTTTACACAGTGAAAAAAAAAAAAAAAAAAGAGAGAAAAAGAGGGGGAAACCCCTAAGCCCTGGAAAGCCCATAATATGATTGTGTAAGGATGTGGTGTTGAAAACCATTTTTAACTGTAGTTAGGTTTCTCAATTGGATTACTTTTTATTTTAATTTTTTTATCATGTAAACTGCATTTTTATTTTCCTAACCATCTTGCATTACCTGTGCTGATTTTGAAACAACATTTATTTTAATCTGTTCATCCAACTGCTCCTTCTAGCACTAACCATGTTTTCAGTTTTATAATCAATTTATTGATGTCATTGATTTTAGTTATGAAGCATTTACCGTCCCTTATCAAGATCAAGACCCTGATTCTTTGCTGAGGCAGCAGCATTGTGCACATTTAAGCTCCTGTAAGCTTTTCAGTCAGTGCGAGCTCTGGCATGGCTCAGCGGTGGGTTGCATCAGGATTGGCCATATTAAATCAAACCGATGGGTTTGGGTTTGTTTTCAGTTTGGTTTTTTTTTTGTTGTTGGGTTTTTTTTTTTTTTTTTTAAGGTGAGCTTTAGG
The DNA here is from genome assembly GCF_023634085.1 of Falco cherrug. Lineage (NCBI taxonomy): Eukaryota > Metazoa > Chordata > Aves > Falconiformes > Falconidae > Falco > Falco cherrug. The sequence goes on along the minus strand of NC_073700.1, from coordinate 45,204,706 downwards.
CCAGGCAGGTTCCTGCTCTGACTAGCTGTTTAAGTTTTTCTGCAAGAAATGATCAGGTATTTCTAGACACTTTCATTGTAGCGATAATAAAATACTGATTTGGCAAAAAGTAGACATCTTCTCAAAAATGATCAATAGAGATTTAAACAAAATGTCTTAAAAGCTAAATATTTTTATTTGGTTTCTATTATCTATCTCTAATTGCAAAGGAGTGTTTTCTTGGGCTGTGTTATCGTGGTTTTGTTAGTCTCCCTGACAGCATCGATCAGTCTCTAATGGTATGTTCCACACTGACATCAGTATTTTTGTACCTGAGGTAGGATCTGAAACTCAAGTGTACTTCAGGGCACTTTTCAGCAAATGTAATACTGTATCTTAAAAAAAATAAAGAAAATAAGCTTTTCCTTGTTAAAAATAACATTTCTGGTTGCGATGGCTAAAATTTTACCCCAGTGTTTTTGTAGACATGCTGGAGTAGCTGTTGCTTTGTAGTTGAGGGTATAGGGTAGCAGACAGGATTGGAGTAAGTGGGTGAAAAGAAGCAAACTGTCAAAATCTGGCAGATTTTTTTGCGTGTGTGAACATCAGCTTGCAGCAGTGTTCGTTTTGTGACAGTGACTGGTTGCGACCTCAGTGCTGCTTCCCCTTTTTTCTTTTGGTCTAAACTAATTGCGTTTCAATAAACAAACGCGGTCCCAAAGGTTTCGGTGTAAAATTGAGGTGGTATTCAAACTTGTGAGCCTTTGTTTAACTCATTAGCTAAGATCAGTGTATCTGATAGTGCATAGGAGTTAATACTTAAAATGTCACTTTGATTTGTTTTAAATCATTTGTGTAGCATGTTCAGTGCTGTGTAAGTGATATCCAGGAACAAGATTTCTGTCAAGATCTCCATTGGTACTTGTCGAGCCAAATCAACATTGCAAAAGTGCATATTTGTTGACCAAGGATGTTTTTGTATGATCTCATTGGTACTTTATAAATTATAAAGTTGTAACTGAGTGTTGATAATAGTCTTGTTTTGCAAATTATTTCTTGGGGACTGAAACTTCTTCCCCTTGTACCAGAACAAGCCTTTGCAATAAAACAACAACACACACCCAGAAAAAAATGGGTCTTAAATAATGAAGTAGAGAAAGAAATGATGCATTCTGGCTTTAGGCTTCAGTAATAATTCTGCAGCACTTCACAATCCTGTCTAAAAGTCTGTATTTTACAGGCAGATGTTCTCAATGTGTATTACTTTCTTGCCTGCTCGGTCCATCGCTTTTCTTGACGACTGGGAAAATATCCTCTGTGATATCCCTGCTGGGCTACTAACTTGTGTTTTTTAGTATGGTTACTTATCACTACGTAGTAGTAAGATGTGTTAATGGCTGACTGCAGTTCTGTTAGATGAGTTTTCAATTAATTCTGATACCCAGCTATTACTATTTATGTTAGTATTATTGTCCTTGGACAGCCGAGGTCTCAAAGGGGAAGGAATTTGAATTGATTTTCCAAAATACGTGTATTTCCAGGCAGATGGTGATAGTTCTCAGCTCAGAAAGCATATCAGTTATTTGTGACCTGCCTTTCTGTACGTCAGTGCCTCTTTTGACCTGTTGTAGAAGCAGCATCTTGTAGCGATATGAAGCTGTGCAGAAGATTTTTCTAGCTCTGGAGTCCTTAAGTGGTGTTTCGACATCTGTAAGCTGGATTAAGGGGGGAAAAACTCGGTGGCAGAAGGGAAGACGAGTGATTGTTTCATATACTGACTTCTCACCTATTCTGTGCAGAGTCTTAATGGGGATTGTATTCATGGCATCTGTTCAGCAACCGCTAATTATTGGAGTGGTGTCACTGGGTTTCTCTTGGTTTTGTCTGTACATGCAATGAGCAAGGATTGTCTTTTAATCACAATTCCATGAGACCCTGTTCCCCCCCTTGTCACCTCTGTGGCTTTTCTCCATTAGTGAGGGAGAGCAAAATAATATCTTAAGTATTGTTAAAGTTTCCATCAGCCTACTCAGATTCAAATGTCTTATTGACCTTCTCATTGTAATTAGATTTTTCTTTTGTGCAGTGAATGATTACATTGTAAAGCCTTTTGCATTCGAAGAATTTTGACTCTAATGGCAGATATTTTTAATACCTAGGGAATTGTCTGGTGCCTCATGAGCTACAAACAAGTTCTTGAGCTGTAATAGAAGGGCTTAAGGTTGAGCTGCAGTGGGAGGAATTGTTGGGAGGGAAGAACATGCTGCAAAGGCCATGGTGGTTTTGGGGACTGGTGAAGTGTTATCTTGGTCTCATGGGCTGAAGGTCAGCGTGAGATGGCTTTCTCTGCGTGTGCACCATCAGGAGACTCGGCAGCAGCTAAATTGTGCATTTATTCTGTACAAATAGGTTTTTAACGGAACCAGCTGTGCTTGTGGCTGCTGTCAGTGCAGAGTTAGGTTCTCTCCTGGTCGCTGATAAACTCCAAAGAGTGCAAACATGCCCTGCTTGTCGCCTAATTTACGAAACTTGTAGGGTTACATAACTGAATTTTCATTCTTCAGCTAAAAATAATAAATGGAACATAAAAGCTATTTTTATCTTGCTTAATGAGGGCATCTCTGCTTTTATTTCATCTTTTCTGAGACATTTCAATAGAAGGAATGGGGTTGGTTTAGGAACTTTTATACTGGTCATTCATTGTCCATCGTTCTCTGAAGTCTTGTCCATCAACCAGCAAAGAGAGATGTTGGCCTGCTCAGAATGAGTGTTTTCTTTAAAAGTACCTTGTTAGCTAATAATGATTATTAAAATAAGTAGATTTTGAGTGTGTTATGCTAAATTTAAATACAGCAAAAAGAATTCTTTGCCTTCTGGATATCAAATAATCAATAAGCTTCAAGTATGAGGCCTCTCTGATGTATTACATTGCATTATCAGCAACATACATGCCTCCTTCTTTTTGGAAACCCTTTCAGAAAAGAAGGGTGGCATTTGCAGAAGTGACATGGGATCTGGTTTGTTTTTAAAAGCAGTGCAGATTGGGTTTGGTTCATATTGTAGCTTAGCTTGGCTCTCTGCCCGGTGATAGAGCAGAACTCTGAAGAATAGTCACTATTTTAAGTCTCTAGTTGTGCTGTATCCTGTTTTTACTTGCTACTCAGTTGTGACTGTTAAATTTTAAACAGTAAACCTTTGTTCACCAGAAATAGCAAAGTGTTTTTAAACACAGAGTGACAGCCCATGTATTAAATGTTACTATTTATTATTTATCATTATTACTTTATTTATTCAAGTTCTGCGAGGTGGCCTCTGACCAGTTCTTTGCCCTCCAACCCCCAAAATATCAAATAGTTTATATCAGTTCATGTTTTGGAGAAAGTTAGATGCAGCTAATGAGTGAAGAAGTGCCACTGTTTAAAAGTTCTGCTGGTGTGAAACAAAGAAATAATAATTTTTAAAATTGCAGCATTAAATGCTACTACCTTCTTCCCTCTCGCCTCCTTTCTCTGCAAGTTAAACATTCTGGTTTGTTCTCTTCGGGTTCACAAGAAAAAGGATTTTTGATTTCGAGTGTAATGTGGGTTTGGGTGGTTTATAAAGTGTAAGTGTACGTTAGGGGGTGAGAGCTTTTCACTTTCACATGAATTCTAGAAGACATCTGGGGGTAGAGGTCCGAGTATGTGCATAATTTTTATAACCCCGTTTCCTCACGGTTTTATAGCTGAGGCAATCTGGGGAGTTGGTTGCAGCTCCTGAAGGAGAATCTAATGGTGCCTTGGAATTTGTAGATGACTCATAACAGGACAAAACAATCCAGTTAAGCGATTTGAGGTCTTAAATAATCTCTCCAACAGGAAGGTGAAGAAAACATGAACTCATGAGTAATAATTGGCTCTCTCAGAGTGCTAGAAGTGCAGTGATGGCTAGTTGGCAGGGATTCAGATGGTTCCTCTTTAAGCTTCGCTGATCAATATATTTCTCAGCTCTTATGAATGAAATTTATTTGACTGGACTGTAGTGCTTTTAACAAAGCAGTATTACGGTTACCAGTTGGGAGAAGTTTATTTTAAGTTGGTTTATAGCAGTGACATGTTGCGCCTCAGCTGCGTGGGATAGGGCTGTATCTAATCTTTTTGGGTTTGCTTTTCCTCCTGTTCTCTGCTGATCTTTTTGGGTTTGCTTTTCCTCCTGTTCTCTACTCACTACAGGAATCGGCCAGGTGACAGGACAGTTTTTCGATGAAGAAGAGCCTGCAATAACGGCTTTCTTTCCATTTTGTGGTGCAGCCATCTTTGCCTTGGCAGTTCTTCATGGACATGCTAGCTACAAAGATTAAATGGTTTTAGATAATCCCAAAAATAAACCGATAGGAATACCTCCCTCAAATGACTAGCATGGCCATAGAAACTGGAGAAAAGAACTTACTCCATCGTCTCCTTTCTCCTTTTTGAAGCACAGAATCATTCAGGCTTGCTTTAATTTTGTAGGGGCTTTTATGCAGCTGCAAGGAACTCACGCAGGTGTTCAGTAGTTGTACACCCTTTGAGACCTCACAGTTGTACTGGTAAGCAAGTGGAACTGCAGCATATATGTAATACTATCAGGTAACCTTTAAGCTTAATCAGGTTTGTAAAATTTTAAGTTAGCTATCTTGCTGTCCCTGTTCCTCTGAGTAGCAGTTTTCATTACTCTGGTGATGAAAACCCCTTCTTCTGATTCCCAGTTTGTTTTTTCACGGCATCTGGAGAGAGCTCCTGTTTCATGTCAAGCTCTGGCTCCGTGAGATGGAGGGGGAGGATTCTGCTTCCCCTCCCCTCTGTGCAGACCCTGGCCCTGAGTTCCTGTGAGCTGGGACCATTGACAGGCTGTAGCAGAATCCCCTTGGTTCTGGTTCTTGAATATGTGGCCTTCTGTTTTGTTGTTAATTTCTGAAGTCTTTGAGAAAATTTGGGTATTTCAGTGCATTGGGAAAACCCTTGATCCTTGAACAGTATATTTGGTAGCATACTATAGCTATCCACTGGTAAAAATCGAGTGCTGGCCTTGCGTTTGCAGCTCTACTATGAGTAGAGAGTTGGTTGTGAAGTGTCTCAGTGTGGCAGGAACAACGCCATTGCTCTTTTGTGGCTGCTAAATTCCAACATATTACAACAGGTTCCTTCCCTAAAAGGCAGAAAAAATGGATTTCTTTTTCTTTTCTTGAATTTTTCTTCTTAATGACTGCGTTGGGCTGGCCTGCAGAGTTTTTCTGTTTGTGTCCTGACATGTCCGTGCGATAATGGAACAAGTGCTTGAAAACAACTTAAATGATGTTATGTTGATGGAAGAGTAAACAATGATGTAGCAGTTCTAAAAGCATGGGTTCAAATCCAGTTCATACCATATGTCTGAATTTTTTTGTCATAATTTTCACTTGGTTTGTAGTAGACATTTGGCTTCCTGTTTTGGCTTGGTAGCACTTTTCTCTGCAATATTTATTGCGCTAGGATGCTAATAGCATTAGGCCAAATATGATTGGCAGAGGCAATGAGGGAAACTTTTGCTTGGCTTGTCTGCACTTGTCTGTTCCTAGCCAGTGTTAAAATCTTCACTTTTATGAAAATAAAAACATACTAAATTTTTTTTCAAAAAACCCCACCATTGCAAACATCTTGTTACAAAGCCAATGATGGAATATTTTAAATCCCAAGTGACCCAGACAGAGCAGCTGCTATCACTGCGGATTATACCTTTCCTCTAAACTTCAGACTTCATTTCCTTTACCAGTCTTCCTGGGAGGAACAGCTGTGCCTTTGGATCCACTGCTGCGGTTGGATCAGTACTTGAAACTGCAGGAAATAAGTTAACTTTAGAAATCTGGCTTGATGGTGTTTCTTCCTGATTGTGACAGCCCAAATGAGAGAGAAATGCAAGGGATTCTCTTCTCTTTTTCTTTGATAAATTAGCCTGTGTAGTCTGTCTCCATTAGCCAGGAAGGTTTGTGAAGGAGCTAGCTATGTTTTTCTAGCGTTACTTTGTGCACCGTGTTCGCTTTTTGTTGTTGCCACGAATGGCTGATTATTCAGAAATAAAAGAATGGTGTCACTTGCTTTGCAGCAGGCACGTTTAAATGTGTTCTGATGGTGAGAGGAATGTGGCTTTCTGAGTTCCCTTTTTGTATCTACGGTGTGCATTAGCTTTAAGGGGCTGATAAAACCACCTGTATACTTGTAATTCTATATATTTTTTTATCTAGCTCTGTGGTCAAGACTTTTCCTAGAGAATCAGTGTCTTTCATCAAAGAATTTGAACAGCAGTTTCCTGATACCACATCTTTTTCTTTATATTAGGTAGAGTAGCATTAGGTGCTCTGAAAGACAATTTAAAAGAAGTGGGTTTACACCATGAGGTTTATTTTACCCTATCTCATAGGGCATTTGTTGGATTGAGGAGAAACATCTATCCTATACAGACTTCTGTGGGCGCGTGCTCAGATGAAAGGGAAAGTATTGATGTTACTAGATTTCATCATCTAATTTTTAATTATTTGGTAAATGAAAGTAAATGGCTAAAATTTCAAGTAGACATCCATCTCTTCTTTAGCCCCCTATTCAGCTATTAGATAACATGCCTAGGGAGATTTTAATCTGTAATGTCTAAATAGGGGAAGTTTTTTTTTTCATTATTTGCAATAAATGGCTAAAAACCTGATAGAACTATGAAAATGGTCAGTATTAACTTAGCAGTTGTACTCAAACTATAGAAGCATTATATGGATTAAAAAGTCAAGCATTCCAAAAGTCTTTCCAATCTTCATTCGTCTCCTTCTGTGTGAGCAGTATGATGGTCTTTAACTCATTTATCGCATCTTCCCCCCTCCCCTAGTGAGACTGAAACCCCAGCCTCTTTCAGCACTGAAATGGATAATGGTGGTTTACTGGAGGTTGTAAAATATCTTGATTTATCCACATTGTTCCGTGTATAGCTCTGGGCCTTGGAGTGCACCCGTCCAACTTTGGTTTGCTGATAGGATAATTAAACCCCCAGAGAAGTGCTCCGCGCCTTTAGACTGTTGAGGAGCCTGAGTAGTTCAAAACCAACTTAATCTTTACAATATTCTTCTGGTGTGATTATTCTCATTTTATAGGAGGTTAACTTAGATGCGAGTGGTAAAATAGAAGGAATTGATACTCTGAATGTCCAATTTGGTACTCAGGAGGAAAACCCAACAGCAGGTCTTCAGTTTTTAAAGTGCTTTATCCACTCACAGCACAGGTCCAGCTGACTCCAGGAGTATAGTACTTTAGACCCCATTCAGTTAACCTGAAAATTAGCAGCTGCCTCTGAAAAAGTCCTTAATTGCTCAGCTGGTGTCCTGAGGCACTTTGGTAGCAGAGGGAAGACAGAAATGCCGGGGTGCTGTAACACAAGGCCTGTTCTCTTGTTATTCTTTTCATACCTTCCAGCTTCCGTGAGAGTGAAGATGAGGTTTGCTCAGGCACCACTTTCAGTAGGCAGCCCTGAATCATAGTGTGAGATCAGAGTGTCCGGCTGAGTTAGTCTGAACGTTGAAGAAATCATCCTTTTTGTGGGCTCCTACTCTTCTCTCCCATTTCCCTTCTACTATCAAAAATGCATCTGGTTGTGGAGTGAGCAAGTTAGGAGAAACCAAGCTAACCCACAAAGTTTCTCTGCTAGTTCAACCTTCTTTAACCAGATTTCTTTCAGGTCATGAGAGTTCTGGTGCAAGGAGAGGGGCAAGGTTATACAGCTTCCCTGGGAAAGAAGAGGCAGCCAGAGCACTGGGACTGTGTTCTCCACGGTGCGATCTGCTTGGTTGTGTTATAAAACTACATCCTCCGTTGCTCATGAAACTTTTTTTCTGCTAATAACTTTCTGTGTCTTCTCATTATTGATATTAATTTTAGATTCTTGGCTTTAATGAGATTGTGTCTGGGTCTGTTGATGTAGAGAGGGACTGGCAGCTGAATACCTGCTTATAATTAATGAAATTGTGGCTAACATTTAAATTTTCTTTTCCTTGGCTTACTAGGATTCTCTTTTATTGATTTATGAATCCTTCCTCGTTTAATTAAATAAATTCTAGACAGCTTTCTTGAAGGGTGGTTTTAGTAAATGGGCAGCTATTTTGATGTATATTAATTTTAGAAATTGGTTGGGTAGCAAGTGCAGGGTTTATAACATTCAAATTCTAATAAGAACTTTGGAATATTAACAGAAGAGGATTAGTGTGAGGGAAGGGAGGAGCCAAACTCTTGGTGGCCAGGGCAGTTATTTAATTGTTGGATAGTTTTTGGCAACTTGGACAGAGACATAAAGAACATTTTAAATATAATAGTTAGATGGGTAATTAGGTGATTTTTAGCTAGCGGCTATATTGCCACTAACTCTAAATGCAATAACTATGATCATTAAATTGATGTTAACTTATCTTTCTTTTTAAGACTGTGTTTGTTTTTCTTATCAACATGAGGATTGTGAATGGGAAGAAATCTCCCTTTGAAGAAAATACTTCCACTGGGATTCCATTGAGTAACTGATGTGTCTTGAGGGTTTGCTTGACTTAGTGTTTAATTTCACGTAGGAGAAAGAAACCAGATTAGTTTGGGAGACTCTCTGCCTTCTCCTTGCTCACAGAAGAGGCAGAGCGTGCACACTTAACTTGGAAAGTTTCTCTCTTGTTGCCCTACCTGTGTAACTTGAAAAATCCAGTTGTGAAGATAAAAAGGTGCTTGGTCTCTACTGTCTATCTTTGGCGATTCTGCAGAGAGGCCAGGAATGGTAATAGAAGTGCCTTTTCATTGAGGCAGAGCTTACTAGCAAGAGTTGGGCTGTGAGTTCTTTCCTAGGGAGAGACAGAAAATAGCAGTGACATACTACTGAGGATGCCAAATCGATCTGTCAGTTTAAAAACTCCAGGCAACTGTCTGTTCTTTTCTGTGGCAGGTCCTGCCTGTGGTCGATTTAGGAGAAATTTCAGACATATCCAACTGGGAAACTTTGAACCGATTTGAACAATAGGATTTACCTATAATGCAGTCTCTAAAACTTTCAGTTAATCCTTTAAACAGAATTTAATTTCCAATTAAGCTTTAATAATACATTTCCAATTTTAATCTGCACTTATTTTTGCTGCTTATTAGCCTCAACATGCTGAAAGGAAAGCTTTCTAAAGTGAAAAGCTAAAATTTATAAGAAAGCATGGTATGGAAACTGCAAGACGGCAAAAGAGCAGTTATCATGAAATCTTACTTCCTGTATTCATCAGATATCTTAGGGTTTTTTATCAAACGGACACTCCACCCTTTTATTACAGTTATGGGAATCAAATGTTTATGTATTAAAAAGGGCATTTAAAAAGAAACTTTCATAGTGGGTTTTGATTGACTTAATTCCAGTATCAGATTTGCTGTTCAATTACAGTTAAGTTCTGTCCATAAGATTGTAATTTGTCCAGAATTTTTTTGGAAGAATTTGGAGAAGTTGAAGCGTTGAATTTTAATAAATACTTCCTTTGATTCCCATCTGCATATTTTGGACACTTAGAAAGTCTGTAAGAAAACTGGATATGCTTTTAGGGATATGTTTCTCCCTCTCTCTCTTTTTTTTTTTTTTTTTTTTTTTTTAATGTATTGTATAACTTGAATCTCTCCCTACAAACACAGCTGTATATCCAACAAACTTTAACCCAGTCTAAATGGAAAAATTGAGGTAGTTCATAGAAATGTGTTCATATAGAAGCTAGTATCTGGAAGAATGTTCCATTGTTAGCCAGTAATTGTGTTAAATCTAATATTTTTTATTTCTTGCCAGAGTTGTGTGTGTCTTTACTTCCATTCACCAGAGTAAGATCATGTCATGTTACTGAGCTGTTAGCTGGGTTAAGAATGTAATTGCTTGCAGATTCCTAATTACTACATGGAAAAGTAATGATTCCTTTCCTGTTTGCTCTGAAGGTGCTGCTACTGCCTCGCAGGTACCTTTGCAGAAATTTATTTGTTTTAACATAACTTCAAATCTGGTGAACCAACAGTGTGTCAGCCTTTTATTTGAGAACATTTTCAGCTATTCTAGAAAACTGCTTGTACAGAAGTATTTGATTTTTAACGATCAAATTGGATTTTAACTTAAAATCTTCGGGGTTTTTTTTCTTTAAGTAGCATAAGAGAAATGCTGGTGGAGGGAAAATTACAGATTCAGTTAGGATCTGTCATTTGGGAAACATTTCTTCTGAACAAGAATGCCAAGCAGAAATAAAATGGTTTAACAAGCAAAAGCTTTTTCCTTACCAGAAGCTTTCTCAGGAAAGAACCGGAATATTTAGCAATATTTTCAACTGTCAAGGAGCTATTATCTTGGCCACATAATACATAAATGGAAAAGCTGTAATGTAGAGTTGCTAAGTTCTCATGGTTCAAGAAATTAATATATCTGGTGAACGCTAAGTAATTCATTATTGTACTTCACTGTCTAAATTCATATAGAAAGCAAGTTTGTTACTAATTGAATCTAACCCCAGGAGATAAAAGCTAGAGTTGTCATGAGACTTGTTAACATTTTAAGAGTAATCTGAATTTTTCTATTAAGAAAAGGCACTCTTTTTTTTTTTTTTTTCCCCTTGTAAAATAAAACCCCACAATCTCCCTCTTCAGACCTAATCCCCAAACCCCAAATTGTGCAATACACTTAATTCACCTCACTAGGTAGCTGTACAGAAAAAAAAAAAAGAGGAAGTGTTCATTATAGTCACAGCCGATGTCTGTTTTCATTTCCAGTGCTGCTTTTCTTTGTGCACAGGTCCCCTTAGTAAGACTCGAGACTCCTGAGTTACCTCAAAGCATGACAGTGAAATTTGCAGGTTTTTTTGCTGATCCTCTGCTTTGAAAAATGTGAGCTGGTTTTGCTTGAGGTCTTCCGTTGGAATGACAGTAAGATCTAACGTCGCAGTTATTTAAAAATGCTTTCTTCCCAGCTGAAAAGCTGGAATTTTGAGGCACTCAGCAAACTGGCCTGCTCAGCTTACGCTTGATCTTCATAGATTGCAAGTGGCAGTTGTTGATGGTCTCTAATAAACCGCGTAGTCTGGGGGCCGCTCGTTGTTAAAAGGCAAGGAGGCTGGAGAGAGGAAGAAATACAGATCTACACGCTGGTGTAATGATATATGTTAGCAATAACAAGCAATCAGTTTTCTCATTTTTGGCACAGATCTCCAAAAGTGTTTATCGAAGGTAGCGTTACTAAAATTAATGATACAGCAAAGCCATTTAACAAGCTCATTTCTGAGAACCGCTGTAGTTCGCGATCTCTTGTGTTTCCTCGTTTCCATGTTTAACTGTAGTGGAAAGACAAATGGTCGTGACCTCCCTGTTACATTATGCTTTGAGGTAGGTATATACCGGGGAAGGCCAAACATAAAAAAACCCCAAAAAAACCCCCAACATAGAGCACCCCCACCCCTGGGTGCCTTATAGTAGGTTCTTTAAAAGAAATCAACACCTGTTGAAATAGTTACTTCAATGTTTGGCACGAATCCCAAGCAAGCCTTTTTTAACAACAAAAACATATGTATGGGCCAGGCAAAAAGCACAGCTAGTTCTGATATTGTGCTTTTAGCGATCTGCAGCTACAAGTTAGAGGGGCTGTGACTCATTAAGTGATAGCAGCGCCGAGCGTTTCTCTAATTTCATGTATGGCTTAGAGAGCGCTGGATTGTCATTGCATGTCAAAGGATAGCAGAAGGAAAGCTGGGGGGGGGGCTTTCCTGCTTTTTAGATGGGCTCTTTTTCAATTGTTTGATACAGCACACTGTGAATCTTTTATAGGTCTTGGGGCTGGGGGGATTTACCTGCCCTTTTGTTAAGGAAAGAACCATCAGCCGCTATGTGCCACATAGTTGAGGCTTTTGAGAGCGCCCGTTCCATAGAGAGGTTTCATCTTGAAGAGCCATCTTGTAAGTTTGGGATTTATTTGGTCCCTCAGCTGAAGCATAAAGATTTTGGCTGTCTGTATATTTGGAAATTGGTGGCTTCTAGGGGAGATACTGCAAATGAAAGGTACTTGAGTTGCTTTCCTAGGGATAGTTTTAAAGTCAGAAGAATGCATGCAGTTTTCCTTGGGGTTATGTTGTTTTCTCCCCCTCTATTCAGGGACTATTTTAATACATATCCCCCTAAGTGTTGGCACGATAACAAGCAGAACCGTCCCTTTTCTCTCTATCCTGTCTTGGTGCTATCAGCATGCAGCGTGGTGTCTTCGCTGTCAGCACTGCTCAGCATCCCTGCTGGTGTTACCACTGTTTTAGCAGAGGACTCTGCATAGATCATCTTGTCAACACGGAAAGTACTAGCTCTTCCTTCCGTTTGCTAGGAACATCTTCACTCAACCTCAGGGCCTTTGTGGTAAAACTGAGGAGGCAGGGCCACTTCTTTCCATCCCTCTGTTTCCTTTGCTTGAAGAAAGTGTAAAGAAAAAAAAAAACAAACACCCATGTAAACATCCCGTTTTGGGGATGCCACATTTTCTAGTACTTCTTCCAAACTTTGCTCTTCAAAATTCTGGCATTGTGAGGTGAAGGCTTTCAGATCTATTTGAATGAAACTAAACCAAGATTTGTTGATGTACACGCTAAAGTACCTTAGCAACCAACCTGCATCTAGTCCAAGATCTGAACATTTAGTCTTTAAACAATTCTTTGCTACCAATCTAGAAATGTTCTTGCATTTTAGAGTGCAAAAACAGCCAGTTGACATCTAGTGAGGAACAACATACATTATAAAATATGTACTCCTCCACAGTGGGAGGAGAAGGAGCTTATGTAAGCTCATTTCTTTGCTACTTTAATTGTAGTTTCTTGAGTCCTTGGAAGATGCATCCCTGGGAGCAGGATTGTTGTGTTCAAATGATTGCAAATTCTGCTTTTTCAGTGTAAAATAGGGCTTTGGTGGCAGTGTGTTATTAAATCTATATGTGTTTGCTGTGAACATTACAGAATTGATGGAGAAATTATTTTAAATATTGGTGCTACTATGCTAAAAAATCTATACAGGTCATTAACAAAAGATTAATCAAAAATTGTAGCTCTTAATAAGAGCTCTTGAGACAGTATAGCCTTCTGAAAGAAGTGACAATGAAAATAAGTGGATGTTTGAGTAGAAAAGAAACAACTTTCTCTTGCACACTGTTTTTTTGTACACCAGAAATGTGTACAGCTATGGGAAAGCATACTAGAATATTCTAGTAGAGAGGTGTCATTCAGAACTAAGGAATGATATCTGGCATTTATTGAAACTTTGTAGTCTGTAACGTTTATTTTCCTGTATACCTGTTCAGTAAGGAATTCTTCACTGTGGGTTTTTTTTTTTGTTGGGTTTTCTTTGAAAACCTGTGTCTCCACACTTTCTAGTCTAGAGAGCTTTTCCTGATGCAAGAAACCAAAGCAGTTATCTAATGGTGCAAAGCTACAACGTACTGTAACATCTCTGTTACCTGGGCTGCTAAAAGGTTGAATGTTTCTTTAAACAGTATCCTCAAACTAAATCAAGATGACTTTCTTATTTCTATATCACACACGTAAACAGCTGGCTAATTCTGATATTAGTGTCATGATCAGACTGACACAGGTTTTTTACATCCTGGTTTTCAGAATAGCAGCTGGTGGAAGAACGGTGTGGTTTCGCATGGTGGTTATTTGTTGGAAATTAAATACGATCGCTGACTGTGGAGTTGATTTTTCTTCCATCACTTTACACTATCACACAAGACCCAGCGTGGCAGTTTGCCAACCGTGCTTTGTGGAGAAGATCGACGTTCACTCACAGCAGTTGAATTTGTGCTGTTTGTAGATAGTATCCATTCTTGGTGATAACGGACATGGTGTCAAGTTGAGTCAGTTAAAACAGTTGAAAAATAAATGACTTGCCATAAGTGACTTTACCCTTATGCTTTCCTACTCCTTTTCTTTTAGTTACAGCTGCAGAAAACCCAATATTTGCAACTGGGACAGAGTCGTGGCCAGTACTATGGTGGGTCACTGCCAAATGTGAATCAGATTGGAAACAGTGCCATGGATCTCCCCTTTCAGGTGAGTTTAATAGGGTATTTCTTTCTTTTTGTTGATTAATGCCGTGCCTGGGTACTACTTTTTCCTCACAGGTCACCATGAACTAGCTGCTGGTTCAGAACATAGCACCACGGCCTCAGCAGCTCACCCTGTTTGCAAAATTTTTGCTCTTTTGGAGTGGAGTATAGTTGCGTATAGGATGTGTGGCTATTTTTGTATTGTATATATCCAGTGGTAGATATTAGTTCTCCTGTCCCTGGTCATGATGCATTTGTATCAAGAATACACGGAGGCGATGCAATTTCTTTTTGTCAGTGAATATTCATCGTGATTGGGGTTGTTATTTTTTGTTCAGTACCAAATTCATAATGAAATCTTCTGCAAAGATACTGTAGATTCAAAGCAAAAGTGGAAGCAGATAATGCAAGGTGATGTGGAAAGCGCTGGGAGATGGGGGTGTGGAAGAAGGTTCCCCATAGCGTGTTCCAGGGGAGTGATGTGTGGATTTCAGGAGAGGAGAAGGAGGAATGCGGTACAAACTGATATCAGAATAGTTGTTTTTCGTTGGGCTGGCTGAAAAGTAAATGTAGGGATGTACTGGCCTTTTTTTCTTCTTTTTTTTCTTTTTTTTTCTTCTTTTTTTCCTTCTTTTTTTTTCCTTCTTTTTTTTCCTTCTTTTTTTCCCTTCTTTTTTTTCCTTCTCTTATTTTTCCTTCTCTTATTTTTCCTTCTTTTTTTTCCCTTCTTTTTTTTCCCTTCTTTTTTTTCCCTTCTTTTTTTTCCCTTCTTTTTTTTCCCTTCTTTTTTTTCCCTTCTTTTTTTTCCCTTCTTTTTTTTCCCTTCTTTTTTTTCCCTTCTTTTTTTTCCCTTCCTTTTTTTCCCTTCCTTTTTTTCCCTTCTTTTTTTTCCCTTCTTTTTTTTCCCTTCTTTTTTTCCCTTCTTTTTTTCCCTTCTTTTTTTCCCTTCTTTTTTTCCCTTCTTTTTTTCCCTTCTTTTTTTCCCTTCTTTTTTTCCCTTCTTTTTTTCCCTTCTTTTTTTCCCTTCTTTTTTTCCCTTCTTTTTTTCCCTTCTTTTCTTTCCCTTCTTTTCTTTCCCTTCTTTTCTTTCCCTTCTTTTTTTCCCTTCTTTTTTTCCCTTCTTTTCTTTCCCTTCTTTTCTTTCCCTTCTTTTCTTTCCCTTCTTTTCTTTCCCTTCTTTTCTTTCCCTTCTTTTCTTTCCCTTCTTTTCTTTCCCTTCTTTTCTTTCCCTTCTTTTCTTTCCCTTCTTTTCTTTCCCTTCTTTTCTTTCCCTTCTTTTCTTTCCCTTCTTTTCTTTCCCTTCTTTTCTTTCCCTTCTTTTCTTTCCCTTCTTTTCTTTCCCTTCTTTTCTTTCCCTTCTTTTCTTTCCCTTCTTTTTTCCCTTCTTTTTTCCCTTCTTTTTTCCCTTCTTTTTTTCCCTTCTTTTTTTTTCCCTTCTTTTTTTTTCCCTTCTTTTTTTTTCCCTTCTTTTTTTTTCCCTTCTTTTTTTTTCCCTTCTTTTTTTTTCCCTTCTTTTTTTTTCCCTTCTTTTTTTTTCCCTTCTTTTTTTTTCCCTTCTTTTTTTTCCCTTCTTTTTTTTTCCCTTCTTTTTTTTCCCTTCTTTTTTTTTCCCCTTCTTTTTTTTCCCCTTCTTTTTTTTCCCCTTCTTTTTTTTCCCCTTCTTTTTTTTTTCCCCTTCTTTTTTTTTTTCCCCTTCTTTTTTTTTTTCCCCTTCTTTTTTTTTTTCCCCTTCTTTTTTTTTTTCCCCTTCTTTTTTTTTTTCCCCTTCTTTTTTTTTTTCCCCTTCTTTTTTTTTTTCCCCTTCTTTTTTTTTTTCCCCTTCTTTTTTTTTTTCCCCTTCTTTTTTTTTTTCCCCTTCTTTTTTTTTTTCCCCTTCTTTTTTTTTTTCCCCTTCTTTTTTTTTTTCCCCTTCTTTTTTTTTTTCCCCTTCTTTTTTTTTTTCCCCTTCTTTTTTTTTTTCCCCTTCTTTTTTTTTTTCCCCTTCTTTTTTTTTTTTTCTTCCTGCTGTTGTGACTCCAGAGGTGAGGCACTATAAACAGAAAATCAGTGTTTTGTGTGAAAGCTTTGCTGTTAGTAAGCATGTTTGGACAGAAGATGTATAGTGGATAGGATTACATGATGGATACTTTGGGGCTTCTGATTTCTGTAGTTAGTTGATTTAGGGGTTTTAAAATAATTAAAATTTCTGAATTAGTTTTTTTGAGCAGTAACTTTTACGCTTTTATCTCGCAAGGATGGGTTAAGAATTAAATTTTGCAGTTTGTGGTTTTCTGATGAAAGCTGGCTTTAATAAATATGGAGAAACTACTGTTGATGTCCTCTGACTAGGCCTTTTGAAATACACGTAGACAGCTGAATTTGTGGAGGTTAAAAGCTTGAATCTTGTGCAAGAGGAGAGGCAAATGTCTATTTTAATCTGGTTGCCGTAAGGGAACACAGTAGAGAGGTTTGTAATGTTAGTATTATTCCACAAGCATCTGGTCTCTTCAAGATTTTCTCTTCTTTTTAAGGAGGTTCATGGTTACTGTTCTTTTAAAGCAATAGTATTCAGTATTTTGGAGCTTGATGGCCATTACTGATGGTTATTACATAGACTGTTTTAGTCCTGAAACTAATAGAGTGCTTGAAAGTGAATATTCAAAAATTTATGAATGGTTGGAGGAAGATTGTCCTTAAACTCCACCTTTCTATATATTGTTTTTCACACACACTCTCAGAAATCCAAAACTGTTACAGATAACAAATGGTGACAAGCAACAAAATAAACCCATGTATTTGTGTCAGTGATGAATGCTTTCCAGGTTTTTCACTTTTAAGCTAAAATACGATGAAATTGCCAAAAGATATTTGTATGATGTGCCCGTCAGGTAAAGCCTGTCTGGTTGTCTCTGGTGAGAGCGTTAGTGTCTGAGAATCTTGGTTCTTTGCATTTACAGCACAACGGAGCTCTGGCAGAAGCCTTTGGAGCAGTTCCTGTCTCTTTGGTAAACAAGTATTTAGGTTTGTGCAAATACGTATTTAGGACTGGTGTACTGTTTGCCCAGGTAGATACGTATTTTAGCACATGTTACACTTTTTCTGGTATGCGCAGTATTTATTTGATTCACCGTCCCAGCTCCAAAGGAGTTATGGTCTGTCACATAAATACAGGTTTTGCCATGCATCCCGGTTTGGAACATGCATAATAATTCCTATACAGACTTCCTGGACTTGCTGTGATCTGCCATGTGATTATTTATGATTTATGGGGGATTAATTTGATGCAGACGGTGGTTTATTTGGCACTGTCTTGGCCTGTGATTAAAGCCATCTCTGAGCATGTGCACTTAGCCTGCATGTTGAACTCCATCGGGAAAGGCAGAATGATTACCCAAATGCTGCTTGTCACCAGGAGGCACTGAAATGTAGACTGTCAGTAGGTACTGCTCCTCTCTTTCCCCCTCACCCGCCTTGCTCGGTTTTATTTCTTAATGTCTTGATAAATCTTAAAGGGACACTGGTTCTTTAGAGCACTGAGCTTTTTCCTTCCTGTCTGTATTTAGCTGCCCCCCCCCACCCCCCTTTTTTTTTTTTAATGTTTTGTGGAGTTTTGGTTCTGATCTCAGATCCCTGAATGTTTTTCAGGGAAGCAAAACAGTTCAAGTTCTTAATTTTCCAAATAAAATTGATGCTTGGATCTGTTTGGGTGGTTTGGGGTTTTTTTTGTGGTTTTTGTTGTTGTTGTTGTGGGGTTTTTTGTGGTTTTTTTTTTATCACAGTTGTTTATTATAGTTAAATATCATGTGCCCTGCAGCGATGGGGTTTCTAATGAAGGCGTGTTGCCTGGTGTTTGGTCCAGAGTAAGTTTCCTTGGATAGTTGCTGTGAGAGAAGCCAGACCTGTTGGAGGTGATACCTTTTTTCTCAAGTGTTTGTATTTTCTGATTTCCCTAAGCAAGTTAGGGATTCACTTGGGGTCTTTGTTCCTGGAAAGCCAGAAAACAGCATTGCCCAAAAATTCCTTGCTCTATAAATTGTGGCCTTGTGATGGGGCATGGTCCATGTTTACTTGTACCACTGTTGCACTCAAATCAGATTTTTGTTGTGTTTTTAATGCAGAAGTTGTGCCTGAAAAAGGGAAGACTTTTTAAAAATTACTATTTTTGAGTTCAACTTTTTTGTCTGTATACTCATATGCATTGGTTCCTTTTCAATTCCAGGTGAGGTCTGCATTCTGTATGCTTCAGGCTGGCTTCTCCTTTTTTAGAAACGTTGTGGTTGAGACCACTGGCATAGGAAATTGCTTTTCCTGTTGACTGTCCAGGCACGCATATATTTGCAAATTTTGCTGCCTTTTGGGGTAGATCTGATGTAACAGCAGTACGAGGAAGAGTTTGAGACCTTTTGTTGTTGTTTTGGAAGTATGAATATTCCTGGTTCTGTAAACAAATAGATTGCTAGTGTTTGCAGCAGAGATGAAACCAATGTGTTTTAATGTAAATTATTTAAAATTGAAATGCTGTGACTTGAGGTTTCTAAGGCTTCGTACAAGAAAGTTATGCTTGCTAAGGAACTGAAGCAAAACACCACGATCTTAATAGCCGAGAGTACAGTAAAAAGTCACTGTGCTCTCTCTAGTCCCATGTTGACTTAAGCAATACTCTGCTGCATATAAAGTGTTGGCCCTGAAATGAGAAAATAAACACCACGGCCAGTTTGTATCCATTTATATTAACACAGGTTATGTGTGCATAGAGGGAGAGGAGTCTAATTGCTTAAATAGAAAAGAGTTTAAAATAGTAGAAAGATTCTTAAAAAAGTTACTGCAAACAGAACATTTATAAAACTTCTTAGAAATAATAATTTAAACAGCCAAAGCCAGATACTTTAATCTTTTTTTTCCTTCTTTTTTTTTCTTTTTTTTTTTTTTTTTTAATATGGAAGCCAGATGGTTTCATGGCTTGGCAGACAGGACAGTGCATTTGCCACGTGCAGCACCTGAATGGAGGAGGAAATTTTGGATTTGCAAACAGATGGTGTTGAGGGACTCAGTAAAGCTGTTCACATTGGCAAGGAGTGGAAGACTGTGTAGCTTTTTTTTCCCCAGAGACCCATATATTGCTGTTGAAGTATGAGTAGAGGTTGACCATTCAGTACTTCCTTTTTCCCCCCCGCAGGTATATGCTGGGAAAGGCTTTTGAAAATGTAGAAGTTTTCCAGTTTAGCCTGGGAACTCATCATCCCCGTCCTTTCTCTGCCATCCTTATTCTCTGAAATCACTTGCTGACAAGTAAAAACTCTCAAGTTATTGGTGCCAATAAGATTCAAGGTGGAATCAACGCACCTAGGTTCACTGCGCAACCTAAATGAAATGAAAATCACTTAAATATCGGATACTGAAACTTTTTCTAGACAGAGGAGGAAGGAAACTGCTTTTCTTTTTCTTTTAATTCTATCAGTGTCCCCTGTTAAATAATGATGTTGAAAGGAGGGGTGAAAGGAAGTTTTGAGAGAACATGGCATATTCTGGTGAATGTTAGGCTCACCGTGCATCTTCTTCCTGCATCTCCTGCCCTTGTAGTTTAAGCTCTGGTTGCCAGCATGTTCCTTCTGGATGCATGCTGCATGTTACACCAAGGGAATGTAAACAGCAGTTGTCAGTAGGCTCCCTGGCACACTCGCTTGTGGTATTTTAGAGACACAAAGGTTGGAGAGCAGTGCTGATTTATGAGAGGGCAGGTCTAGCATGGTCTGCCTCCGCTTGTCTCTAATCTCTGCCTGGAAGAGATAGCCTCGGTAATTGCTTTCCATGGCTATAGTAAAAATGTTGCTGGGGAAAAAATTTACATAGTTACACTTGTCCATGGCTTTTTTGAGTTTCATTCCTTGGAATAATACAGCCTTGCATACAATATGAATAGGTTCTGGGCAGACTGCTTGCATAGGTATTTTTCTGCTTATAACTTCATGTGTGTCTCTCAGACTCCTTTTCAGTCATCGGGGTTGGACACAAGCAGGACAACTCGGCATCATGGTCTGGTGGACAGAGTGTATCGTGACAGAAATCGTCTTGGCTCCCCGCATCGACGCCCTCTCTCTGTGGATAAACATGGAAGACAAATATCCTTTGGTTCATGAGCTGGCAGTAAACACCTATCTTTCCAACAATATCACAGTTTTCAGTTTTTATAGTTCCCTTCTTCCTCCCCTCCTCACCTGTCAGCAGAGTTGCTTCCCATCTCAGTTAATGTCATCTGCTTTTTCTGAACTGTGATCTAGTCTATAAATACCTACTGTTCTGTAAAGTAAGCATTTACCTTTCTCAGTTTCCTCAGCTCTAATTGGGGATAATGATACACGTGAGGCTGAGAGGGATTGAGATCCTTTGATTGATTGGTGACAGCGAACACGGCTTCGCTAAGGGCAAATCCTGCCTGACAAATTTGGTGGCCTTTTATAACAGGGTTACGGTGTTGGTGGATGAGGGAAGAGCAACTGATGTCATCTACCTGGACTTGTGCAAAGCATTTGATACTGTCCTGCACGACATCCTTGTCTCTAAATCGGAGAGACATGGATTTGATGGAGGGACCACTTGGTGGGTAAGGAATTGGCTGGATGGTTGCACTCAAAGAGTTGTGGTCAACAGCTCGATGTCCAAGTGGAGACCAGTAACGAGTGGCGTTCTTCAGGGGTCCGTGTTGGGGCCAGCGCTGTTAAACATTTTCGTTGGTGATACGGACAGGAGGATCGAGTGTACCCTCAGCAAGTTTACCGATCACACCAGGCTGTGCGGTGTGGTCGACACGCTGGAGGGAAGGGACGTGATGCCATCCAGGGGGACCATCACAGTGTGAGAGATGGGCCCGTCTGAACCTCGTGAAGTTCAATAAGGCCAAGTGTAAGGTCCTGCATGTAGGTCAGGGCAATCCCAAGCACAGATACAGGCTGGGCGGAGAATGGGTTGAGAGCAGCTCTGAGGAGAAATACTGGGGTGTGTTGGTGGATGAGAAGCTCAACATCATCCAGCAATGTGCATTTGCAGCCCAGAAAGCGAACTGGATCCTGGGCTGCATCAAAAGCAGCGTGGCCAGCAGGTTGGGGGAGGTGAGTTCTCCCTCTCTGCTCCACTTGTGAGACCCCACCTGCAGTACTGCCTCCAGCTCTGGGGCCCCCCATGTAAGAAGGATGTGGAGCTGTCGGAGCAAGTCCAGAGGAGGCCATTAAGATGATCAAGGGGGCTGGAGCCCCTCTCCAGGCTGAGAGAGTTGGGGTGGTTCAGCCTGGAGAAGAGAAGGCTCCGGGGAGACCTTATAGCAGCCTGCCAGTACCCAAAGGGGGGCTACAGGAAAGCTGAAGAGGGATTTTTACAAAGGCACATAGGGACAGGACAAGGGGGAATGGCTTTAAGCTGAAAGTGGCGAGATTTAGATCAGGTATAAGGAAGAAATTGTTCCCCGTGAGGGCGGTGAGGCGGTGGGACAGGCTGCCCAGAGCAGCTGTGGGTGCCCCATCTCTGGCAGGGCTCAAGGCCAGGCTGGATGGGGCTCGGGGCAGCCTGGGCTGGGGGGAGGGGTCCGTGCCCATGGCAGGGGGCTGGAACTGAATGATCTTTAAAATCCCTTCCAACCCAGACTATTCCATGATTCTATGAAAAGGCAGGGCAGTCTTGGTGAAACTGAGTTTCTTTTCAGAACTGAGTAAATCCAAACCAGAATAATTCTTTGCAGTTCATTGTGTGTTTTCTTACAAGTTGATTCATCGGTTTAGTATTTGCCAAGTGCTGTTTCTTCTTGCCGTTTGTGAGAGTGAATTAGGTTATTATTTCTGGCTGGCTTAAAATCTGCCACAATTGGATGGCTTGATGGAGCTAAAGGGAATGTATGTGTGGGAGAGTGGAAGGATGATGGCTTTTCAGGGAAGAGTTAGATGCTCAGAAAGGGAAAAGAAGGATTGTTGTCCTGTTGCTCAAACATTACAACAATCCCGATAATACTTTGAGTGTCCTTTTAAAGTCAGTGTGTTCCCTGTAGGGAATCCGCTTGCCTTTCTCTTGTGAGCTTAGTGGTTCTGACGGGGCAATTTGAATTATTCCTTGGGAAAAGAATTCAAATAAGCCTCCTACTTAAATGAGAAAGCAATGTTCTTCCCCTTAACTGATGGAATCACGTGGACAGCTGTCCGTATGGCACTGTGTATCTGTCACCTCCCTCAGACACAAGCTGGAGAAGGTTAGTGGCACAGTTGTGTGCATGTGTCTTAGTATTTGAACTGCATTCTCCGATACAGGCTGTTATTGTTCCTCACAGGAGTTGGCCATCCGAGTTGCCATGCCTTCCTGAATTTCGAAATTGGGTTTTTTTCTTCTATTATGCTTATTCTTTTAGATGACCTGCTTTTAAAATTAAGATGTCAGCTCATGTGATCTGTGTGAAGGTAAATCTTGCCAGATGGTCGAAGACATACCCCCAAAATCATTGAGTGGTAAATTGGTATTTTTGATAAATTGACTTGGATATTTCTCATGGCACAGAAACTGGGTTAGTCTGCCCTCACGAGCGTTCCAGTGGAAAGGAACAGAGTTGCCTGTTACTGCCCCTCGAGCTCCTGACACTGGAGGTTCTGGCTCGCCTAGGTGGTGGCCTGCGTTCCCGAGCGAAGGACTGTTCGTCATGAGAGATGTGTTGACCGTGGAGGTTCCCGTCTCCACGTGCATCCTGAACCAGTCATTTTCCCTCCCTACGAAACAGGGATGCTTGCTTTTCAAAGACTAGTGTAACCAAAGTATGTATAAGCAGCTTTCAAATTAAAAATTGCATTATTTGATCATGCATAATCTTAACAAAGCATATCAAATTATTTTCTAACAACGGCAACCAATTTATCCTGTATTCCTCTCAATCCCATTATTGAAACAATTGCTCTTCAAACTTGAACTAATTTGTTCTGTGAATTGATTGTTTCACAAGGAAAGTTGTGTCTGGTGTATGCCATATATAGATTTTGGTTTTTTTAATGCAGAGTATTCAGGTTTTATTGAGTTGGTTACATTTGTCTGGGGTTAAGCATTCTTTTATTTACAGAAACTGACAGTAATTTATTTTTTTTTTGCCTTCCTTTCAGGACAAATTCGGATTCTGCCTTGCACCAGAGTACTATGACTCCAGCTCAACAAGAATCCTTTTCAGGAGGGTCACAGGATATGCAGCAGAAGAGAGGTAAACAGAGAAAACCAGTAAAAATATTTGTAACTATCAAAGCATTGTACTTCAGATTACCTGCACATGTACTGGTGTTAATCTCTTTCTATAAATACACATGTACATAACACTTCCTAAATTCAGTTACACGGGAATTGAAACAAAGGACCCCATTTACTCTTCTGGGTACTGAAATCCAGAAAAGACTACAGAAATCTAAGACAGAACATTTTCCTGAACCCTGTTTTCTGTTATTCTCAGACCTATGGGGAAAAGTAATCTGGGCTTGTGGGACTCTGGCGGTTAGACTTGCTCTCAGCAGTACTAGAGGTTTGTGATAACTTCTAGACAAATGTAGAGCTCACAGGCATTTCATAGTTGGTGAAACAATATCGTGAGGTGGCAAGGCTTCATCTAGGTTTTATTTATGGCATTGAGGCCACCAGTGGATATACCCTCTTGGCTGCAATGCTTACAAACGGGTCTCTCCAGTAACATTTCCAGTTACAAGCTGGAGCAGCGCAGCCCTGTGGCACTAACAATTCGGCTGCCCTCTGCTGGCCTCTGCTCCGGCTGTCTGTTCCAGAAATACCTTAAAAGCTCTTAAATCTGTGTGGAGAAATTTAATCGTTCAATAAGCACCCAGAGACAGGTGAACGCACAAGTTGGATGCATGTACCCTGTACTGCAGCTCTTCCGTATACTTCTACAACAGCAAAATATTAAACAATGATCAACTTAAGCAGTATTACATAAATACAGATTTATGGTTGTTGTTGAGAAAGGCTTCTGTTAGATCTGACTGGGCTTCCTTTTGATGTTTCTTCGTCACCTTGATGTTAGCATGATGACACTGTTGTTTGCTTTGAACAGACATACTTGGAATATGGAGAAATAACAGCTTTAGAGCATTTCTCTTCCCAGGGGAGATGGTCTGGATTTTTCCCCGCTGGAATTGTCCTTTTGGCCACCTGTTAGATATACCAGGTGTATATATATCACTTGTGCAAAATTCAAAATATAGGAAAAACTAGGTCCCAAGATACACTTTTCTATGTAGATCTGAGCAGACTATATTGGAGGCCAAATTTTTTTTCAGTATTATTTGTTTTTTGTTTTTTTTTTTAAGCCGATAATGCCTCCTTGCTAATAAATACAATTTTGGTCTCTGGTCTTTGATTTTTTTTTTTATTTTTTTTTTTAATTTTGATCTCGTAACAGTAGAATGCCACTGTTTCATATTCATTGATATTAGATTACTTAAGAGTTTTCAAATGGTTAGATTTCAAATCTGAAAATTTCTTACTGAGACACTTAATATTATATTATGATTCCTTTTGTTCTCATTTCTTAGTTTTATTACTGACTGTCCCTGGAATGGAGGAAACCACCTCTGAGGCAGACAAAACCCTCTCTAAGCAAGGATGGGACACTAAAAAGGTAGGGATCTCCCATTTCAAAGTGTAAAGATTTTATTTTCTGAAAGTATTAAGTAAATTAATGCTCTGAATATTGTCAACCAAAACAAACTACTTGCAGAGATTAGATTAAATGCTGTATTGGAAACAAACCACTCAATGTTAATTAGATCAGAAAGGCACTTTATATGTATGTATGCATGCACATGTTTGATTATATCAGGAGAAACTTGAATTTGAGCCTTGTTGGGCCAATAAAGCAAAAAAGGTGACAGATGTCTTCTAAGAGCTTCACAGAGCTCTTGTGTAGAGGAATAGCTCTTCTGTAGAAACATGTTAAATTGAGTAAAACTTATTAATTGAAGTATATCCTAAGCATTAATCTCTAGCAGTATCTTTGCTTTTAAAAACATCTTCCTTCTATTTTAGACTGGGTCATCAAGACCTAAATCATGTGAAGTTCCAGGAATCAAGTAAGTTTTAGCAATTTATTTTAAAGAGTATTGAGGTCTTTAAGAGAGAATGTTTTGTATTGAATGTCCTCTTGCTTGTGAGGTTTCTGAAAAGTTCTTCGATGGTGTAACACTGCAATAGATACTGACAAGCCAAGCCAGAACCTCTATAAGTGACCCACTGGCTATTACATCTCTTATTAGTTTATCCGAAATACAATATATAGTTCTGTATATGGCAACTTCCTTTTTAAAAAACAATCTTATAAAAATCTGTCCAGACTGAAATATAAATTGAGGTATGTCTTTTTTTTTTGTTTTATTGTCTCTCCCTTATTTAGCATCTTTCCATCAGCTGACCAGGAAAACACTACAACACTGATTCCTGCTACGCATAACACGGGTGGCTCCCTGCCAGACCTGACAAACATCCATTTCCCCTCCCCTCTTCCAACACCGTTAGATCCTGAGGAATCCACATTCCCAGCCCTGAGTAGCTCCAATAGTACTGGAAATCTTGCTGCCAATCTGACTCACTTGGGCATCAGCACTGCCAATCAGGGTAAGATCATAACACTCAGGTGTTTTTGCAGATTGTCCGTAATATGTCACTTGTCTTAAATTATGGAAGTTCCCTTGCTGAATATTACTGTTTTGTCTGAGAGGTAATTGCATTTTGCTGTTGATTGACGTTTCTTTGTAAACAAGTTGTATCAAGCCATTTCTGTACAAAAGAGTGAGACAGCTGTATTTAGTTATATGACTTACAAATTGTCTTTCATTTTTCTGATGTTCTTGGTGCCCAAATCTGCTTTTTTTGTTGTATTTTATGTATAAGACTACAGGAGAGACTAGCATCCAAAGTGTGCCTCTCTTGTAATCCATTGTACTTAACACCAACAGCACTTGTGTTATGGAAACATCTTAGAGTAGGGCTTTTGTTTTCGTTCCTTTGGAATGTTGGGTTGTTTTTTTTCAGTGTGAGGATTCTTTTGGGGAGGGAACACTGCTTGCTTCATCTGAAGCAGATTTTCTCATTTGGGCATTTAAGAATGATATGGAGCCATTACAAAGTGTGCTGGTTGTTGTGAACTTGACTGCTTAAGTTTTGAAAATACCCTGAATATTCAGGCAACATAATAAGCAGGGCTTTGGGAAATAATACCAAGTGCACACCTTAATTTCTCAGAGCTCTCGCTATGGTGCCTTTGTGTTGAAATTGTTGCCTTTCTAGCAGTGTAGGTTTTGTTACAAATTCTTCTCGTGTGCAGTTGCTGTTTGAGCTGTTCAGCGTGGTGAGTCTGAGTTGTGGTTGTTGGGGTTCTTGGACTTGGGCAGTACTGATAATTTTTATTTTTTACAAAACAACTCCACAAACCAACAAACGTTTGTCATGCTGGCAATTTATAATATTCATACTGATCACCTGATAATTTCAGGACACATTAACTTTATAGGCAAATAGCCTAAACTGGCGATGGCTATTTTTTAAATAATTTCACTGGGTCGTACTGTAATAGTTGTGAAGTGGGTTGCATTCTTTTGTTGTCGGTGACAGTTGCAGTCAGTTGATTCCTAGAATAGAAATGAGGCATTGTATCCAAAAAATGCCAGTGTATTTCCTGTGTTAGGCAGGATTCCCTTACCCACTTAAAAATCCTCTCATATATTGGGAAAAGGAAATAATTCTAATCACGTTAGCATAGTGTTACGACTGAGCAGTTATGTCTAAGAATGAAGCAAGAAGGTGGTTTAACCATTTTAAGTACAGAGTAGGGCAGCAGCTTTCAGCATCCTGTGACAAGTTTTCTGGTCTCAAAAGAGACTGTGCAGAGTTTCAGAGATGGGCTGTTGCTCAAGTAGAATTTAGCAAGTCTGTGCAGACAGAACTGTTGTTTGTATAAAAAGAAACAAACTACTTGCATGGAGTTAAGCCAGATCGGGTCACTAAATTTTTTGCTGTACCTATAATTAGCAGAGTAAACGGTATAAAACCAAACCGGTAAGTATATAATTGCTTTGAAAACATTTCCTGATCTATCAAAGACTAACAAATAAAAAAAAATATACTCATTGATGATTTCGCTGCTTCTCTTTGGAGACTATCCCATAGTTTAACCATTGGCATAGTCACTGTTTGGCGCTTTTTTAAACTGATTTCTTCAAGCTTTCCTTGCCCTTCTTCTAGCTCTTCAGCAGAAAGTGTAAAGGCTTTTGAACCTTTTGCAGGAGCTGTGTGCCTTGCACAGGCATGCCCTCAGCAGCCCCAAGAAAAGGTGGGGGAACAAACACCTGCCCGGTTACAAAGAACTGCCAGCAATTTCAGATTACACATCAGTGCCTTTGAGTTTGTCAGTTCGCTGACATGTTCTGTGAGACAGTGTTGATTTTGAAAACATCGCAGGGGAAGCCAGGCAGTCTTCAGAATCTGTGCCGTTTGAGCCAGTTTGCCTGCTGGCTCCTTGGCAGCCCGGACTTCCTGGCTCCCTGGCAGCCTGCCTGGAAGCCTTGAACATTTGCCAAGTGCCTAGGAGCTCACAGGCTCTTGTGAATTCCTCCTTTCTGGCAGCTCTAGAAGAACAGCTCACCAGCTAGATTGTCCTGAAATCACTTTCCAGGGTGTCTCGGTTCCTCTGGGGTGAGGCAGAAAATAGAGGAGGTTGCAAAACTTGCAGTTTTTTGTCTTGAATTTGAACAAAATTAAAATGCTTGAATTGTTTATCCCGCCCCCCTGCTAGGTCATGGATCTTTAGAGTGTGAAGGATGTTTCCTGCCTTCCTGTGCATTGGTATGCCGTTAAAAACGGAGTACTTCCTGTGCAACCAGTTTTTCTTCTGCATTTTCCATGAAATAGGTGTTTGCTTTTATAATATCTCAAGTGCCCTCTGATTATTCTTGTTATATGGTCTGTTATCTTCTTTCTGAAGTTTGAGCCCTTACGAATAGAGCAGAATGTGCTTTTCTGGGTTCAGTGCGTGCGGCCCGGGAGGTGTGCGAGAATGATACCTATTGTTTCTGTAAACCGCTGAAGCTGCTCTGCTTATTTCAATTTCAAGTCAGTGTCTGAACGAACCTGAACAACCATGACTGGTTTTGGTCCAGGATAAACCACAAGGATCTTCCACTCATCCTACTGCTCTTCAGCCTGACAAAATTAATTGCAAATTAGCTAGTGAGTTCAAGCCTGATTGGCCAAGGTGCGTTCAGTGCTTTGCATTAAGTAGTTGTCCACTCACACCGTTAATTTTTCATCCTTTAGGTAATCACCCCTGTACAAGTATCAATACACCATTGCTCTGTTCCCATTTAAGCTGGTTGGTTTGTTCCTGGCAGGAATGACAACGACGCCAGCCCCTTCCCAGCAGCACCGCCAGCCAGCCGTCAGCCCTCTCTCCTTGAGTGCAGACTCAAGACGACCACAGTCACAGCAGATGTCTCCTACGCTTTCCCCTTTGTCACCGATTACTCAGGTAGGACCTTCCTTGGAGAGCTCAAAGTTTTCAATCACAGATTGTTTACTGAGGAGAAGCTGGCTGTAACTTCATCTCTCTTTTTCTGTAATTTTCTTCTGTAAATGTGTTCGTTAATTCAGAGCCCTAACAAGGGAGAGCTTTGTAGAGGGGACAGATTTTACTTTTGCTTTTCTTGAACCGTGGTAAAAAACACCTGTTAGGACACTTTCCTGCAGCGTTGTTATCCCAGAGTTAGTTGTGAAATTTTGAAGATACTTCTCTGATTTATGGGAGAAACTCAATTAGATTTTTAAATTGAATTCCTGAATGTGAGACTGCCGTTGACTGGGTTATTGATGTCTGACCTGGACATTCAACTGGGCTTTTAGAGTATTTGCTTAGTGTACACTGGAGGTGATACTAAGCCTTTTGAAACCTGGTCCTGACTGTTTCTGAACCTTTAGGAAACGTTTCTTTAAATGCAAGATGAGATTGACTTAGTACAGTTCCCTTGGTGTGAAACTTGATGGGCTTGAAAATGAAGGGAAATTACCTGCCAGCATGGATGATTTTGATTCTTCTTTTTAAGGCCGTGGCTATGGATGCATTGTCTCTGGAGCAGCAGCTTCCTCCATATCCATTTTTCACCCAGACAACTTCCCAACAACAGCAGCAGACGCAGGTGGCAAGTACCCTGCCTCAGAATACTCCTTTAATGCAGACCTCTGGTTTACAGCGAGGAACACAGCTCCCCCCACTCTCTGTCACGGTACCTTCTACCATCCCACAGTCACCTCCTGGTAGCCAGACCCAACCATCAATGGGAATAGACATCAACTCGGTAAGCTTGGGCACAGCTGGAAATGATAGAGCTTCCATTTCCTGCAGCGTAGTGTCAGAGGTCAAGCTGGACAGCCCTTGTAATAATTATACTTTTAGGCAGAGTCTGAAGCAGACTTAGGATGGTTTTGGTTGAATCCACGTTTAAATGTTTTATAGAGGAAAATTTGGTTTTCATGTGCGCTTAGGGTGGCTGTATTTTCATAAAGTGGCGTCCCTTACCACTCCACGTTTGATTAGAGCAGCTTAAATAGATCAGCGTTTATTTAGTGCCTTGCCGCTGCCGTGGCATCGATACGTTTGCCGGCTGTTAAGTGTAATGCAGCCCCAACACATTGCATGTTACACAGTGTGCTATAGCCTGGAGGAGGTAACAGAGCTTCAATAAAGAAACCTGCTAGCAAGCATTTTCCAAAAGTTGAGAGAACCAGGTATTTTCTATACTTTTTAGAACCCTTTCATTTTAAGGAATTTTAGAGCGTACGTTATGATCTTCAAAAACTGGGTTTGTGGCTGCCTTCAGATGCCCAGAGGAGGTAGACTGTATACATACATACACCGATGATTTATGGACAGGTTTCTTTTTCTTGCTTGTTTTAACATGGTCTGTTATGAAATGTTCTGTCTGTCTCAACATAACGAAAATCTGAAATGCAGAGCAAGGTCAGAGTTCCAGGCTATCGAGGGAAGAATTTCACAGCTCGTTCTCTGCTCATCCTGCCCTGCTGTGTAGGATCTCTGGTGTTGTCTGACCTGTTGTGTCCTCCTGGCAGTGTTGTAGTGACAGCAATTGGTTTGAGAATGAGATGAAATCGTTGTCTAGTGATCTAGCACTTGATCGGGGGTTTCATTTGTGGATCTAACTTTTAACAGTTCCTGCTGATGAGTGCTTCTTGAAAGAAGTTGCTTCCCTTTCAGAATTGGAAGGGGAAGGGGGAAGGACAAACCCAGCAGTGGAAAGGATACCAATCCGCTCAAAATGTGTTAGAATTAAAACGCTGGGACGCTTCTCATGTAGCTACTAGTATAGATGATTCTGATTTTCATTCTTTGCTTTCTGTGTTGCTTTCCTCATCCTAAACTTATTTACGACCTTAACTTTTAGGGTGCTGTGCTTATCTTTTTAAAGCAACTGAAACAATTCATAAATAAATGTAAGTTTAAAGCTAGTTTATCAAAAAGCCGTTGGAGCTGTGTTACGGTCTAACTGACAACTTCTGTGCAGTTTTTGTAAAGCAATATTGAAATTCTTTTTGCTGTAGTTTGGATGTCTGCTTAAAGTTTGTAAGGAGCAATGCATAGCAGGAAGGGTTAAGACACATTTTCTTGAGATTTACAGAATTCGGTGTTGGGAAGCATTTGTAGTACAGCGTTCTCCCACGCTGCAAAGCTGTCTGATTAAATTACTCCTTTTCTTAGAACTACTGGATTGCAGGTTTTCCTCAATCATCTGTTAATTTCTAGAGGAAGTATGATGAGAAGAGCTGTACTTACTATTTATGCTAATTAGTGCAATATTCCATTAAATGCCAGTAAGATTATTAATTTGCTCAAATCCAGGGTTCTTTATGCCCCCAAAAAGGTAAATCTTTGAAAGTGTGTTCTCAAGATGACTGGGAACAATGGAAATGTTACTAATATAAACCTGCAAAACACAGTGTGAATTCTCAGACAGTGTCTGTTCCATGTCCTGGGGTAAAACGCAGCGTTGCGAAGGATTCCAGCCGGGTGTACACTTCCATCTGGATAACGCACCCGGGCTTTAAGACTAGGCAGAGTAATAGGAGAAGGATTTCTAGAGCAATGTAAACACAGGTTAAGAATGTGTGGGTATGGCAGTTGAAGAATAAATTACATTATTTTTGAGTTATTCCCAGCTTTCAAGGCTTCTTTTCCCTAAATCATTGGCTGACCAGATTTTATTTTTTATTTTTTATTTTTTATTTATTTTTTTTTAATTGAGTGTAACTGAGAACAGGGAGGAAATAGTTCCGCAGTTTTGCTTATACAACAGCGCTGCCCTGCTCTCAGCCCTTCAGTCAGACCAGACCATGCCACGCTGATACCTTAACTCTCTCCTTTTTGCGGCATTGTTCACAGTAATCGTGTCTTCATACATAGCCAAGAATTGCTGAAGAGGATGGTTTCTCCCAGCTTCCTCGAGCTGTATACGCCAGAAGTTTATAATTTTCCAACCTTCCATCAATCCCATGGTCTTTAATTCTGTGTTGTTCTGTAGGCTTCACTCCAGCAGTACCGCAGTAATGCTGGATCCCCAGCCAACCAGTCTCCCACCTCTCCTGTCTCCAATCAAGGCTTCTCTCCTGGCAGCTCCCCTCAAGTAAGGGACTCTGTGCTTCCACAGGCCTTGCTTCTTGTGTTTGTTTTTAGTTGAGTCTCTCCATTACTGACCCATAGTTGTCTCACTGTAATTGTATGTGCCTCATACATTACCGATGTCTCATCTCGTCTGCAGTTCCATTCAGTTCCAGAGTTTTTCAGTAGCTGGTGAATTGCCTTTTGATTGATCAAAGCTGCTATTTGAATGCTCTTAAAACTCAGTTACCTCTTTGGGGTGTGCCATGGACAGAACCTCCAGGTAGACCCCTTCCAATTAGCGGTGTCAGGTAGGAGCTGAGGGCTGAGGTTGGGAGGGCAGGGGGGAGAGAGAGAGAGGGAAAGGCAAGTGCCTCCTGCAGCAGGATAATTCCTGTGGCACCAAATACCCCTCGTGTGGCCAAATGCATTGACATCAGGACCTTTATTTTACATGGGAACGTAGACTTTGACAGAAAACACCAGAGAAAACGCTCTTAAAAATTAGCAGCTGTATCTTGTGGCTTGCAAGTAGTGGATTAGTAAACACGCTTTCTTGCATGGTAGCTGGTTTTTCTTCCTGTGTATGTATCTACTCATACATCCACATGTCCTATATGCAAGTCGTAGCTTGGTATGTGTGTTAATCCTACGAAGGGAGATTTTTATCTGCCCGCAGCAAGACAGTTAAGCAGCCTTTGGGGGTGCCCCTAGCGTAAGGGAGTGAGTGCATTTGCAGTGCAGAAATAATCTGACACTGCTAAAAGAGCTCCGTATGGCTGCCCTTTTCCTAAATCCCACCTGTAGAAATAAGGTGCAGGAAATTCTTTCAGAGCATCACAACAGAGTCTGAAAATACATTTTCTGTTTCATCATTTAACGTTTTAAGGCTGTAAGGAGGATCCTATCTAAATAAGTTCTGCCCCTTCATGGTTCCAAAGCAGAAGCTTCGTCTCTCCTTGCCATTAGCCAGAGACAGGTCACTGGTAAGCTCAGTAACAGATCCGAGTGTCAGGACTGTCTGGATTTTCTTAACCCTTGCTTAATTGCTTCTTAACTTCTCTCTTCTGCCTGCTTCTGTGACTTCTGCTGTGTTCTGTGTGTGGCTCAAAGAAAACAAGCAAACTTACTCCTCTAGGCTGTCATGTAGAGCAAAGCTGTTGCCAAGTCCTGCTGCAAATTCTCAGGTCCAGTTCTCATTTGGGCAGTGCATCCAATTTTGATTTTTGCATTGATTTTTCTTTCCCCCTTGACTTCTCAATAACTCCTCCTTGGTTTTGTCCCACAGGCTTGTTGCCACTGGTCAGTCCAAAAGTACTGGAGTGCTGCAAGCGCTCCCCAGTGGAGCACACACTTGGCTGTAATTTTTCCTGCTGGGCCCGTTTTATCCTGTAAAGCCTTGCTTTGGTTTTGCTATTTTCAAGTGGGATGCCATAACTGAGTGAAAGGAAGAGGTTTTATTAATGCTGCTTACTTTAGTATTGGCCACTTAAAAATACCCACACAATTCTTTACTTTCGCTAAATTAAAAATGAGACAGCTTTCCTGCCTCCGTCAATGAACCAAAAGCTAGTAGTGCCGAGCGAGCTATCTGTGGTAGTCGTTGCAAATATGAAGCGTGGAGAGAAGCAATGGGGGAAGAAAAAAACAGTTTGGAAGAAAAATTTGGGTTGGTTGCAATTATGGGGGCAGCTCCCAAATAGCAGGATCCATTAGACTGTAGAGTCATCTACTGCCAAGCATAAAGGCAGATTGGTTCCAACAGCAGAACATGCCCGTTGTGGAACAGTCTGGCACTGGCTGACAAGAGTGGAATAAAGTAGGTGTGACCGGGTAGGCGTCCTCCGCTTGTTCCTGTTTCTCTGATTAATTTTAGGTTAAATCGTTCTGCAGCGTACCAGTATGATGAGTGACACGCTCTAAAAATAGAAATCTGTCGTTCTGATTTTTATCACATACGGTTCATTCACCAGAAGTTATTTTTCATCTTTCCACATCTCCAAATCTATTTGCTCTTCTGTTTTGGATGTGTGTTTGTTATATGAAGGTCTTCCTGTTCAAACACGAATTGAAAAGCTCTGCTTGTAGTTCTCAGCTTTGTGTTTGCATGGCTTTTCATTGACAGTGGCTTGTTTATTACTACTTTGCTTTTCTCCTCTAACACCTGGCATACTGTTCCAATTAGATAGAAATCTGTTTTTTTTAGTAGACTGGCTCTATACTGGATAATATGGTATGTATTTTTAGATTAATAATTTAAGCCAGGGGTTTTGTGGTTTGGGTTTGGTTTTTTTCTTGCAGTCACCACATCATTAACCCAAGAAGATGTACTGTTGACAAAACAGACCTCATCTCGCGTTTCTGGAGGAGATGGTGTTAGCAAGATGTTTTTCACAGAGTTGTCGATAAATTATTCTAGGGCTCTGAAGTGTTGAAGTAATGACATTTCCAGTTGATTTCCTTTGGGAGTTTCAGTGCTTACAGATGTAATAGCCGGTATACTTCAGAGCTGAGGGATAAATATGGGCTTGTATGTTTTGTTAGGAGTTACTAGCCTAGACTTGCACAAATAGATTTTGGTCTCCTGTTTATTATATTTCATGTTTTCCACACTTTTTAGGATGGGAACAGTGCTTAGTGGCATGCAAAGGTTTTAGGTTTTGCCCTAGTTCTGAAAAGCTCCTCCGTGAATGAAATGTCAGAAGTTAAAGGAAGAAAAATACCTTGATCCTCGTTGGAGCTCTCAAATAGCGATTGTGTTTCTAGTGTTGGTCCGAACTGGCTTTGATTCATGTTGAGGATGTGACATCCCGAAGCGCAGATTTTTCATTAGAAATTGTTATAAAACATCACACAGCTCCGAAGCCGTGCCTTGTCGCTTAAAATAGGAACAATTTTCCTGTGATAAGAGTTAAGCCTGGCTGGTCCTGATCGGCTTGCTTGAGTCAGCTCTCACTTCTGACTCTGTTTTCTTTGTTTTTAGAAGGAAGTGTCACATGTAGCAGGTCGAGTAATGCCGAGTTTGAGTAGTTGTTCAACGTGTGACTGGTCAGCAAGCAAGATAACAGTGATTTAAAGAAGAGTGAAAAGTGTGGTGTTTTTTTATTTATTTAAGTAGTGCTTTGCCTTTTCCCTGATGAGGCATGAAGCGGCTCTTGCCTGTGATGTTTGATGACTTCCTTGTAACCTGGTCTCATGTGAGGGATAGAGCAGCGACAATAGTTTTGAGGACCAGATGATAAATCCGAAGACCCGTTCCAATTATAATCGTTTTCAGTTTTTCCCTGCCTCTAAGGAGGGCATCAAGTAGGGTGTTAAGCTGCAAAGATGCCGTTATTGTTCTGTGGTTGTAGCTGTGACAGATCATAAATGCGCAGGCAAGTGAATCAAAAATCTTAATCTTTTGCCCATAAATCCCTCTTCTTGGCTCAGGCTCTACTTAGTCAGTCTTAAGGATGAGCTTCATTTAGTCAAACCATTGCTTACGGAGAAGTTACCGTGTGACCTCTGATGAAGATCTGGAGGCAGCTGTCTGCTCCTGTTTCTGCCTCTGCCAGTGTCTTGCTCTCCCACAGCGCGGTGGTGGTCCGTCAGGCTTGTGTTTCCAGCGTTCTGACGTTACCCAGCAGCGCTGCTCCGCAGCAAATTTCTCCCTTCCTCAAGGGCACTCAAATGGTACCTGCACCCTCGCCTGCAGCCGGTGGAAAGCGCTTCGCGGCGGTGCTCAGAGCAGTTCTTGGATCAGGCAGGATCTGCTCAGCGAGGAGTTTTGTAGCACGCGCAGCGTGTGCTGACCTTTCAGCCACCTTCCCCCATGGGGTCTCGTTCTCGAGCTGTGAATTCCTCCCTTTGAATGCCACATTTATCCCAAAGCATCCATATAACGTGATAGCCGAGGATTCTGGCTGAAGGTGGGAAGGTTTTTGTTTGCTTTAAAAAGAGTATATTGTTGCTTCTTTCCTGGTAGTCCCCTCTCCTGGAAGTTGTGGGCAATTTAGTTTTTCTTTTATACGAGACTTCCCTTCTTTTCCTTGCATGCCACCTGCAAATAAGCTGCGCTGAGATATGCTGCTGATGCAGGAGGGAGAATGTTTAAAATGGGATGTTTGCTGAAATGTGGATGTTCACTGTTGTGGACATCGTCTGCTGGTTTTTTGTGTATCTTAATCTCTGGCTGCGTTTAGTGCTTTTAAGTGGTGGCTGGTATAATTCTGTTCTGATATTTCCTAGGCTTTTGTTGAATTTCATGTGCTGCTTAGGTTTTTAAGGAGAAAAATTGTAGCCTTCCTCTTTTAACGTGTAGATAAAGCAGCTGGAAAACGCTGTGCAAGGTATTGAATTATGTTTTTTAAGACTGATACAAACTCTCCGTGCAAGTTGTCTTTTAGAGACACCATCTGTTACAGCTGCTGTCTTTGTCAGTGGATGTTTTTTCAGCTGGAATATCAGGATTTGTGACAGTTTAAAATAAGAGGTGATCTCTCTGTGATTTCTGTTATATCTGGCAATTCTTTGGGACAATATTGAATAGTATTACAACTTCAACATCAAATTCTCGGTCACCTTTAGAATAATTGATAGAGAATAACTGATAAATGCTTGTTGTGCCAAAGGGGACAGTAAAATAGCAAGGCTGAGGGATGCCTCCTGAGATTCTTGCCTTCAAACTGCTGATAACATGCTTTCCCAGGCTTTCTCGTTAACTTTTCTGATCCGCAGCAAAAAGAGAAATGACTTTACACTGTCAGTTTGGCATGTTGTTGTCTCAGTGAACTGGCTGTGCCGTGAACACGAGGTTGCAGAGGCAGTGAGCTAGTCGCTACCTGCGTGCTGGTGAGCAGCTTTGCATTGCATTTTGTTTTTAACGTGCAGTTTACTTCTGTGTGGGGTTTGTCTTTCACACACCCCCTCAAAAAAAAAAACCAACCTTCACAAAAAAGCTGAAGTTGCAGCTTGATTGTGGTTTTTTCTTTGATTTATTTCTTGTGTTACCTAGCGCACTCGTCTGTTTTCATAAATCAGAAGTTTTCTGTGTTGTATGTCCTCCGTGAGGAAGTTTGTTTGGTTTACTTGACTGTATTTTTGTGCTTACCAAAAGGCAGCGTAACATGGAAGGGTTTGCGTGTTGCAGGGAAATACCGAATGTTTGATGAATTTGCTGATGGTTAGTGGTTGTTAATAATAAAGGGCACTGCTAACTAACATTGAGAAGAATCAGTTGGAAGGCTCGAGTCACTCGCACACCGTGGGTACGTCTGTTTGTGAGATTTTTGCACCATAAAGACTCTGTTTTGTTTTCAGCATTCTTCCATTCTGGGGAGTGTATTTGGTGACTCCTATTATGATCAGCAGATGACAGCTAGGCAGGCTAATGCCCTATCCCATCAGGTGAGCAAATTCATCTCAGATTTTCAGCTATATTTCGGCCACTTTCAGCTTAAAATAAATACAGATCAACTTTTGATTATTTTATGTGAGATCACATTTTGTCCATATAGTTTTACTTCTGTTATTTTTAGTTTGCAATACTCTGGGATTGCTTTTCTTCTGCCTTCCCCCCCCTCCTCCCCTGCCTTCCCCCTTGTCCCTCCGCCATTGCAGCAGATGTTTTTAAAGGTGTTCTGCCAAGTTTATTGGATTAAAAATAATGAAAATAAATTTTAAAACCCCCACGTTTCTGGCCGTAGTTGCATTTGGGAAAGATTTGCTTGTAGGTGGTAACAATATTTACTCCTGAATTTGGCAAACAGCTCGTGCGCGGTACCAAAACGCAGCGAGCAGACCCGTGTGCCTTCGTTAGTTTGGCCAGGCAGCGCAGTGATTCATTCAGCTATGAAATACACGCCGCTAGCGGGAAAACCCGAGATGGCTTCTGAGAGGCAGTGCTTGATGGGCAGATACCTGAGTTAGTAGCATGAATTACGTTTGGTTTTTTTTTTTTATTTTGTTCTAAAGCTACCTTTTCTTTTGTTGTTATGGTATCAAAAGCAACACTTTTATTTTTGCATCCACCCTCATTCCCCTGCACTCTGGATTTGGCAGAAAACTATTCTGGAAAGTTAAGTGAAAATAGACCGTATTTTGACCAACGAAACCTAAAGATGAATTTGTTTGCCTGTCTCGATATTGCTTCCCGTACTTGAGCTTTGTAAGTTGTTTTGCTGTTCTTTCCTGATGGTTAGAAGTAATAATTCCTTTGTGCCTTGGTCTTCAGCTTGAACAGTTTAATATGATAGAAAACGCCATTAGTTCCAACAGCCTGTACAGCCCTTGTTCCACCCTTAACTACTCCCAGGCAGCCATGATGGGACTTACCGGCAGTCATGGCAGCTTGCAGGACTCGCAGCAGCTGAATTACTCCAGCCATGGAAACATCCCCAACATCATTCTTACAGGTAAGAATCAGAGCCTGAACCGGCAACCAGACCATGTCGGTGTTTCTTTGTTGTGCAGTGGCTCGCTTCGAGCCGAGAAAGGAAGAGGGTGTCATTGCATGTGAAGGTTTTGTTTCACCTTGGGCGAACGCTGTTACCGGTGTGATGTGTTTCCCGAGTGCCAGCGAGCCCGATGGCTCTTGTTTAATCCCAGCAAACTGGTAGAGCTGCAGTGGCAGCGCTGATTGTCTTATAGACTTCCCCTGCCTCTGAATTTACAGGATCCTCCGCCACAGCAAAGGAGAAGCTGCAAAAGCCAAACTTCTTCCTCTGCTGCTCTGGTCGGGCTTGCCAACAAAGGGCTTTTTGGTGTCACATATGGTGGCGAATCTGGTCACAGTGGGATGTTTGGAAACAATTTCTGCGCAGGCCACTGAGAAAACCATCATTCAGTCCGTATTTCAGCCAAGAACTCTTGCTGATTAGAATGATGCAAATGAAGGTTATTCCTCCTAAAGCCAGAGGAGAGAAAAGAGACTCGAGTGATGCCACTTTGTGGCCCCCAAATGTACATATATGATTTTTGCTTTTTGTTAGGCCGTTACAATGGCTTTGAGATGCGCTGACAAATCTGTAATTCCTCCGGCTGGAAACGAGGATAGATGTTGCTCCCCTTAGTTCGATAAATCGTTCCAGAATTTTTGCAAGCTGTTTTATCCCCTGACTGCCTGGCGAGTGTGTATTTGCTAAGCCCTGCCAACACCTTTCTCTTCCTCTTCCCTGCAGTGACAGGAGAATCTCCTCCCAGCTTATCAAAAGAACTGACCAGCTCTTTGGCAGGAGTGGGAGACGTCAGCTTTGATACGGATTCCCAGTTCCCTCTGGATGAACTCAA
The DNA here is from genome assembly GCF_023634085.1 of Falco cherrug. Lineage (NCBI taxonomy): Eukaryota > Metazoa > Chordata > Aves > Falconiformes > Falconidae > Falco > Falco cherrug. The sequence goes on along the minus strand of NC_073700.1, from coordinate 45,165,723 downwards.
AATTGACCCTTTAACCTTGGATGGACTGCACATGCTGAATGACCCAGACATGGTCCTCACCGACCCCGCCACAGAGGACACGTTCAGGATGGACCGGCTGTGAAGTGCGGACGCCAGGAGCGTGGGAATGACGCTTGTTCCTGGAGCCCAGCCGAACTAGAGAGTCCAGTGGGTCAGTCGTGTCAGAACAGGAGCTGCCGAGAGCAGTAGCTCTGTCCTGTACAACATGTACAATGAGTAAAGCTTGTCGTTCTAAGCTTGCAGCGCTGCAGACCCCTACTCCCTGTCGCGCCGTATTTCACCCCTTATCCGCTCATTGCCATTAATGAGTAAGGAGTTTCCATCAGCCTTTTCCTCTCCAGAGCCCCCCCCTTTCCCCCCACCAAGGCTCCAGCGTTAAGTTGTCAGTTTATCCTTTTGCACTAGAAAAGGGGTGGTTTTGGGCAGGCGAGGAAGGTTCAGAGCCAAGGGCAAAGAGATTCTGTCGAACGAACCACGCCGGTGGCTGCTGTTGGAGATGGGGAGGGGGACGCGCCGACGGCACCCCCCCTCCCTCCCCCCGATTCGAAAGCAAATCTCTGCATTGGCACCTCTGGGAGGGGCTGGGGGAGCTTCGGCGGTTTTGACTCTGCTTTGTGACACCTGCTTTGTAGAGTAAAACGCTGCTTCTTCCCTTCTCGCTGCGCCATGTTTGTTTGCAGGTTTGTCTCCTTGACTGTTGTCCTGCACCTGCTGCCTCTTCTCGTGCCCCGAGCAAACTCGCCCGCTTGGCAAAGCGGCAAAGCAGCCTGGCAGCCCGATGGCCTTTGTAGCTGGCCAGTCATGAAAGGCGACTGTAAACACTAGTTTCAAAGCTTTTTTTTTTTTTTTTTTAATATATATGTAATATATATATTTATATATATGTATACATATATATAGCATTTCTGAGCACACAAAAAAGTACTATAATTCATTACTTGATTAGCACGGAGGAAGGATCGGAACATTTTAAAGCAGCTAGAAGAATATAGGAGACTAACGTGCAGAGCATATTTCTAATTTTACTTTGTGAGAGATTCCTGGGCAACAGGAAGGGCATTTCTATAGCAATGCCTGGCTCAAGTCACGATGACTATTTTTTATTTTTTATTCTTATTCATTACTTATTCTGTTACCATTATTTATGATCTTTTTGGTTTTTTATTTAAGTATTTGGATATTAGGAAAGTAGCTAAACTACATACAGCCAATTGAAGCACTCTACATAATACTTGTACAGTACATCTTTTTGTGTTTTTATTCCAGAAATATATTATATATATTATATATATAGGTATTTTTAACTAACTGGAATTTTAAACAGATGTTGAGCAGAAGGAAGCCTAAGGCAAGTCTAGATGTTTTCCTTTTATATAGTCAAAATAGGGTGGCAGGAACTTAGATATTCCTTCTTTCACCCTGGGGAAAAAATAGCTTGCTCCACAGCAAACAGTACTGTATCCTCGAACAGGTTGAGATTCTGTTAAATTTATAATAGACTATTTCTGTTAGTCCTTGTTAATATTCTGTGCTGCAGTATAACGGACCGGTGAACAACACTTTATCAATGGAAGATTAAAAACAAAACAAAACACCCCAAACCCACAAAACCCAAACCATCCATTGACTCCAAATTGGTGGTTTCACTTAAATGTCATGGCTGAATTGATAACGATTCCCAGTGAACTGATAATGATTCCCAGATCTCTGCGCTTGGGGCTCTCATCACATTTGACAACACAATTAAAGATTTATCGAGAGCCCACCAGGCTTACAGCAGTTGCTAAAAGGTTGTCTTTGTTACACTGGAATCTGCACAGTAACAGAATCTAAGTCCAGGACCCTTCTCTTCAGTAGAAGTTACAAATTAACATTATTTTTAGGCTTAAATTAAAAATTACGTTGGGCCTAACACCCCAAACGTGAGGTGATCGAACACCTGCTAGAGGAAGGCATTTCCACGCAGCAGGGGTTGAACATCCCCATCTATTTTTGTTAAATACGGCCTGGATAAAAGAGCCATTCTAGTCTTCATTTCAAGACGAGTTGCGTTTTGTTGGTCCCCCCCCTCTGGCATGGTAGTTCCACATCTGCTCTCTCCGCTTGGTCTGCATCAGCTGGATTTGCTTTTTCATATAAAAACCTGTCCGTTCTCTCAGCTCTCATGACTTTCAAGCAAAAAAAACCAACAAAAAACCACAAAAAAACAAAAAACCAAACCCAACCAACCCCAAACCAAACCACCCTCAGCACTTCCACCCGCGCCCTTCCCCTGGCGGCAGCTTTGCCTTGCTGTTCCCCGCTAACGAAGGTCTGCGGAGGAGCTGGGCTGCTCTTAATGAGTTATACTAGGTTTCTGTGTGCTTCCAGAAATCCGTGGGACGCTGTCCTGAGATTCGGGCAAACACTGCTGAGCAGAGTCGTTGTTGGGATCTCTCTAATCTGGGTGCGTGTTTGCTCACGTTTGTGCCATTAGTTGACCATTTGCACTAAAAACGTTTTGGTTTTGTTTTTGTTTTTTTTTCTTTTTGATCTCTTGGCTTAACGTGTGTCTTTTCTTTTCGTGGTCCTCCCCATGCGATTGAAAGTTTATCCCGCATCTTCGTTGAAATTTGGGTTGTTTGGGCAGGATTTAAGCCCAGTAGTACTGGTTAACTCCTGGTGTCTGCTTGTTTCGGATCGCTTAATGCTTTTTCAGTTGAAGAAGGCAGAAGGGAGAGGTAGCTCGGACCAGGAGGATACACCGGGAGAACCGGAGTCCTTCGGGCATGGGTGGCTCCGAGTCCTTCGCTTTGGACAGCCGAAGGTGCAGTGCGAGTTCAATCCGCTTCTTGCAGTTTGCGTAGTTCCTGGATGGGATTTCTGTCTGTATCGCGCTCTCGTTCAAATGACTCTCATGCATGTACATTCTCGTTTGTGATCTATTTTTTTAAAACCAGAGTCACTTCGGAATGAAGCGGCCAAGCAGGAGATGTGATGCCTCACTGGAGACTTTTACAGGGAGCTGTTGCTAAATGCTACCTTCTAATTTTTTTTAAACGACATGTGTATATAAGAGATCTTGTTTATTAGACTTGTAAGTAGACATTTAAAATGGCCTTAATTTAAAAATAACACGTCTGGATGCAACTGTCAAAATTAGGGACCATCTAGTGGAGAGAAATCCAGGTTTTGTTCCTTTCCTGCGGGGCGAACGGTGAAGGGTGCTCTGGGAGTGGGAAGGCGCGAGCCGGAGTCATCCCGGGAAGCAGGTGACGGTTGTGTGGGACAAGATGCGCTTCACCCCCTGCGCCCAGGAGTGGGCAGGGAGAAGCTGCTTTGGGTACCGACCCTTTGAGAACCGGAGCAGTTATGGCAACAGCGCTTGCGTTTTGCTTCCCCGGCTTCCCGACAGTGTCGTGTGGGAGCTGCGCTTCGAGAGAGACGTTTCTCCCCCTCTCCCCATCAAGCTGATGGTTTCATAACGCGTGTTTGCGCGAGGCTGATGCGGAAGCAAAACCAGGCGCTGGGGTTGTCGGAGGTGAACGGGGAGCGGGTGCCCTGGTATTTTCAGAACCTGTAATTGTGATTTGGTTTGAAAATATAGTAGCGCCGTTTTCATGGGAAACGGCGCGTGAAGGGGTGAGAGCTGTTGGGAGCGGCTGGCCCTCCCCATCCAGGGACGGATGAGTGGAAAGAAAAACGATCACTTAGCAAAAAAAAAAAAAAAAAAAAAGAAAAAAAAAAGAAAAAAAAGTAGTATTATTTATAACTTTTTGAGTTAAATGATATTGAAACTGTCTGGTGTCTCAAAGGGTTACTGTCCAAACATACCTGCTGAGTGAACCCTACCCCCTCCCTACAACGTGTGTTTTTATATCTCTCTCTCTCTATATATATATATATATATAAAATTTCCCAAGCTAGACTGTTGCATTTGCCAATACAATGGGGAAATAATAGGAATAAACCTTCGGTGTATAAAATACTGTGACTTTCAACAGAAAACCCCCGAAGTCCAGCTGTCGGTGGCAGTGCGGGTGGGTGGGAGGGGGGAGGCTCTCGGTGTACATAGCTTCCTGCATCCCCCCCCCCCCCCCCAGCCGCCCCGAATGAATCTGCACAGGCCGGGGTCGGTCCCTCCCGACCCTCTCAGCTCACTACTGCTTCTGCATGGCAGTGACCACTCACCCAGCGATCTCTAACTGTGCAAAACCTTCCCTGTATAGAGAACCTGTCATTATTTTTTTTTTAAAAAAAAAGGAAAAAAAAAAGAGGGGAAAAGGTTTCCAGAAAGAGGCTGCGAATTAATTTCAGAAATTGTCAATTATTTGTACGTTGTTATACCTTACTTTGAATTTAATTCATTTTAAAAAAAAAAAAAAAAAAGTGTGCCTGAGACCCTCGGCACGAACCCAGAACGCTTACAGACGAACCTGCAGCTCAGAGAACAATCTGCCCTCTGCGTTTGCATAAAAGCAGCATCCGATCACTTACGGAATCATTTAAACTCCCCTCAGAAATAAGGTCTTGACTGCGCTTGCTTGTAAAAGCTTGGATTTCTGTAGAAACAATAATTAAGGCTCGAGATCTTGTCCCTTAATGAGCATGGTACTCCCCCTGGAAACCCCCTCTGTACAAGAAGGAAGAGGAAAAGCCCCCTCATCATCCCGTAGGTTACAATGTACGCTGTGCTTTCAGGAGGAAAAAAAAAAAAAAAAAAAAAAAAAGCAGAAAAAAAAAAAGGCGTTTATTCCTCTGAAAAATGGAACCCCCGTCACTGTGATGGCAATGTGAAAGCGCAGGTAGCGTTTGTTACGTGTGTCTGTTCTTTTTAAAAAAGAAAAAAGAAAAAAAAAATACAAATTTGTAGTGTTCCTGTTCTTTGTATTTTTAGTTGCATATTATTTATACTGCGCAGTGTAGGCATGGATTGCATGTCAGTTTTCTATGCGGGCACCATGATGACATTATAACTGTGTATTATAAATCATTTTTACCTTTTTAAACAGAATCATTGTGTGGAATTTCTATACTGCAAAACAAAAACACTACATTACGTACTATATTCATTTGTGTTATTTATTTTATTATTTTGTGGGGGGGGGGAGGGGGGTGGTTTTAACTGTGGTGTATATTGCCTTATGTGGGCTTGACGAATTTTATCAAAATAAAGGCCTAAAGGGGTAAAATAACGTTTACTGTTTTCTTCGGTAAGTTGACTCGGGGAGGCAGCTGTGGAAAACCACGCGGTGGAGCGCAGGAAGGGAAGGGGATCGGTAGCGCAGAGGGACGGTGCGGAAGGAGCGTGCAGCCGAGTGCCGTGTTAACTGCAAGCAGGGAGGAGTGCGCGGCTGAGGGGGGATTCGGGTCTTCGTGCCACTTGGACGTCGGTAATCGCGTCGCAAGGATGAGGAGCCTTGTCAGGCCCGGCCACGTCCCTCCTACGGGTGCCAGTGTCTGAAGGGGCCGTGGCACGGCCGTCCTGGGGACCAGCCCTGAAAACCACCTCCCACGCCCTCGCCCCAAAGGATTTCACGCTCCCAGCGCCACTTGGAGCGGGGCAGCGCAGGCGCTTCGGGGAAGATCCCGATGCTCGTTCTCTGTCGCAGGTTCCCCGCTTCTGCGAGGCGAAGGGTCTGAGTGCGGTGGCTGTCTGAGGGTCACAGGTAATGAGACCACAGAAGAGGGCAGGTGCCTGTACCCCGTGTTCCGCGGTGCTGGCGGCGGGGCCCTTGGTGGCCGCTGGGTCCTGGCGCGGGAGGTGCCGTCGCGCCAGCGCTTGGCAGCTGCTTCTCCCCGCTCGGGTTCTGGCCCCGCCGTCTCAGAACCAGCTGAACCTGTTGCTGCTTTAAAGTTGCACGTGTCGTCTCGTAACTAAATAGTAGGCAAGGAAAGGCCTAAATAGCGTTGGGTTTGGTTTATCTCAGTTCTTTTTACTTTCAATTTTGCTGTTGAGTAGCTACAGGAGAATAAAAGTAAACGCTACGTGTTGGATTTTTGATGTAGGTTTTCTGCTTGCTGGAGAATCCCAGCGATCTCATGTTCGTGTTTGCCACTGTGTACGAAGGTCCTGTTTTGTTGTGGTTTAATTTAGTAATTGGCTCAGCTTTAAGGCGACATAATTTGGGGCAGAAAACCCACGTGGAAAGTAGCACTTGTTTTTTGGAGAGACAGAGGGAGAAATGCTCATGGTTCCTGACCTGTCTCCGGCTGTTTGCTGTCATGACAGACCTGCTGGCCCTCAGGAGCTGGTTACTGGTGTCGGTTTGGCTGTTGGAAGCGGGTCGCTTTGAGTTTATCCAGCTGCTTTTCCCTGTTTCCAAAGAGCAGCCGGGTAGGGGAGCACTGGGACCGCTGGCGGTCGGCACAGCGAGGCTTTACAGCGGCCCTTGGGCTGGAGGGACGGGCCCTGGAGACACGGTCGCACCCTGAAGCTTTCCCACTGTCCCCCTGTCCTGCTCTCCCGTTATCCCGTTATCCTGCTGTCCCGCTGCGAGGCACCTGCGGAACCTGCTGCTGCAGCGCTGGGAACAAAGCAAACACCTCGGGAATCGCTGCCTCTGGCGTCAGCAGCAGCTGCTGGGGACCTGTCACTGCGCGCTCTCTGCGCGCTCTCTGCGCGCTCGCTGCGCTTCCTGACACGTGCCACCTGCCACAGGGATTTCTGTCCCCACTGGCGCGTACGCGAGACTCTGCTTTCCCAGTGGCAGCATTCAGATGTTTTCTCACAACGTGACAATCGGATGGGAATGGAGGTGACAGTTTAGATGATTTTACTCTTTAATTTTGCCTGCCCTCAGCCTATACCGGCTCCCAGACGCTGCTACTTTTTTTTTTTTTTTTTTTTCAAATGTGCAAACAGTATTTCCCCTTGGTGGCGGTTGATGCGTTCAGGCAAAAGGGATAAACCCCTCGGTGAAAAAATGAACCATAGTGGTGGTGGGAGCTGCCTGCGGGACAGCGCCACGTTGGGGGTAAATCACCTTTTGCCATCTTTCTCGGTTTTGGGAAGCTGGGATCTGCCATGTGAAAGCGGTTTGTTGTGGAGCATGGACACGTTGACTTTTGTTGCTGGTTCTAGTCTCATTTTATTGCGCTCAAAACTCAAAAAAATCATTTGAGCTGTCGGTCTGTGCCCTGGGAATGTTAATTACCTGTTTCCGAAAGCTGACACTTCGGTCCGTGCGCGGAAGGGATGGCGTTTCCCGAGCTGGTGGAGGGATTCCTCCTCTTCAATAAATGAGTGTCCGTAACGGCAGTCGCTTTCCGTGCCAGTGTGGGCTGGAGCCAAGGGTGCTTTTGTCGCAGGAGGCGACCTGGGCTACTTCTGGAGGAGTTCGCCGGTGCCGCTGTGGCAGAAACCTCCTAGGTGGGAACTTAATCCGGGTTTATTGCGGGGAACCCGGGCAGACGTGCCCTGGCTCTGAGCGAGCAGCTGTGTTTGTGTCAGCCTGGCTTTTGTCGGTCTTAAAATTGTCAGGTTTTTAGTGTCTGTCGGATCGAGGTTTTGTTTTATAGTGTTTTTCTTCATGTTGCATGGTGGATGAGGCAGGATGAGCTGGGCTTTGCGGCGCTGGGACCTGCTGACGGGTGACGGTGGCAGTTGTGTGGCAGTCGACGTGTTTGCTCAATGTTTTCAAAACCCTGAGAGGCTGAGGGGACGCACGCAGTTAACTCCGCTCTCACCTTGCTTTCGCCTCCCAGCTTACCCGAGCCGTTAGAGAATCCTTCGATAAATAAATGGGGATGAGCAGAGCTGGGAGGGCGCCGGGGGCGCTCGGCACGTGGGTGGAGAGGCCGCGTCTGCTCCCGGCTCTTGTCTTGGAATATCCGTTCTTTGAGCAGAAGCTGTTCAAGCCTCGTGACCCCAGTTAACGAACAGGGAGGGCATCGCTCGGCTTTGAAAGCATCTTGAAAAAGGAGACAAGACCAAAACGGTTGGTGCTTCTGCTGGAGAAACGCAGCTCTCGGGGGCGGAGGTGTTGTGGAGGCTCCTGAGTCCGTTCTGGCCCCGCTCTTGTCGGTGGCAGAAGCCCAACTGCTCCAGGCACTGGCACCGGGGTTTTGCCGGAGCAGAACCGTTGGCTTGATGTTCTCTGGGGCCAGTATTTGCCGCTGCGGCGGGTGGTGCTGCCTCCGGGGCCAGGGCAGGAGGGGATCGATCCGTTTGTGTCACCGTGAGGCCGCTGCTCTCGGAGCTGGGGGACGGCGCACACGTCACATACAGATTTCCCCGGCTATCGGCTCCGGTTCAAACTTTCGGTATCGAATAGAGCTACAGCCTCGTGCGGATAAAGCTTTGCAAGGTGTCAAGGGCGCCCTGTTCTGCAAGTGAAATGAAAGGGTTTTTTTTTAATTGCGGTTGAGATTTTTTTAACGAGGGAAAATGCAGGGAAATGTGTGTTCTGCCCCTGGGAACGTTACTCTCCACCACATGCAACTTGAGCTACATCTTTAAAGATGAGTCCGAGACCTGTGCAGATTCATCCACCCTTCAGTTCTTCCCTTAATGTGCAATAGAAGGGGGGGGCTTCCCCCTCAATACATGTAAATTTGTCACGACTGAGTAACGGCGAAGGGGAGCCTCGGGTAAGGCTTCGGCTGGTGGGCAGAGGTTTCTATTTGTAACAAATCTCGACGAAGCTGTGGAAGTAGGGCAGGGGCTGCGGCGGAGGCAGTCGGAGCAGGGGTCGTGTAGAGCGAAGGACAAAGCCAGGTGACAGAGCGCTGTCGGCTCTGGGGAGGCGCCAGCTCTCAGCGCGCTGCGTCGCCCTCCGCCTTTGGAACTGCTCCGTCTGTACGGGGGGGTGTAACGTTCGTTTGTACGTGTGCTACGGGTTGTTCGATCCGACCTTTTTATACCGTGGTTTAGGAAAAAAAGGGAGGAAAGGTCTCCGGTTATAAATTAAGAGCTGGTTTCTGGAACTGGAGTCGTGGAGTTGTCGGAATTTCCTTCAGCAATTTTACAGGCTTCAACTTGCTCGTAGCAATTGAGTTGAATTATACCCTACAAAGGGCAAATTTTTTTGATTCAACAAAATCTGCTCTGGCTATTTGTCGAGAAAGAAGAGCAAGCAGCGCTCCCACAACCTTGCTTAGGTGTAATGTCCCGAGCCTCCCTTTCGAAAGGAAAAGACGAAGCTTGGGCTCGATTTTGGAATTTCTAAGACATTAAATATAGAGAAGATAAATAGGTAAACCTTCTGTCCTTGCAGAGTAGATGATGAATATAAGAGTTAGATGATAATACTTGCGGGGCACAATGTCGGGGGGGAGGGGGGGAGGGTATAGGGCTTGCTTAAACAAAACTTTCGTTACTTACGGGATCCTGACTATTCATGGCATGAGCATCAACCCCCTCGGACGATAACCGCGTGTACCAGTATACCCTGTACACATCCACCAGTCTCTGGTCGGCGTTATGCAGCGTAGTAATTAAAATACTGTATTTCAGTTAGCTAGTAACTAATAAGACAGTAGGTAATGAGGTTTTATTTTGGGGAGGAATTAGAACTTTTAGATACTTTTTCTTCAGACCTTAACGGAGCCCCCATCTGTGGAAGGATTCCTTGTAGAAGAAGTGGAAGTTAAATGTAGTAGTACTCATGAAGGGAAAGTTTGATTTTAATAAAATTAAATACAGCTGCTTTTGGCAGCTTCTCTCACAGACTGGCAGCTAAAACAACTTTGTGTAGTTCATTGAGCTTGGGGAAAAATGTCAGATTTATGCATTTTCAGAGACAGTATAATATACTGTTCTTTACAAGCTAAACTTTTTCTATTAAAATAATTTGTGGATTATTTCACTGATATATGCAATCCTATATTCAGCTACAGCGTTGGTGGCACAGGAACTCTGGAAAAGTTGTCCCTGCGACATAAAAGTTTTATTTATTGTGTTTTTCTATAGGTAAAGTGGAAAACTGAAGTTGGCTTTAAGTGTTTGCAATCTGAGAAATGATGTGAAAAAAGCAGCTCAACTAAATGTACATTCTTTTCAATCTTTTCTTTTTTGTGTGAAGGCTTTTGTCTTTGTATCTTTGCATTATTTGTAAATGAAATGTAATAAAAGTTCAAATGTTTTTGTCTCTGGCTGCTTAGCTTTCTCTTAGTTTCATTTGTCGTTTGTTTGCTTTTTTTCCTGATGGTTTTCAGTGTCGAAATATTGGTGTTTTCAGTGCTCGTGGTTGTAAAGAAATAGCGAAACGAGATTCTTTTGATTAGCTGGGTTCTTACAGCTAGGAGAACTGCTCTGGCTCGCTCTTCAAGAGGGAACAGATGCAAAGCGTTGTGCGAAGGCTCGAGATTTAAACCATCTCCTGCACTTTTCCCCGAGTCCTGAAGCCCCGGGTGACGCCGCGGTGGCCAGCTCTGCTCCGCTCCGCTCGGGTCAGAGCCTGGCCCCTTTCTGGGTGTCTTTGGAGCTTTCTGGGGTACGGGGAGTCTGTCTGTTTGAGTTGCTGGATTTTTGCAAGAGAAAATGAGCACGTAGACGTTGAGACTTGCCTAATTAGCCCGTCATATGTGCGTGCTTTAACGAACTGGGTGTAGATTTCACCGCATCTTGCGTTAGGTTGGTCAGCGATGAAGAGTTCTGTGTTCCTAAGGCAGCCGGGAGGGAACGGGCAGTTCCCCCTCTGCTCGGGCCGTTATTTTGAACGGAATTAATCTTTTTCTGATGCTGTTTTATGCTTGTCTGTTGGAAAGGTGCATTTGCAATCACTATTGTGAGCTGGGGCCGGGTTTGCTGGGGAGAAGCTGCCCTCAAACGCGCCACCTCTGCCCTTACCCACTCTGGCATCGGATTCTTACAAGGGATAGAAGGGCCCTGCGGTACATACAGCACCCTGTGGAGGATGTGCTGTACTCTGGCCTGCCTCGTGGCAGAAAAAAACCTCTCTGGGTTTTTTTTTTTCCTCTTGGGGAAAGAAAACTTGGTGGCTGTTTTCCTGACAGCCTTGGAAGGGTGAAGGGAGATGTGCTGGATGTGCTGTGATCACAAGCAAACAGCCTCTGAAGGAGCCAGTTAGCGAGACCGGGGTTCCTTCGGCAGATCTCTGCCTACGCTGCTGCCTCCGGAACGGGAAATTCAGATGCACGGAGCTGGGGAGACCCGCACTGGGTGAAGTGCAGCTTCTGCCATCAGCTTGCCGAGAGGAGAGGAGAGGAGAAGCTATGTTCACACTTGGCTCATTTGGTAACATGTAAACAGAAGCAGCGCGTCCAGTGTGGGGTATTTATCGCTCGGCCGCCTCCCGGAGCGAGCTCCTGACTCCCCGGAGCGCGCCTTCAGCTACTCAATGGGAGCTGCCTGCTGAAACCACGAGCAGGTCGTCTCCTGAAACCATGAGCAAGTTTCAGTCTCATTAAGGTGAACTGCTTACCTGCAGCATCTTGCCCAGTCTGGCCTTTCCTGGCTCTCTGGGCAGCCTGGAATGCTGCTGGGTTATTGGTTACCTGGAAGAGATGGGCTCACAGCAGCTTCGAGGCGATGGGATTACAGCCCCACTCTGCCTGCTGCTCCCAGCTCGGGAGCACCCGCGCTGCTACCGGCCTCAGCTTTCCCAGTTCCTGGGCTGTTTGTGGGAGCTCTGGCATGGTGTCGTAGGACAGGTCAAGCATAAAGCTTTCACTTATCACTCCAAAACTGCCGCTTACAAGGAGGAGGTAGGACACTAACTAGAGGGAGGGTCTTGAATGACAAAGCGGCCCGTGCGTGTGCGCTGTGAACGGAAATGTTGATTCAGCCGAGGGCTCTCTAGCTGTGCTATCACTTTCAGCTTCTGAGAGCTTCTCTGTTACACATCTGTACCGGAAAAGTTTCAGAAGAGGAAAAAGCAACATGCATGTGACCAAGGAGAAGTCTAGTATTTATTATCCAACATTCCAAGTATTTATTATCCAACATTCCAGAACAAAGATACTCTCCTTAAAGTGCTTTTTTTTTTTTTCATCTTTTGTGAGCAAGTCGTACACAGGCTGCTCTCTGTGTCCTTTTCAGACTAGTGCTGGGTTTGCTTTGCAGTAGGTCTCAAAATGGAAAACAACATTCACACTCGAGAGAGCCTTGGAGTAGGGAAGAGATTCCTGGGAATCAGCCACACTAAACTTACTCGAACAATTCCGGCTACTACAGGTAGCTTCTCAGCACATCTTTTTCCATGTAGCGTAGAAAACTAGTGTTTACAGCAGCACGGGCTTCTGTTCACACTTGCTGCCTACACCTCTGCCGTTCCAATAGCTTTTCGTAGCGTTTAAAGAAAGTTGCTGTTGTAGGAAAGATGCCAGATAATGCGTTGGCACGTGGTGCTGTGCGGAGGGCAGTGGTACGTTACTTACAGTTCTTCATACCAGAGCAATAGTGGGGCAGCTGAGTACAGTTTTTAAAGCAAGTTGGGCTGGACAGACGTTTAAATCTGAGGTTAGTCTTGCTGAACTCTAAATGTTTCATAGTCTTCTGGAATGGTGTCTGAGGAGGACGAGATTAAAGCAAATCGAGATTAGAAGTAGAACCAGAAATGAAAAATACTGTAAGCTATGTTGCAGATGTACGTGTAGGCTATCCATGAACTAGTGAACGTCTGGAAAGCACAACGGCAAAAACTTCTGCACCTGACTTTCCAAACTAACTCACCATTGCAGCGATAACGCAGGTTTGACCAAATAATGTTCTCTTGGGAGAAGCAGAAGACTCCCAGGCGTCCTCCTCGCATGGTTGTATCAAGGACAACTCCAGTGTCTGCTACTACTTCAGGGCCTTCATAGAAGCGAGCTCTAGGGGAGAACAAGCACATGTAGGACAGGAACAGAAGACTGATGCACCCTTGTAGAAATCATCCCTCGGTCAGACACTCTCCCTTTACCACAGGACTGCACCAGAGATGCTGCTTTTGCGTGTGAAACTTGCGCTCAGCCGTGCAAAGGTAAACCCCTCACCTGATGTAGCCAACTTGCGGCCGATGCTGCAGGAACCAGCGGTAAGATGTCTTGTCCTTCCAGCCAGAATTACGAGGGTCTTTCCACAGCAGTTTGACCTGGTCCGTGGTGTCTCCGGTGTGCCAGAGAGAGTTGCGGAGATACTCACCGGGGCCTGTTTTAGACTTCACTGCCTAAGACAGGGAAGAGACCAGTAAAATGTGCAGATAAAGGATTGACTGACTACAGCTCATGCCCCGCTGTGTGTGTCTGAGCAGCACAGCTAAGGGAAAGGCCAGAATCCACTACTGAATTCTTTTTCAGTGGCTTCTATACCTTCAGTTGAATTCCAGGTTCTGCTACTGCTCGGAAGGGGTTTGCCTGCCAATATGTCTGTTCCATCTGCTTCCACATGACCACGTAAAAGCTGGAACTGTCCTGGTAACCAAATATGAAGCCAGCGTAGTCATCATCTGTGGCAGTGTTGACGTGGAATGTGCCCTCAAAGTCCACTCCATTGAATGCCGTGTAACCTGTAAGTGGTAGGAAAGACAAATACTTTGTGTTCTAAGACAAAATGTAGATCCATTTCTTTCTGGGTTCAGATGGGGGAGATGGATTTTGCTATGCCAAATCTGGAGACTCTGCCTACTACAGAAAATATTTGCCCAGGAGGTAGATGGAATCATCAAGTAGGGTCTGAAGTATTTGTAAAAGCTGTACCGAGAAGTATGCAGTTAATAAGTGATAATTTTCCAACAGGACAATACTAAGTGCCTCACCTACAGCCAGGCCAGGATCGCTGTTCATGGTCTGGACAATTTCCATGCCCTAAGAAAGAAGAATGTTGACTCGTTAGTGTAGTTCCAGACCTACTACCTTAACTTTTGTTAAGTGACCAGGGGAGAGGCTTGTTTGGTACAGGCTTGTTCCCACTGGAGCCAGTAGCCCATCCTGGAGCAGGCTCCTACCTGGTTGAGGACAATCCAGTTGGGGTCAATCTGTGCGTCGCCCTCAGGGTCCAGCACAACTGTCTGGAAGGCCCGGAAGTCTGTGAGTGTCACTTCTGCGTTCTCTGGGCACACATCGATTCTGTCAATCACCATGTCTCTGTCAAAGTCATCTTCACAAAGGTTTCCCACGCCATCACCTGAGAGCACAGGAAGAGAAAAGGGAGTCACAAGCTTTCACAAATTTCTCCTACCCCTTGTACCCAAGTCTTACTCAGCTAGCCTTTGGCTAGCACAGTTTAAGGTAGCCATGTCTATGCAAGGTTAGGAGGTGTTCAGAGCACCGGTACAACTTCCTTTAACTCAGTTGCAAAGTAACTCTGAGGCTTCTCTTGCTTGCAGACGTGTTGTGAACAGAAGAAAGACCTCAAATTGTAGACACTTTGGGAAGAGAACTTCTCCCAAATACAGTGCTGGTGTCAGGGTTATTGGACATCTGAAAACGATGTGGGACTGTCTCGAGTCTATGCTTAATTCTAAAGTCTTAATGCTTTTTGTCTAAAGTCTAAATTCTAAAGTCTAAAGTGCTTAAAATTCTGAACTCCTCTCTAGCTCTAGAGGTCAAACCGAAAGGCATTGGCCACCAGGAATGGACCCCTCCCCCAGGCAGAGCTGATGTGCATCCATTTCCCTTACCATCTGAGTCTTCTTGGCCAGGGTTAGGGACAAGCCGGCAGTTGTCAGGACCTGGAGGTCTCTCATCTGGAATCCCATCATCGTCGTCGTCATCGTCACATTCATCTCCCAGCCCATCGTTGTCTGTGTCCACCTGGGAGCTGTTGGGCACTGATGGGCAGTTATCCCGTGAATCTTGGTGGCCGTCCCCATCACTGACGGAGAAAATTACAGGGAAAGATTATCTGCTGGCACGTGCTTTTAAAAAAAAAAAAGGCATGCAGCACCTTTCTAGGAGCTGGGATCCTCAACAGTAACAGCAGCTGGTGATTTTAGCCTTATGGAAGTCTTAAGCTATCAGTTATACCAGCAACAGATCAGAAATATTCCTGCTGTATGTGTAGCATATGAACAAATCTGCAAGCGGCAGCTAACGACAAGCAAGCCTGCTGCCAGCAAGCTTACCTCCGTGAGCTTTCGGACGTACTGGCAAGTTCCTGAGGTCTGAAGAAAATTCCACCTCCCTTAACCTCTCTTTTTATCGGATAAGGCAAGCCAGGCTGTCACAGCGTTGCCAACGCATGCCACCTTCTCCCTCCATCCCCAAGATTTCATGCAACCTAAGCGTAATTTTTGCAGCTAGCTCTCACCTGTCCTGGTTGGTGTCACAGACGTCTCCCACTAGATCGTGATCGGTATCTTTCTAGGAAAAAAAAGCAATAATAATTTACACTTTCCATAGATCAAGAGGAGGATTAGGCAGTAAAGAGAGCAGAGAGGTGTTAGCCTCAGTGCCATAGCCATTCTGATTGAGGACAGAGCTGGCAACAGTGGGAGAGTTCCTTCTGCAGGATTTACAAGCTGCCCTGATGAATTCAAGCAGCGCTATTTCTAAACACAGATGAATGGGGTAGGAAGAGAGACGTCCAGAGTGCAGCACTTCCTCTCCGAGTTATGCTTCCACATGCCAGGATGTGTGATCCCGGGGGGGGCTGTACCTTTTGTACTGCAGGCTGGCAGCTAAAATTGGCAAGAGGCCATCTTGGGTGAGTTACCAGGTACGCACGTCTGAGGCAGACGATACTGTCTTCAGTGAGAAAAATGAACCCCTAAGACTGCAAAATGGGAAGTGCTTACTTACCTGGTCCGGGTTACTGACTGTTGGGCAGCTGTCACACACATCTCCTACTCCGTCACCATCGCTATCTTTTTGGTCAGGGTTAGGAACTCTTCTGCAGTTGTCCATTGGGTTTTTGATTCCTGTAAAACATGTGAAGGGGACCCATCAAGGCAACAGGGCTAGTAAGCTCTACGCAGCCAGATCTCTTGGGTCTAAGAGATGGCAAAAATCTAGGACAGCTGAATTCATGTAATAAAGCAATTTCAATTTTTGTGTATACTTTACACAGTTTAAATTACATCTAGCAGTTACGGAGGACAGAAGAGATCAGCAGCAACTGATCTTAAAACATGCTCCACCAGACTGCATTGTGATGGAGCGCATGTGATCTGAGCGTGCTGTTGCACATGGCCCTGAGAGGAAATGTCCTTGCCTGCATTCCCTGGGGAAAGCCAAAGAACTGAAGAACATGGCTCCAAACTGGGATCCTATCTGTGGAGGAATGAGTGGCCAAGGAAGATGAAGCTGTCTGCAGTTCCCTGAACCAAGACTGTCTTTTCCTCTGTAAAGCAGATGTCTATATAATTATAAGTCAAGGTTAATCAAGGTTAATCTTGGCTATTTGACATGGAAGATGTAGACGGTGCCTTCTCAAGGCCCGAGACAGGACAGGAACAATCTAATTGGCAACCTGTATGACTTCGCTTCCTACTCCTCTGCATTTACCTACTACACCAGCAAGTCATGCCAGCAGGGAGCTACTTGGCAGGATGTAGCCAGACCCAAGCAGCCCTAGATGCACTGGAAATACTCTGTAAACAAATAAGTACATCTCAGACCAGCAGCAGTTTTGATTTCTGGCTTTTGAAAGCAGGCTTTGTGCAAATACAGCATCAGTAGTGCACAGACTGTTTTCAAAGCCAGCTAGGTGTTTTTTTGCCCCAGAAGACACCTCTGACACATACTGCCTTGAGCCAATAGCTGCTAACAACTCTGGTATTCCCATACTTCTTCATAAGTTTAAATTGCAGCACAAAGTAGTGTCCTTGTCTGGACTCAGATCAGTTTGCATGGTACATCTTTCTTAAGTCTGACACAGGTTTGATGTGATTGTGCTAATAAAAAATTGTTAGCACCATCCTGATGATCAATCTTTAAACCCTGCAAGAGCTGAACTGTGAAGGATGCTGGGTTGATCTTGGCATCTGAAGAGCTGAGCTGTGCTTCATCCCATCAGAAATTAGTTCCGCTCCTGTAGAGCTGAAGCCTCTGAAGGCTGGCACCTGCCACAAGGCTCTCCAGCTGGGTGCTGGATAGCTCTCTGGTTCTTAGGTCAGTACATCTGCTCCTCTCTGAGGATGCCCTCCAGCAGCTCTTACCATCTCCGTCCATGTCATCGTCACACTCGTCTCCCTTCCCATCGCCATCAATGTCCCGTTGATCATTGTTCTTCACTTGGCGACAGTTGTCACAGGCATCACCAAAGTTATCCTTGTCCGCATTGCGCTGGTCTGCATTGCGTGTGTACACGCAGTTGTCCTGTGGGAGAGAGGGACTGGCTGAGGGGAAACGTTTGGCAGCAAGCATGCTACTAAGGAGTAAGAAAGATGAAAGTTCTGAGGTATGTGACCAGCTGCTCTGAGAAGTTGTTTTGCAGGACCTCTGGGTACACTTAGGTATGGAATAGCTTAAACATGAGAATTCAAACCTCAGCATTCAATATCCCGTCTCCGTCAGCATCATCATCACAGGCATCTCCAATTCCATCCCTGTCTGCATCCTCCTGGCCAGAGTTGGGGACAGTCACACAGTTATCCTGAAAGGAAAGCAACAGAGGGCCTGCTGGGAAGCTCTGCATGTCCTTTAGCCTGAGTTCTGAAGGTTGGGCAGGGTCTCACCAGCACCCAAGGCCCCCCCTCAAATCAGAACTGCCCCGTTCTGGTTAGGCACTGCTTCCAGCTAAACAGGAGACAATTACCTTGCGGCACTTTTTGTCAGAGCAGCGTTGCTTCTCGTCAGGGACTCCATCAATGTCCGTATCCTTCCCACAGACATAGCCGTTCCCTGCCCACCCCACGAGGCACTGGAAGACAGCAGATAAACAAAATGAGGCTACTGGTGAGTCCCCTGATGGCAGTATGCCTCCAAAATTGAAGGCTTTCCATGAGAACCAGCACAAAGCATTGCAAATTCAGGTACGCAATGCTCTACAGGAAAAATATTATCTGGAAGAAAGATGGATGCTGTAAATAGCATTTTAAATAGCTGAGATACAAGCTCTGTGCTTGTTCCTGAGATTATAAAGACAGATGCAGCAGCAAAAGTTCTTGGCTCCAGCAGGTTGCTGAACAGTGCCTCTCCCTACTCAGCCGTGTGTAATGTTTCATGACTGACAAATATATAGCGCTTCACGGAAAAACAAACAAACAAGCAAACAAATAAATCCCAACAAACAAACAACAGTGGATCTGAGGTGCCAGGAGCGGTCCAGCTTCCCCGGAGAGCACGGAAAGAGGCCCTGCCCTGGCTCAGGTGGTGGTGGGGAGCAGGGCTGCGCAGGGAAGGCATGCTCTCCAGGAGAGGGCAGTGGCAGACCCAGGAGAGCGAGCACAGCGCGAGGGAAAGGGGAGCCAGCAGCCCCCAGGCGCAGGGAGGTTCCCCCCAGGCGCAGGGAGGTTTGGCCCTTACCACGCAGGAGAGGGACCCGTCGCGCTCCACGATGCACTGTGCTTTCTCGTGGCAGGGACTGATTTCACCATTAGGGCAGCGCCTCACTGTCTGGCTCTTGCAACCAGTGACCTGATCCCCAACGAAGCCAGGTTTACAAGCCCCGCACTTGTAGGATCCCTGCAAGAAAAAGCAATAGGGAATTAACTAGAACGTCATTCCCAGCAAACCTTTGCTGTAACCTTCCTCAGCGGCTGGACTGCCACAGCTAACAGAGGCCCCAGAGCCTGGGGAAGAGACACCCATGTGAGGCTTTCCCATAATATTTACCCGTGTATTGATGCAGATAGAGTTTGGGACACAATTTCTGGCAGCACCTGTCTCACATTCATTGATGTCAGTACAGACCTGTCCGGGAATGATAAAATAGACATTAACTTCACTCTTAAACAGACACCACATCAGATTAGAGGATTAGGGCATCACTAGATGCAGAAGCAAAGCTCCTGTCACACCTTGCTAGGACCCACAGCTCAAGGTTCTCCTTCAGACCAGCTTCAGTCAGATCCCAACAATACTCCTACCCCCCAGCAAGCTGGTCACCCTCTACAGAGTCACCAGAGATTTTAGCCTGGCAAAATAGCTTAGCTCTGAGCTGAGCTGTCAGAGTATCTCCTTACTGTAAAAGGACAGAAGAGAGTCAATGGAGCAAGAAGGTCACAGACTGTGTCCTATGACCAGCTAGCAGCTCTCTAAATAACACAAGCCACATGCCGTTCCTGCTTTTGGCAATATATTCTTATAAACCATACTAAGACTAGGCGGTTGGGTGTTTTGTTTTTTTTTACTTTAATCTGCCTACAGCTGTCAGGGAAGCGTTGGGGCAGGGGGGGCGGGCAGTAGCTGCACAAACTCTTCTGTATCCTAGTGCGAAGGATTCTCCAGTCTGGCTTCAGAGCCACAAATGTGTCAGAGACGTAACATTCTGTCCAGCATAAATTCAGCAGAGGTAAGGTCTTGGAGTAGAGGGCACACTGCTGCTGATGTGCTGGGACATCGTTGGCAAGCCTCCTCTCACTGCGTCAGGCTCCCCCCCAGCACAATGCAGTCATCTTGCATTTCCCTCCCATTTCTTTGAAGGTGCCAAGACCTTTGCATTACAATTACAGAGGGGAAAGAGTTAACGGCTTCTGAAGGATACAGAAATGTTTCTGAGCCTTACCTGTTTGTTGGCCCTGGCATAAGCTAGTCCAACCCCTTCGACCATTTGCCCAGTGAAGCCAGGAGGGCAGGGATCGCAGCGGAAGCCAGGGGTGGTGTTAATGCACTGGACCTTTGGGAAGCAGGGGTTTGCATTGCACTGTAAACAAGAAAAAGGTTGTGCAGAACTGTGAGGCAGGCTCGTTCCACGCCAGCTGTGAAGGCAGCTCAAAGCAGGCCTTGCTGGGTGAGATCCAGCTATTGTACTTTTATTTTTAAAGAATAAACCAAAAATGCATAGAAGTTCCTGGCTTTCCTTGCGAGTGGAAAATGCAGTTTCCCCATCTCAGTTGTTCTCCCAAGTTCCAGTATGTGCAGACAAGTAAAACAAATCAACTTTCAGGACTAATTCTTCTTAGGTGACATCAATTGCCCAGGCAAAGAGCTGGCTTCACTGCACACTTTCCTTCCTGGCAGTCTCTGAATCCAGAGAACTGGATAATTTCTTACACTGGTTTTGAAAGACAAGAACAGTTGTTTGTTTACTTCTCTGGGAAGCAACAGTCTTTCCAAAATTGCTATTAATGCTTGCTTTATTTTCTCCAACACTTCATTATTTTCACTGAATACTTATGCTCCGTACCAGCAGATGCATTACAGTAATACAGTGGTTCCCACATTTTGGTGACTAACAGATTATCATCAATCTCAAAATCTCTCATGGACCCTTTTAACTTCAGCAGGTTTTTGAACTGAAGTGCCATGGAGGTTGTATGGTTTTGCAAGGCACTTAAGAGTTACTTGGTGGACTAAGCAGTGAGCACAGGACTATGGTCTGGGAACCACAGAACTAAGGAATCTTATGGACACGCAGAAATAATGGTTGAGTAAAACTTTGCAAACATGCAGAGAGTAAACTTGACAGAATGCCACACGTTCTAAAAAAAACATAAATTAAACAGTATCTGCCTCACAAGGTTTAAAGGCAGAAGTAAAGCAAGTAGTGTGGTAAGATTTATTGTATAAAGGACTATTCGGGAAGCTTTGATTCCATTCCACACATAATAAATCTTATCTCTAACAACTCATCAGCCTTTAGCTCAAAAGATTGTAAGACCAAAAGGGACTGTTCTGGTCTTCCAAACTCGCCTTCCTGTGTGGCACAAATGAAAAGATTTATTTTGTTGGAGCCCATGTATCTTTTAGAAAGAAATGCCTAGCTAGACTGGATATAAACCCAACATGGAACAGAGCTTAAGGAGGGCGAGATCCAGACTTCCTTCCATTGAAATGATGTTTCTGTTGAACTTCACCTCCTAAGGGAATTGCAAGACTTTTCTTTACAACTACAAGATAAACGTGCAACACTCCAACAGGAGCGAGCCAGTTTTGTAACTCCCAGCCTGTTCTACTCGTGTTTTACCTCATTGATATCTGTGCAGTGGGACCCATTGCCTGAATAACCTGGGGGACAGGGTCCGCAGCGGAAGCCAGTGCCAGTCTCAGTGCAGGTCACTCCAGGGAAGCAGGAGTTCGGGAGGCATCTGTTAAACTGTGTCACAGTGATGACAGGGCCTGTCACCTCAGTGTGCATGCCTACAGGACAAGAGGAATGTTAAGAACAGAGCTGTCTCTGCCAGAGGCTATCATCAGGTGGTCCCATTGTTTCAGAAGATATCAGTGTGCTTCACACCCCAGACATTTCCTCACAACCTTTCTGAGAGCTGAGCAGTTGTAGCACTGTTTTGTAAACAAAAATGAAGCCAGAAGCAGCAGTTTGACAGATTTCTGAGTCAAAGCAGGCAAAAAATAGATAAGCAACCCCAGAAGTCTTAGCTCCCAGTCCAAAACTCTTGTTGTGCCACCCTCCTCATTGGTGTAATGCCCTTGCTTGTGGAGTCCAACAGAGATTGGTTCTCTCCTTGGTTCCTCTATAACTACACCTCAGTGGTGGCATGGACATTTGGCTAAAGCAGAACCCACACAGGCTTAAATCTGGGAAGCATTGTGGAGGGCTGTCAGCCAAAATCTCCGCTGTAGAAGGCAGGCATGTTAAACAGGTCAGCTTGGTTCGTAGCAGGAATGCACTCACATCAGGCTCACGGAAGGCTCTCATGCCATAATGTTATACATAACATGCTACCTGCTGTCTCCACAGGACTAGGAAACCTCACATCATCCTGACAGATGAGAAATCAATCTGTTATGCAGACATTCTAGGCTGGAACACAGCAATGTGGTCTATCTAAGCCCAAAGCATTATGTGTGATGTGTAGGAAAGTGTAACCCATGTAAAATGCTACTGTAGTCCTATCCAGAAGCACTCTGAACACATCGAGCCTGTCCCCACACTGCTGCACACCAGCCTTCCTTAAAGGTTTCAGGCCAAATGCCAGGTTTTTGTCCTTATCCTCATGATAAGGACAGCACAAGAGAACTTGCAAAATTAATCTGTATGAGATGCAGAACTTTACTGACTGTGAATAACTTTCAAGACTGTGAATAAACTTTCCCAGCATCTAGAATTGTCACGAGTCTCCCACACCCACTACTCCAAGTGGCAAGGACACTTTTTGCTCCTACTTTCTCCAGCTTGAAAGCCCAACATAAAAAACCTGAAACAAGACAAACCAAACCCCAACACTCCACCACCGCCAGCTGCAAAATCTTCACTAAAAGCAAGGCCTCCTCTCTTCATGCTTCTCTTTCTGAGAAATAACGAGAGAAGCACACAACTGCTGTGAGTCACATTGTTCAATGCATGACTAAAAAAGGCTCAAATTCTACAGTAAGGAGTACAGGAGAAGAACGCATATAAAGCAGAACAGCAAGTGGGAAAGGCAGAAATCAAGTAACAGAGAGAAAGTTCAGGACAGTTTTATGAGCAAATTATTAAAACAATTGCTGTGGATGAATGCATTTGTGTACTGCAGGTCCCAGAAGCTTTGGCTAATCTCTTTTCCAGCAGAAGTACAATCTCTCCAAATGCAGAAGTGGTTATTGCTCCACCCTTTGAGTGTACTGGCAAATAATAGAGCATCTCCAAGAACCATGCTTTCTGAAAGCCAGATACACTGGAAGTAAATTCCAGTCTAGAAAAAAACCCACACATTTATTGGGGAGCACAGGGCAAGACTTATATGGGAAAATTTATGACCCTGTTTCCTGAAACCTCTGTAAACCTCTGCTTGGATGGTGGCAGCACTAGGATGGAAGGAATAGCGCAGCAATGCCTCTTGGGGGTGATGTTCTCTTCCACTTGCAGCTCAGGAGTAGCCAACTATATCCCACAGGATACCCAGTGTGCATTCCCAGGCAGTTCTAACATCAGCCATGGGCTGGCTTATTAGGAGATGTGGTTGGGCAGCTTTCCGCACTAGAATGCGGCTACCCTGAGAAGTACAGCGTGGTATGGCACACCACCACTAACAAAGCTTACTTCAGAAATAGTGGAAGTAAGCAAATGCTGGGTTTTGCTGGAAGGAAAGATAAGCTTTTTAAGGCTACTTCTGCACCCCATGCTCAGGGAAGGGGTAACGGCTTCAGCTATTGAACCACAAGAACAGCATGGAACACTGGTCCATGTGTGCAGAATGCTGTGGGGGGAAAAAAGCATCACTGAGTATTACCCTGTGACACTCGGGATAATTGTGAAACAAGCCATTTCCTTTGGGGAGATGGTCACAGGTGGCATTTTACTTTTGTTTGGACACAACGGCACAAAGGACTTGGAGGAGGCAGCTGAACATAGGACTGGGCTCAGTAACTCACCACAGGCATCACACTCCATGACTGTATTCTTCAGGAATGTTATCTCCTTAATCTAGAAGAAAACAAGAACCACCAAAGGCTGAGTTTTGTTCCCACGCAAACTAATAGCCCCACTGTCAGAAAACAGGGTGTCTCTGTGAGACTGCACAGCTATTGACAAACAAATTAACTCGTACCCCAAAATCTGTGTTGCAGACTTTCTGGAAGCTGAGGTGGCTTGTATTCCCTGCCATAAGTCACTCCCTGGTGTAGTGTTTCTACAGGCTAACTTGATAATAATATTCTGTCCCAGATGCAGGAAACACTTGACTTGAATACACAGAAACAAGTGTCATAGAGAAACACGAATCTACTTCATTTGGTTCTTCTACTCTAGAAGATGCTGAACTAGCAGTCCTAGAGAGGTCTGCTTTATCTGCAGTCCAGGCACTGCGTAAGTCAAGTCAGGAGGAGGTTCCCCTGTGAGCCATTTTTGCAGATACATGAATAACCTAATCTGATATTGCTTATGTTATTCTTTGGCCTTAATGCCCTTGCCACGAGGAGATTTAGAATCTGTTCATGAAAGCTCCTCCCTCCAGACTTCCTCTGGTCTCCTCCAGGCTCCTATTCCTTCAAGCTTGCTTCAGTAAAGCAGTGCAAAGATGCTGTTCCTTTGGTGAAGAAAGGAATACGGGACAGGCACAACTAAGCGTGTCAGTCTCAAGCTAACATTTATCCCTAGCATCTTAAACAGCAACCCCAGCCGACTTCTGTCCTGTAAAAGCCTCACTGGCTATCTACAAGTGATGCTCAGGACCACCCTTCCACACCCTGTGGGCTTTATGTTTTCACGATTGTCATTCCAGTTGGACAAAAGCTTCTACTCACGCCTCTCTGCCAGCTCCCAGCTTTAAGGGCAAGCTTTCTTTTTATCTTAGATTCTCTCTTCTCTTCAACACCGCCTGGGGTCATGTATTTTGAATAGTTAATGCAGAGACAGATCTAACGAAAATCCCCAGAACATCTCCCATCAGAAGTGGGTGACAGAGAGCAGAGTAGAGAATTTGGAGCACTGCTAATGAATATCAGCGGTTCTTTTGTGCCAAGAATCCTTCGGCCTTGGCTCAGGAGAGTCGATCTGGCCTTTTATTGTTATGCCTTTTGCCATCCTTATTGCCAGCATCCCAAGATGCTGAATCAAGGAAAAGTAAGTTTTAGAAAACCTTTGCATAGATTAAGAACTTATGAACTGCCACCTTGGCTCTCCAGTTGTATGTGCAAGTTTGTCTTCCGAGGAAGAGTTGTCTTGAAAGTGCTGTTGACAAAAAGGCCATGGATAAAAAAAAAAAAAGAAAAAGTAGGTGGCAAGAGTGAGAGAAAGAACAAACAGAAAACCTGTATGGAGAAGCAGTGCTAAGCTGGAAGGGAACACTGGAAATCATTGCTGGAGGCTGCCAGGAACCATGTCTGACCTGATTCCTAGTAAACACTGGGTATTTATGCAGCAGCCTGAAATGTGAGAGTAACTCCATGCAACAGATGTTTTTGCAGATTAGAGGCCGCCCAGTTTGCACTGGCACAGGGACCTGTCTGCCATTCCAATTATCTGGCAGGCAGAGGCTGCTGCCCTCAGCTCCCAGAGTGGATCAAGGGAGAATGGAACCTTTTTCTATACTTAAAAGAGAGTTGACCAGACAAACCACCATCTCCTCGTTAAAATGGGAAAAGATCTCAAGCACCCAAGAAGTTCCAAATTCCCTAAGAAACTACCAGAGCCAGAAAGGCTTTGGATTAAAAGAAGAGGAAAGAGTGAATACAGAGCTTGTTTAGACTCCATATGACTTCCCTTTCCAGGACCCTAATAGATGGCTGTAAGGTCTCTTCCATCTTCCAAGTTTGGACTCTTTACTGATTTCATGAGCGCACAAAACCAAGGAAAAAGTGACTTGTTTTTTCAGTTAAATATATACCCACTGTGTGTGCGTGTCTTTATTTTTTAAGAGTTCGTGCTCCATGTACACTGTTTTACAGCAGACACAGTTCTGAGCAGCAGAATTTGGAATTCAAATGAATCCGCTGTATCTCAGAATTATGAATCTGACTAGGAGACCACCTCTCAACTCTGGTTTGCAGTGCAATAGTTCTATTGCCCATTTCACTTAACACCAGAAGCAGCCCCCCCCCCAATTCCAGAACTCAGCACGTGTGGCAGAGGATTCAGAGATCTTTCTTGTGCAGCATAGAAGGAATTAGGTCCCTTTCTCACCTACCTGCTGTTTCAACAAGTCTCGAACTTCTGTAAGCACACGGTTAGTTTCTCTCATCTCTTCCAGCATTTCTGGCCCAACTTCACCTCCTAAAAAACCCAAAGTGGTTGAGAAAAACACAGAAGAGCCATTAGCAGTACAAAGCAACTGATACTATTAACTTCAGCTTAATACTAAAGACACAGGCTCCTCCACACCAGTCTCTGCCAGTTCCTAACTAGAAGATTGTTGGAATTAACCGACTTGCACATGGGGTACAATTAGCTCTGGGCGGGACAGGCAGTGATAATCAGCCATGCTTCTCAGGTAGGTAACAGTTACCCCTCCGCAAACAAATTGGCCTGGCAGTCTGGCAGTTGTGGTAGCTGTTAATCTGGCACGGTCTCTGCAGTTCGCACATAGGAAGGCTTTGCTGCCAAAAGAAGCAAATTAATAATTCAGTACTGTGGAAGCTGCTGTGAAGGGCACCACTAAAGTAAAGCTGTTTGCTGAGTCTATCCCAAACGTGCTGCCAAGCACTGAACGTGGAAAACCAGCACATCAGCCGTTGCTGGGCCTGTTCTCAAGGTACCAACTTTTTTCTTGCTGGAGAGGGGTTCTTTTCACACAGCGGCAGTTTCAAATTGCTGTGTAGTGGCTTTGGGACACAAAGGATACATCTGCTCATCCATGCAACATTGCAAAATCCTGTTTAAGCTATGCTGAACAGAGGATATAAATCATCTTACAAGGTCACCTAGAGCAGATTAACATGATTTTTCCCTCCCATCTGCTACATTCTAGACTTGCCTAGTCGTTTGTGACATGCTAAGAATCTAGTCTATGCTCCAGCTTTGCTCAAGAAGCATGAATGGAAGTAGCTCATTGTTTCTAGAATTATGTAAGTTTTAAGAGAACTTGAACCATTTAAAAACAATTGGACACGAAGTTCAACTCTGGTATTCTCCTATCTGCCATGAGAAAGTACCACCTCATTTCTCTAGTTTTTCTTAGGTTAATCCAGCCCCTAGCAGAAGTCACACCATGCCTACAGTGCAAGCAATCCTTTATGAAGAGAGAAATAACATTATCTTCTACAAACAGCACTGTGCATCCAGGGGAAAATTAACCGGAGTTAGGGGTCTGCCTCCTTGAGCATGAACAATTTGCCAGTGCTGAAGGCAGGATGGGAGTTCGTGCTACTGACTTAGTACAACAACTTCGGCATTCTCACGTAACAAATGAGCCAGAGAGCCTCATGGATCTTCTCTGCACAGAACCAAGAGGACTTCATGAATATTTGTAACGTCTCCAATACATGTTGGTTTGGGAACTAAACTGAAGCCACAAATGTGTCATTCTAAGATGGAAAGACTGAATTAAAGTGGTGTTTCTTATTTTATTGAAAACAAGGAGCTTGCACATGATTTCTGACTTCAAACAGAGGTTTTGAATAAGCTCCGCATGAAGGCTTCAGGCAGCTTCCGTTATTCTTGGGAAGAATTTTCCATCCCTAGTAGCAAGATGTAAATGAAAATAAAAGTTTGGGTTTTTTTTTAATATTCAAATTCACAATAATGATTCAACCACTCAGGAGCGATTTCCAAAGGAAATCTATGCACTTGCAGACATTTGCATTACTATGTGTCCTTCTCCACAGACTCATTCTGTCTCCACAAGCAAACACCTGACTCTCTGGTCCACAGCCTAGGTCTGCCAGATCTCACGAATGCTCTTCAAGTTGAGCATTCCCCTAACAAGCTGTTCACAGAAGTGAAACTTTTCTAATGAATTTAGTATGGCTACATTCCTAGAAGTCAAAGCTTCCCTTAGCTCTGTGTGCACAAGCAGAGACTATCTAAGGATCCTGATATAGGACATTCTGTATGGTCTGGTTTTTTAACTTAAATCACATGAAAAATGCAGATTAATGTAATGTGATGTGTCTCTTGCAGGTCATTACAAAACACAACACAATTTCCAGTTGCCCTAGAATAAATGCTTTTCTCAAAAAAACCTTCACTACACAGGAGTGGAACTGGGGAAAAATGTAAGACTGAACATTCAAACAGTTAAGCTTCGTGTTTCATATGAAACTACAAAATCCCTAAACATTGTTTTTAGCTTTCAGTAGATACAATTGAAATGTTACCTTTTTCCTATTCCCTTCTGCAAAACAAAATTTTTGTAGGAGTCTAGAAAGCATACAAGTCCAAAAAATATAGACATAATTAAAATTACTTACCTGCTCTTCTCTGCTGATATGATGAAAAAGGACAAGAGAGGAAGAGGAGAAAAACAAAGGCTTGAGCTGAAATCATCTTTGAATCTCCAGGCAGTATGGATGTATGGGCTTCTCTTGCAACGAATTTTTAACCTGCAGGTTTGCCTCTGCTCCCCATTAGTGTCTGTGGTTTGCTATTTATGAAGTTGCATTCCTTCCTCTGAAGTTCTTATTCTCTGATGCTGGACGAGGGTGGACGTCATTTCTGGCTGCTAGTCCACAGAGAACGTTGCAAAAGTAAACAATATGAGAAACTCATCAGGAGAGTAGTTTAATTTTTTTTTTTTAGACCAGCTTGCACCAAAATAGGTCAGAAAATTCCAGAATTAAATGGATTCTTTTTGGATTGGGGTTTTTATTTCTTCTTCATGAACACAGGATAGACGGATGATTCATAGCCGTATCCGCCACAGATTTTCCCTCTAAAATTGCTCACAAGATCACAAAAGCTATGAGACATCTGGACTTCACTAGAATTTCAGAAAAGGCTCTTTGAACTCCCAAAAGACAGCTTCACCACTCACTCTTGGGGCAGAATTATTGAATCATCTTCCAGCTCCAAAGAGGAGCGATCACATCCTATTTCGGAGAGGGATTGGGCAAATGTATGAGCCCTTAGAGGCTGATGTTCTTATTACCCCCCACCCAGGCTTGTTTAAAGGAAGGATACAGTGCACAAGTGACGGCATGAAAGGACGGCAAACTTTGTCGTTTCTTGTCTGCAAAGCAATGAGTCTCAATCCAGCATTTTCCATCAGTCAGTCTCAATCCAGCACTTTCCAGCAGAAGACACAGAGCGGATTGAGAAATCCATCTAGAGCAGCCAACGTAAATCTGCCCAAAGAAAATCTTAAAGCTACTACATCAAGGAAATTGCAAGTTAAACTGTGACCTGTAAAAAGGGTTAGTCTGGAGATCAGTGAAGTTCTTGATCACACATTCTCACTGTTTGATTGTGAAATCTGTCAGTATGTTGATCATACAACACCCTTGGGGACACCAACAGGAAAGCCCCAGGAAACAGTAGCTCAGTCTTAAAAGTGTTAGAGCAGCAGGATCCTTGGATATTTACATAAAAGATTTTTTTCTCATTTTGACCTCAGACCTCCCATGTTCAGGAAGAAACTTCCTATCCCTGTGGCTGTGCACAGTTCTCGAAGGTAACTGGGTGCAGTCTTGCAGGCGCTGGTGGGCATGCATGTTCGCTACAGTAAGCAAATAAATATTATTAGTTTTATTATACAGGAATGCTGCAGCAGACAGATTTTACACTTTCTTGCAACAAGCAAATTTATAATGAAAACAAAGTAAATCTGCATGAGTTACCTAGGTGGTATTTGCATGGTTCTGCTTGTCTGGCACACATGCCATCTCATGTTACACACCGCAAGTGACTTCCCGCTGTCAACCCACAGGTAAATCAGCTTTGAGGGTTTGATACTTGTGGTAAGCTGAAGTGGTTTAGCTGGAACTCAGAACAACTGAGTTTCCCAAGTTTTAGCATTTCTGAGTACTTCTGGACAAATCAAAACCATGGCAACCGATTATATTAAAGATAAAATACACTGGTTTTTGCAGTGATGTTCTGGGAAATATTATTTACAAATTTTATTTTATAGCAACAAATGGGGAGTGAATGAAAAATGCCCTGTCACACATCCCACAGAGACCAAGCCTTTCACCTGAAACAGTGACAGCTGATGTCCATCCAGCTGATGTTTGAAGATGCTGTTGGCAAGGGGTGAGAGAGGCATTCAGACTTCCCAGACTGCTCAGTCCAGGACCCTGATAGATGGCAAGCAAGGAAGCCCATTAGTACCTGTTATGGTAGCAGAGAGTTTTAAGGAAAAAGCATATTACTTCAACAGAAGCCTGATAGGTCGTTAATAAAGGAAGGTTCTTGCCAACTATGTAAAAAAAAAATATCTGGTGGTTTGTTTTTTTTTTTCAAGTAGGGAGAAGTAATAAAACTCGAGAAAGAAAGAAATGTAACTCAAATGGAATGAAGAATGGACAAGGGTCACTTGTGAGGTCACCTCGGAAACAACTGACATCATCTTTGCTTTGTATGGAGAAATATATGTCCATATAGAACGATGAGATAATCAAAATCTAGTACTACAAAAATAGAAACGGAAACAAAAAAAGGAACTATTCAATATAAGGCAAATAAAATATGTATGAGCAGTAATGATGTTTTCTGCTATCTAAGCAAAGTATTACTCAGTGCTATCAGGACATAAACCCAAACAAACCCACATAAAAGAAAACAACCCTTGAAGTCAGACACCTAATAAAAAAGTTGCTTGAAAGTCCAGTATCCAGCTAACTGGATACTTCTGTGTTTCTAAGTTTTCAGGGGCCAAAAACCTGCCAGTTTTTGATAAGAAATTGTAGGCTGACTAGAAACAACCATTTCTGAGGCCACATGAAATTGGCTTGTAAAACAATGTGACCCCCAACCAGCAAGGGAGCAGTATTTGTACCTAGGAAGAGCTCTCAAACACTATCCAGAAAAGTCCTGCTTCCTTGGTACAGAGTTCAGTGTTTTTCTGAACACTTTCAGCTGCCAGAATCACATGCCCTTTTGTAATACTATAAACTGGTGATCACATTGTGTGTAAAATTCATTATATTTTCTAATATGCCTATTATTTAACATCCAAATTAACTCATCAAAACCATTATTATAGAGAAGTTAGGTAATTTTCTTTGGGTTTGCTAGGAACTGAAGGAATCCAAATAACTGATGTTAAAAAAAAGAAATGTCCCAAGCTCCTGGAGTCACTGCAAAGGCAAAGAGTGAACCCCTTTCTTCTGAAGAATACCTTGTATTGACAAGCTGCAAGTCCCCAAAGTAATTAAAACATTCAGGGCTACCAGCAGCAAACCTGGATCTCTCCACAGGGATGAGAAAAAGAGGACTTTGGTAATGTGGACAATCTGCAAAGTGGATGATCTACAAATACGTCACCATCTCTGTTCTCCTCTGCAGGAGAGTCACTAATAATAAATTTATTAGTGGAGGCTGGAGAGTACATTAAACTGGCTCACAGGCAGCGCACGTTACTTGTAAGTAACTTTACAGTTAGCTGAGGTGTTACAGCACAAGAGGGGAAACTGTGAGTATGTACTTAAAAGATGCAAGTTCTCAAACTCAGTAAAGTCAGGAATGTTCACTGCTAAGAAATGACATTCATTTCCCTCAGCAGCAGTTAGTGTAGGGCAGCATGGTGACAGAGTACTGCTTGTTATTACTGCTGACTTATTCCAAATGAAATGAACCAAAGCATATTAAATCTGCATTACACTAATTTTATGTATCTGAACAAACAGGTCTTCTGCATATTAAGGTAGCGATCAGTAAGTCTTTACATTATTCTAGAAACCCAAAGCCATTTCTCGTTAGTCTGCAACAGTTTCTGGGATCATTTCCATTTCATTGACAGTAGCAAAATAACTGTACAAATTAAAATGTAGCTAGTTTCTACAGAGCTTTCTGTAGTTGAGCAAGACATGGTGTCTCCACAAGGTGAGGTCATTCCTACCTTTATTTTCTTTGGACTCATTTTATACCTTTCTATATTCAGATCTGGGGGCTAGAAATCCCTGTAAATCACTACTTTAACACAGCTTAAACACATAGTAGCAGATCAGAAAGTGTTTGGTTCATTATTTCTGGATGCCTGTGTCTGTCTGAAAAGGACAAATTCAAAAGTACCTGATTTATTTGAACTTGTTATTTGATGGGGAAACATCTTCCAGATTTGTCAATATCATTTTTTAAGCATTACTGATTTGAAAAAAAAAAAAAAAAAAAAAAAAAAAGGTGAGCAGCAGATAGTGTTTATTTGGGCTTCAGTGTTAAAGTTTTTCTGCACTCTGTGCAGTGCCAGGTTAGTTACACCTTTTTCCCTGACTGGAGTTGACATCACAAATGAAACAAGCACACAAACAAACAACAAAAAGAAAAGCTCATACTAGTTTAAAGTTAAAATACTTTCCATCTCTGTGTTTTTAACTAATCTTTGCCAAGTGAAGGACAAAAGTCAGAAGGAAAAAGTTATTTTTCAGTCTTGTAAGGTCAAGTTCTAAAAATAAGTGAAAAACATCTACACCCTCTGAAATGGTATGCTTAGTGTTTTACAATGTTTCTTATATATTTATGGTTGTAAGAAACCAAAGTATATAAAAGATGAGCAGTGAGGACTTTTTAAAAAAAGTCTCCTTTTCCTCCCAATACAGGATCAATAGTACTAATAGCACTCTTCACAAGTACTTCTCTACCCTGTTCTTAAATACTTCCAGCAATTGAGACCCCACAACCACCCTAAGCAGCCTTCCAATGTTTTATATTCCCACTGCTAGAAAATGTTTCCAAGGGATGCTATTTATGCTATTTTGCCTCTTTTCTTATTCACCGTGGACTCAAAGAGCAGATTACTCCCTTCTTTGACCTAGCACTATGTATTTGAAAACTTGTGTTTCAATTCTATACTTTTGTAAAAGCCTGGTAATGTACGCAGCTTCCAAGTTTTATACAACCAGTATAGCAATGTGGAGACGAAAAACGATCATAGTCATTGCAGACTGTCAGCAGTTAGTTCTAAGAGAAATAAAAGTCCTGAAGTCTCAACTAAATCTTCATCAGTTGTGTTTTTTCTTAATTGTCACAATACATAAACTATGACTCAGAAGACACATCATCTATTGTGGTGAACTGCTAGATTATAACTGAAGTTGAACAAACATTTCACTCATGAGTAGATCCGTAAGAAGCCCAATACATCAGAATTTCACAGCAGTTTTTTTCAGCTTGTACTTATTTTGAATGCTATTGTCTAACGTTTGCCAATTCCAAAGATACACACTGTGAGAAGGACTGGATGCTGAAGTCTGAGGCTTAGCTGCCAGCAGAATCTTCAGCCTTGTCCTACCTTTCTACTATGTCCTTCCAGACGAAACAACAAACCTACTTTCAAAAGTCTGCAAAACATGATTTTACAGCTTGATTATGTACAAATACTTATTTCATCCGTTGCTAAAACACAATCTCAACAAACAGGATTCCTAAATGACCTAATTAGAGCTATTTGCAGTGCTGAAGTAACAAAACTAAATAATGTAAAGAATAGCACCAATGCTTTATGGGAGACAGATTCGTTACTTGACACAAACACCTAATGCAAATATTACACACAAAATCCATCAGTCAATAGGTAAGAACATTCCTATCCCCTCCCCATATACCTCATTCATTGCAAGATGGAATAATCCATTATAGGTTGTGGTTTGTTACATGTTTGAAGAGTTACAACTTGCTGCAGTCTGGTTTATGTCTCTAACTTTGAATTCCTCAGGAAAGCAAGCACTGAAGAAGACCTTTTGTAAGTATTTTGATGTTTTTTTTCATTTAATCAATGACAAACTGCAATGTCAGAGAATCCAACCCGCAAAATGAATGGACATGGCTCTGTTGTGCATGACGCTAACTTTACCATTCATTCTTCTTGTTTTCTACCCTACTAAGGGAATGTGACTAATGTTAATAAAGCCATTTACATGAGCTAAAAACACAAGTCACACAACTTGCTGTGGCAACAGGCAGAATGACATAACGCTGGGCCGTAACCACGATATCACAGCAGTTGGCACATTGTGATAAGGACGTCTCCTGCAAGGAAGCTACTGCCTTCCACCACAGAAGCATGGCGCTCCTTGAAATAAGCTTAGAGTTCCAGAGGGTCCAACTTTCCTGCTTGCTCCTTCAACGCTTCTAGAAATTTGATGACTTGTACACTTACTGCATATGAAAAGCTGGCTTTCAAGGGAACATCATTTTTATCCTGGGCATTTTCTTGGAGTTCTGAATGCAACAAAACACAAACACCATAACATTAGTGTACAAAAATAGCTGCAAACTGGTTTCTGAAAAAAGGCACAGAGATGCCTTCCAAAGTCTGAGGGAGGAATCCCACAAAAAAAGACATTGATGAGCCAAGAACACATTCAAACTCTTTGTTTTATCCTCAGCTCCTAACCCCCAACCAAAAATAGAGGGAAAATAAAGATGCTAGTCCAAAAATTTCTAAACCATCAGGACAGACTCCCTGAACCTCTGGACCTGACCTACCGGTAAGAATCGGAAGCAGCTCCTGTCCTACAAGGTTTTTTGATTCTTCATCTTTCTAACGAGACTCCCAACAAGATAACCATTTGTAGCAACCATGAGAGAGTTAAATGGCCTGACTTTTTATTGCCACATTATTCTTCTGAGGAAGAAAGAATCCTGCTCTACAGACATGGAACTGAATCACTCTGAAGCTTGAGCTGGGTCACACCATGCAAGTAAATTGAACCTGGAAGCCCAAAGCTCATGCCAGCACTGTAATAACTAAACCGTCTTTCTTCTCTGAAGAAGGGGAATCTTCATTCACAAACATTGGCAGGGAAAGATACTAAAATAAAAAAAAGCACACAGACATTCATCTAAACTAAGCGATACTACATATCGTCTGGGCAGCCTTACCACCACGCTAAGTGGCTGATCTTCCTGGAAGTGACATATTCTGCCCACACTGGCTAAGAGAACGACACACGATGACACAGGAACTCTGAGGAGCATCAGCAAGAAAGGCTGTACTTTTACAAGAGAAGAAAATATCCAGCAACTATAGGCCATAAAAAGTGTCTAAGTGCATGGCAAGAACACTGTTCAGTTTCATCACAGATGTGATAGTGCACTTCCAATACTCAGAGAGCAGCAGGAAGTACGAATGAGGCTAGCCTAGACTGTTCAGGTCACCTAGATTACTTGATTACTTGGTTACCAGTAGGTACATCCAGGGACTTGACTCAGGATCAGCAGGAGACAAGGCCAGTGACAGGACTGGTGACAAAGACACAATATAGGTCCAAGGTCTATCCTGAGACAGGGCTAAAAGACCACGTTGAACGTTGTTCTTCATTTAAAATATAGCCCAAAACTTCCCAGTGGCTCAATGAGTTTTAATACTCTAATACGTTGTCTCTAGAAAGGTCACAGCACTGTCAAATATTCCACACTCCAGGGTTCCACACTGATAAGCTGACCCCTTCCAAAATGCCTGAGACATTGTGTCAACATAATCCTGCCTGAAGAGAACTAAGACACCTGGAACTGAAATGCTTTGTTCAAAACTGAGGGCAGAAGGCCAATCAAAGGGCCCACAGATTTCGTGTTGGTCCTCATTCAGCTTTGCCTTACCTCTCATTTAAGCCTGCCAAAGACAAACCATAATGAAAGAGAAGCCCAAGGGGCTGAAAAGCAGCAGCACGTTCAGATCAAGAAGAGCTGTCTCCCATCCTTCCCGTCCTCTCAAGCAGCTCGCTGTAATGAGGCGTACAGATGGGGGTTTAAAATGCTGCCAGAGCTCCTTCTCCCCACCGCCACCCGGCTCAAAACTGTTCCCCAGCATATGTCGTAATCATACACCCAGAAGGGTTGTTAAAACCTTACAGGAAACATCTCACATTTTTTCCTTTACTATTCATGCCATTTTCTATTAGGGACAATAAAGACTTCTAACACTGGATTAAGCTCATTTGCAACAATGAGCTACTATTGCTCCAGGAACCAGTGGGAGCTCAGACTTGTTGAGGGAACTGGGAATAATTAACTGAATTGTACTGGAAAAAAGGAGAAGACTGAAGGCTGTTTTGACCAAGAGAGAAGCAAACTGATGCGATGGTTAAGCCATCATGTCTTGCTGGGAATTATTGGTGGGAGTATCGTTAGAGTATGCAGGTTTTTTCAGTAAAACTGCTTTGGCCATGGTCTCCCTTTTTGATTTTTGCTACTAAAAGACACCTCCCAGAGTCATAATGACAATAACACAGTTTTACTGATTGCTTTCACTCATTGCTTAGTATGCACTAAGTCACTTCCCCGAACTCTTAGGTATGGCAAACCTTAAAAACAAAAGCTTTTCTTAGCAGACTGGTTTTTCTTTTCCCCTAAATGATGTATATAATTCACCTCCATGGTCAATCCTTATTGTGTAATCCAGGGGTCTTCAGCAAGAGTGTAAACAGGAATTGTCTCATTACAGAAGGGACTGGAAGTGCTCAGTGCTCTGAGATCACACATGTAGGTGGGCAGACAACACGTACACTTTTTAATAGTCTAGGGACCTCTCTTAGGGAGCACTGACTTGGTTTTGATCACGGACCAAGACTTATTAACTCAAAAGAAACATCTGGCATTGACCCCTTCACAGGCAGAATACTGAACCTAAGGGACCCTGGAAATCTACTCTGATACGTTGCTGGAGCTGTCTGCACATGATTAGTTCGGTAGCTATACATAAATGCACATACTGTATGAATAATACTATTTCTGTATCACATATACAAGTATTACATAGATGAGTATTTGCTGTCCTCAAATTACTGCTTTCCAGCCACAAGTTGGCACATGCCATTAGCCTTTTGACATGCAGCTTCAAAAAAAGATTAAGTTTCCATCGTTCCTTTCAGCAAGGAGGATCCCAAGGAACTTGACAATCTATTCATACCTAATACCACCAGAACATAGACACCTTTGGGACAGAGAGCACAGCCAAATACATAACAGAGTGCAGAACAGCAGAGAAAAAGGGAAACATTTGGCTTAGGACTCCAGAGAAAACCTTGCTGTTTATAGAGAGAGCCAAGGAATGGTTAGCATCCATTCATGGGAGACAGAACTGTGCTTTCTATGGTCACATCCCAAATACCCACAGAGAAAATTTGAACTTCACAGTTTATTCTGCCTCAGCAGTATGAAGTGGTAAGTTACCTTTCCCAACAAACTGGACCAGTAGTTCTAATAACTGCGTTCAGACAGACCACAAAGCTGTCCTTTCTGCGGACATCTCAAGGGAACATCAAGAAATTTTCCATTCCAGAAGTTATATTAAGCAGACCTGTTCAGGTCTCCTGGATACATGCAGCAAAAAGTGTAGCTTTTTAATAAGTGTTGATTCAAGATTAATGGTAGTTCTCTTGACACTTCCTCTCTTACCAACTGCAACAGGGGCCATTTTTTCCTTCCCATTTTCTCTTTTTAACATAACCTTTCCATAGCAATTAGCTCTACCGCTTACATTAAAATAAAACAAACAACACACCAAAAACCAGAAGGAAGATATCTAGTGTGATTTAACAGCTGGAAATAAGCAAAACCAGCACCAAGCCATCAGGTCTTTTCAGGACACCAGTGATCAAAAGACCACTGTTGAGGTACTCTGTAAAAAAGTAATTTGCAGTCAGCTGTTTGCAGGAGACACAAACTTTTTCGCTACTGAAAATCAGAGTTAACTTGTACGGAGGGGAAAAAAGGATAGAACACTCTGTATTAATTCCCCCTCACATCTTCACTGGCTGTGGGGATGCTGAAAGCATTAGGTCAGAAGCCTGACCATTGTTTTTTCCAAACTCAACTCTTAAACATACTGGATGGAACTGAGAAAGGGGGAAAAGAAGTCAGTCACTAAATGTCACTCTTTGTCTCGTCTCAGGAAGAGGCTACACACACATTCAGCTTTCATATGAGTAGTTTAACACTTGCATGCAGAAATATGAATTTTTCTTATACAAGGGAAATGCAGAAACAAGCCTTTAGGAATTACAATGAAAATTATTCAAGTATACATGCTTTCTTCGATTGCCATGGAATCAGGATGACTAGGACATTCATGAAGGGCACAAAGATACAGGAAGCACCAGCAGATTGTCAAGGCTGTTCTCTAAAGTGGTCTCATTATCCATATGTAAAATGAGAATCCTGAATATGAAAAAAGAAAATGGGTTTATTATTATATCAGAACCTTAGTATTCCACAAAAATAATTCTTCTTCTTATGATGGTGGTAGAGCAGAACATTGTCTCGACCTTTTTTGCTTATACCCTGCTTCAGCTGATTAATAACTTCTGCTAGATTTCAAGCAAAGAAGAATGAATCTTATTCCTGGAAACTATCTTTTATGCCTTCATTAATTGTTCCCAAAATCTTGACCACAAAAGGATGCCAGCTCCTCAAGAATGACAAACCCAGTATCTTCTAGACAGACCCCATTATATCACAAGGCAGTATATTCTCCACACTGCTGTCCCCTTTCCAGTGTTTGCCTGAGGCATTCCATAGGCTTTCTGTCAAAGATAATTATGGCTGTCATAGGAATGAATAGACGGAGATGTTCACTGGGCCCACGCTCTGGGGGTGGGCAAGGACAGGTATCGTCCTCAGAAGCCAGGAGCACTTTGTCTCTCTCAAAAGAGAGATCTCATACAATATGAAGTTGAATTTTCAAACAGAAATAATAGCACAGAGCCAGGCAGCTGAGCCCTTATTCACATTTGGTTAGATAACAACGTTAAATACTCAGCTATTCGCACGCAGAAGTCTCTCCCTGCTGAGGCCTGAAAGCGCACAGGTATGACTCAAAAATATCTGAGTTGCAGCTTTCACCAAGCTAAAGGGAACGTCTGTGCTACCTCGTCCAGACTACTAGAAAGTTATTAACAGCTGCAAGTCAAAAGAATCAATTCAAGAGGCATATTAGCCTTAAACAGTTGCACTTGTGAAACTGCTTGTTTCACCAACCCCACAGATTGTGGAAACTGAGAATTCATACTTCTCCTGGTGCACATACTGTCAGCTCATCTTATCATACATCTCTTTTCACATGCACATTTTGTTTTCATAAGCTTTGAGACATTACAGATTACTGGCTTTATCCAAAAATTGTGCTTCTTTGTACGTCATTTATAAACTCAGAGGAAAATTCAACATCATCCAGACTATGGGTTGGGGTTTTTTTCACCCCAGAGAAATGGAAAAATGGCGTGTACACAGGCTCACAAGTGGTGGGAAGCTCTCCAGAAAGATGGAGCCTGGAGACTAATACAAACCTCTTGAGTTTTCAAGAAAATATCAGACCAGAAATCTCACAGGAATGAACTGGCTCTGGAGATTTCTGGCAATTCCTTCTCCGGACCCCACCCAAAGCTGAAAAACAGCCACAAAAGCAAATCTATTATTTTTCACAATATTGTTCAGTATCATGGTCTGTGTAAAGATTCAGAGTAAGTCCTTGCTTCAACTAAATTGCTCTTCTCATACCTAATTGTGATGGTCACAGCATTACTCTAATTTTAATTCCACATGGAAACTAGAAGTTTGATCCTCTGTATTTTTGCAATACTCCCTTCAATAAAGGCCAATTGCTTTTGGCTAGCACAGCAGCCAGTTTCTTCCATTAACCTTTATTCAAGCCAAAACACTTTGGGTGTAAGCAACATTGAGTTCCTGAGACAATGACGGCCAGAGAAATACCTATCATGAGAGTGGAATCCGAGAGCTCTCCCCAAACTCCAGCTGCTTTGTCTCTCCTTGACATCTTTTTAGTCTTTGAATGCTTTCTGCACAAGCCATTACACCCTTCAACACTTCTTCCAGGAAAGCGCACACAATTCCAGGAACCCCACGCCTCAGGTGAATAAATAGCAATGACAAAAGCAACTTTCTACTGGCAAGGCAGGAGACAATGTTGAAACTCTGAGCCTCTATACACAAACGCAGTAAAAGCTACCACGAAGGCCAATATTTCCCAAGGAAATCAAATATCAATGCATGGTTTGAATAGGAGATCTTCTGGAAAGAGTAATGAACATGTCTAACCCTGTACACTCAGCAAAATCTGATCTCACAGCCTGAGATCATTTGCTGGCTTCAAGGTACATCTGGGAGTTACTCCGAACACAGTGGGAAGAGAAGTGGTTTCTAGGGAGATCCAAGTTACACTTCTAAATCTCCCTACAAAACAGGAGCTTTTGCCATTTAGTGCTGCAAGTGCCCCCTTCCTTTCTTCCCCGCGCCCCCCCACCCCCCCCACCCCCAAGGTTTGTGCTGGCCTCTAGCGGAATATGGAACAAATAGTATAAAAAGGAAAAAAAGCAGCAAGGCACATGCAGCCTCCTACAAAGCTGACCAGGCCTTCAGCTATTCATAGATTAATTCAGTGGGAATTCGTTTAAAGCAGTACATACTTGCTAGTAAAGGGCAAACCTTTATACCCTAGCCTGAGAGTGATCCATCAATTCAGACCACTCGCAGCACCATAATGGGTCATTCTATAAAGAAAACATCTGTAACAACACAGTTCTTAAATGATATCTTTGGTGTTTCCCGATGCTCATCACATCATCAAGTCCACAAGAACAATATCCCTTGTTTTGTTTCAGCCTTTCTGCTTCCTCAGTAACAAAGGTGGATGCAGGCTACAACTGGATTTGGTTTGGGCCCCAAGAGAACAGCTCCAGATCAGTCTGGGATCCAGCAATCAGCCTGTTCCACTACTCCAGCTACCCCAAGATTTGGCTTCAGACCTCAAGACACATGGTCTGATCATGAATGAGTACACTGTTTGACTAGTTATAATACCATCCTTCCCTCCATTTCCTAGTAAGCCCTCATACTCATAGAAAATACTGGGTTATTTATCCTGCCACTCCTTAGGATTATTCTAATCTGGCTTTTCCATCATGACCTTGCATGCTTTGGACTTTCCATGAGCTCTTTATTACACTGTGCAACTTCTCCTGCTGTAGAAGTTCTGCATCTTGGCTAGCGGCCCAGTGCTGCTCTTGATCCAAAGGAGTTCATCGTCCAATGTTTAACATCACTTTTTTGTTTAACTGACATCATTACTAAAGCGCTACTTAGAATTATTGCCCTCCAGACCTTCTTCATATCCATTTTGCAATCACCTCTTCCAGCAAAGTCATACACTAATCTGCTGCCAGGAAGGTGGCCTAATATGTTAGTATCTTGTCTGAGATTGGAATGCCACTTACTTGCCAGAAAGCTTCCCATAGCACCTTTGCTCCGTCTTTACGTTACAGCTGAAATAGAGGCTGTAGGATCTAGTTCAAAAATATTTCATTTTGTTAATAACATTTGCTAACAACTACATTAAAAAAAAAATAATCTGTGTTCTGGGTTTCCTCCATATGACATAAGGCTCATGGATTTCTGGACCAGAATTGAGAAGCTGTTTGAAAACTTCTGTTTGATCATAAATCAAGGCCAGTAATTACCTTTTTAGTAAAAACAGCCTCAGTTCACAGTTTCCAGACTTGATGGGTCCATAGCGTTGCCATGGGCTTTCCTAAGGGTCCAGGAATTCAAGCAGACTCCACTTTCATTACAGCACCTGTAGCAGCTTCTGCAACATGAATCTCGAAAATGGCATCACTTGATAATTGCTGTCTGCATGACGCTGGAAGGAACAGTATGGAAACATTCCTTATCTCTATTTTTTCACAGCTCTTCCAGCACCTTTCCATTTATTTACTCACTGTCACACTGGCTGCCTTCCACAGTGGGAACTCTGCCTCCTCGCACAGCACATGGAAAAGCCAAAAGCAAAGGCTAGCTGGGTGGTTCATTTGGAAGTGCTGTTGAAAATCTGGTAGAAGGCAGATTGGATCAGGTCTGGAGAAGATCCCGAGGTGTTGCCATCAGGGTGCTGCTGCTCCCCAAGGCAGGTCAGTGGGTCTTAAATGGTCCAGTCTGAAGAAGCCTCAGTAACCAGCACCACCAGGCTGGGGTGAGAGAATCGCTTTCAGTGTTAGTGGAGTAGAAAGCCAATCCATAGCATGGTTCCTTTTGAAAGCTAGGTCTCTGGTAAGTTGAATTTACTAAACTAAGTTAAAATCAGTTACAAAGGGGGAAAAAAGCGATAATACCCCACACTAAATCTGGGCCTGGTCATGTTTAAAAAAGTTTATTTCTTACAAAAATAGTTTCCAAGCTGTAAACTATGATGCCAAAAAATAGGTATAACACTACAGAGATCTATTAATTAAACCAAGAGTTTTCTTTTGCTAAAGCCAATGAGTAAACTACTGAGGGCAACAAAACACTGGCACACCTCTGCCTGCTTAGCAGCTGAGGAGCAAGCCATGAAACTGTACTGAGAAAGGGAAAACCAATAACCCTTAGCAAAGAAACTCCACAAAACACTCCTTAACATCAATCTGATAGTGGGAAACCTTGTTTTAAGCAAGCAGGGGCAAATTCACTGCATTTTAAGCCCATTGTGTTTAGGAAGCAGGTGTGTTATGAACTGAAAGGTTCATTTTCAGGAGTACTGTCAAAATCTGGGACCCCACTGCCCTCTTAATCTTTCCATATGCTGTTTGATGAAATTCTGCCAGTGGCCTGGGTACATTTCCAAGGAACTCATGACTTCTGGGAAGGC
The DNA here is from genome assembly GCF_023634085.1 of Falco cherrug. NCBI lineage: Eukaryota > Metazoa > Chordata > Aves > Falconiformes > Falconidae > Falco > Falco cherrug. The sequence goes on along the minus strand of NC_073700.1, from coordinate 45,123,625 downwards.
ATTACAAAGCTACACTGGAACCATTCATGACCTGTGTTCAGTACTGGCTTGGTTCCTTCTCAAATCCACAACATTTTGCAAAGAAAACATTCTTTCCACTTCAAGCAAGCTTCTCCATCCAGAAACCAGTCTGGTTCAGGCACTCAACCTCTTCTCGCCCTGCCCTCACCCCCAGACATCAGAAACACAAGCCTTCTAAAGGAAGGGCTTCCATGATGGCAAAACAACTGCAACACCTAATACATTTGGTCTCACTCAATTCTAGATCTGGGTTTTTTTCAGACAAAAAATAAAGGAAAAGCAACTGTTAACATAACTAGCCTTACCTATAGCTGCTACTATCAAAGTATGAAAGTTCTTACACTCATTGTTCTCTGAACCTTTAATATTTGCAGTGAAAAAAGAAGGCCTAGCTGGTGAACTCTGTTTCACATCCATAGGAACTGAGATGTTCATGGAAAAGCCAGAGAAGATAATTTTTAAGAGCTGGACACCAGAAAATGAAATGGTTCATATTTCAGGACAAGGACCTTCTTGGATGCAGATGTTTAGTCCAGCAGGAATCTGAACCACTCCTGTAAGTCATGTAGCCACATTATATGGCTAAACACACATTGTTACATGTGTGTTTACAGACACACACACCCCTCAGCAAAACCCAAAGGGCAACACACCTAATAGATGGATTGCTTACATTATTTCATTTTTGAGACAAGTGCCCAATTAACAAACTTCTCCCACAGCAGGAGGAAGGATTTACTTTATACGTAGAGAATGCAAGTATGTTATTCACTTAAACAAAAAGCAAATAAAAAGATAGGGTGGGACTCAAAAAATACTGGTTTTCAAATGATCCATTCTCTTAAGATACTCTTTACAAAAACAGCTTCATATTTAACCCTGTGCATGCTACCTTCCCCAGAAGTTAAAAGCATGTTTGTAAAGCAGTAATGCTTTGAGAAGAAAGCAAGCTGCTACCACATCAGAAGTCCTGTTGCTAAAACTCAAAGTATTTATAAATTTAAATGAGACACCAGGGATAACCTGAAAACTCAGCACTCTTCTATTTTCCCCACTAAAACTGAGGGAGGAACACCAGTCCACAAGATTCAAACACACATCAAAACCCTTTGTGAAGTACTGGATTTTACATTATACCGAAATAACCTCACTGCTTCTCCATCTGCCTAGGATGACTGCCAGAAATTAAAACAAAGAGGCATATACACTCTTTGTAGTCAATCATGAACTTCAATATTTGTTTTTAAGCTCAGATACAACATCTGTTTTGAAGAAGCCCCATTTAAAGAAACGTTGATGCCCCTTTAGAAACAGTATTTTTAAAAAGTCTTCTCCTTCCAGACCTCCTACCAAAGATTTAATAGGTAACAGATACTCTCAAATATCTTTTTGAATATATCCATCAATTCCAGCAATTTTTTTTCTTGGATTTTAGAAACATTGCCTTTTTGCTTGCGATCTTTAACTTCTGTGGTCAGTTACAGAGAAGTAGATCACTTCACATAGTACTTTTGCAACCAAAAACCTACAGAAAGCCAGAAGCTCTGTTAATAAAAAGATCTCCCCCCTACATTAGTTCCTTGAATTCAGATTCTGTGCTAACGTGGCATTGTTTAGGATGAACACACACTTCAGCTGTTTTCAAGGAGTGGGAATTAGAAAGGATTTTAATAGATTTTTGCAGGGAAGGATTTCAAATTTTAGATTGAAACAAAATATTTTTAATTAGTATTTTAACATTGTTACCTTTTCATTGTTTATTAGCTTTTTAATATCCACTTACCTTAAGACAGCCAAGAAAACTGGTTTACAGCATAGAGTTTATAGCTAGTTTCATTTACTGGCTTTCATATACTGCTATTATCTTTTTATGTCAATCATCACCTTAATATATAAGTACCTTCTTCCTTCAAGATCACTGAAGAAATGTCAGTATCTTCTCCTCTTTTTCCTTCATTAAGTTATCTATCCATGACTTGTTTCAGGAATATTTTTTAAAGCCACAATTGAACCTGCAGGTAAATGAGTTGAAACAGAAATATTACACAATTTGCTGAAGGATAAAAGCATTGAGATTCCCTTGATAATGAGTAATAGCCCTTTTCTGTGAATTTTCTATACTACGTTACTTGTACTCCTGAAATCAAAGCTGGGTTGCTGTTAGATTTCTGGCACCTTAGAGAAATTCTTACATTTACACAATAATACTTTTCTGATATGCTTTTAGCTTGTGAAAATATTCTGTCCATTAAAGGCCTTTTCAAAAATGACCACTCAATCTAATACCACTCCACAGAGATCTTTTAATGTGATGTTAAAATATCTGTCATATAAATGTAAGCATTAAGACTGAAGCCATAAAATCATAATAAAAAAAAAAGGGGTTTTTTTTCCCATCTTACTCAGAACAGCTCTTTCTCCCAGTATTATTGTTCATATTCCATAAAGCAGCATGCTCAATTAATGATGCGTCTGTCTCACCACGGCTGGAAGTAAAGCTTTACTGACATTAGGGATTAATAGACTGCATATCCTTACACACACATGCTGCATTACTTTCAATCTAGTGCATATTAGGACTGTGCTTTTTAATTCCACAAGAGCCCAATAAACCCTTCAATATTTACTCAGGGAGATTTTATGGTCTTCTTGTTTCATGAAGGTATTTATATGAGCTCTGATCTTACGACATTTGCATCATCAGCCATTAATTTATAGAAATTAAATAGAAATAAACAAAAATAGATCCATAACCACCTTCTCCAGATGCCTACTCAATGCTGCAATATTTGTTGGTCCAATACCTAGATATGGAACAAAAATACAGCCAACCCAACCGCTCCCTGTCCTGACGCTACTACAGACATTCCAATAGGAAAAAACTGAGGAAAAATTACGAAGTTCTGGGAAAAGATCCATTTTAGCTATTAAAGCTTATTATCACATTTTTAAGGGCTATAAAGCTTTTTAAAGATTATATGGGATGAAGGAAGCTATAGAAATGTTATAATCCCAGAAGATCTTCCTAAACAAAAGGAAAATGTATGTTGCTATGAACCTGCTTCAAGCTGTTCTTTTGATTATTTTTTTCCCCAGCGCTACATTAGCTTTCCTTCTATGTCCCTCTTGTGGCAACTGAGAAGAATTGTAACATCCGCAATGGAATGCCCAATTCATAGCCTTCAAAAATTTTTGCTTTGTTGCTGCATTTTTGCTGTGTTTTTTTTTAATAAAAATTTTTGTTTTATTGCAGTTTTGTTGGTATAGAGGAGAATAGTTTTTCTTTAAAAAACCCAACAATAGGTATTCTTTGCTTTTCCATCTATTAGTACTCAGGCTAGGTAAACTAGGTAAAATTGTATGGAATTTTCATTTGAAGGTTTCTTTCAGGGAAAAGGCAAGCAAAAGAAAAAACAGAGACAAATAGAAAATGAAGCACTTTTAAAACAATATGAGCTATCTGAACATTCAACAACAATGAAGAAATACAGATGTGAAGTGAAATAAGAAAGTGGTTAAATATGCATAATAAATTTGCTGATTGCATTTATTGTTCTAGAATATGTTAAATGCATTGCTAACCACAGTACTTATGATACAGATACAGATGTGTAATGTGTGAGCATTCCTTCAGCATGCTTTCTCAAGAACATCTGATCTCCACTTCATACTCGTTTTCCCCTAACCTGAATCGTTTTATCCCAGGATAAAAATACACATATTTTTTTTTATCCAAGCCTGTCATTTGAAGTAGCAGTTTTGCAAAGATTCCTCACACTCAGTTTGATTGGCTCTGAACCTCTCACGTCATGATGACACTTTCCAGCACTATCTCCATGGCTTGGAGTTTGCAGAGACCAATCAGTTCATTCCTTTTCCTAACAGCTTGTTTTCAGCCCTCTCTTGTGCAGTCCTGAGTGGAGGATGTTATCAAATCCCAGTGCTAGCATGTCTTGGAATTGAAATGAGTTTCAAGGAAAGTCCTCTGGCAAAGCCAATTATTTTGAGTCAGGGCTGTTATTTCTACCAACACCTGAACTGCTGTATGCATCCCCTTTACATTCATAATGATCAGGAACCTTTATTATCACCTCGTCAAGATAATCACCTTAAACTTTATTTAGTTTGCTGGAAGCAAGCAGAAAGCATCTTTTTTTAAAATCAAATTCACCCACATTTGTTCTCTTGGATAGCATCTTATGGCTAAGTATGTCCTGCGAATTCTAGCTTCTAACTATGCATAAAAATGGTAAAGTAACAACATTTTCAGAGAATGTGTTCCAGTTTTCTGAAGTGTTACCTTTTAAAATTTCATACTGCATGCACGACAGCAAAGACCAATGAGTCAGAGTGCCATCTCTCTGCATTAGCCTAGATTTAAAGGAGAAAACTCACAAAAGATGGCTTACTCAAAAAATATTGTCTACGAGCTTTGTAGCATGGCCTGCATATGTCCCTCCATGTTTATCTTTCAAAGCACCAAAGTAGCCCACAGAGTTTCCAGCACGCAGTGCACTGCAATTAATAATGTCATGAAAGTCACATGTACCCTCTTCACAAGTCATGCTTCTACGTTGGCATAAAGACTATTTGCAGTCTCCATTTTTACACACAGTAACCAGGAGCCCAATGGCCACAACTAATTGCCAGTTTGACCCCTTGTCAAAATATATGGAAGTGAACTGCAGGCCATCCACCCGACTTACTCTGGTTTTACTTTTGCCTGGCATGACCGAGGAGCAGACCATATGGTGTGGTGGGGGATCTCCTTGCAGCCCTCCAGCTTCAGCACCTCAGACAGCAGCATCATCTTGCCCACAAATGTGGCCAACAGTCCTTGGTGCCTCCATATCAGAAGACAAATTTACCTTCTGATGGCAGAGCGAGCTAAGGACCTGCAATTTTCAGCAAGTTTTCCAAACAACTTCCCTTTAAAAGCATTGTTATGTTCTGTTTTAAGTAAGTGAGAGGGAAAGAAATCCAGCAGTGCATCAAAACTTTGATCAGTTTCCAAAACTTTTGAGGATTCTGTAAAGCAGCCAAATGGTGCAAGTACGTTCTGTTTATTAATAAGTAAGTGTTCATACCAAGCAGCCTACCTGGTTTTATAAATTTCTTCTTCAATTCCACTTTCATCCTCAAGTAGGATTTCATATTTTCTCACAGTTACACTTTTTTCTGAACTACGAAACAGTTAATTTGCTGTTTGTTTTATGAAAGCACCAGTTTAGTTCATCCATGGATGCTTTCCAACCAAACTTCTGGTGGGCTTTAATTCAGTTGTATTTCACCTTTAGGAATCTAGAAGAATCAAGACATTATAACCGTCTCGTGACACAGATGAACCTAAGTATGGGTATACACTGGCTTATCCTGATGTCACCATGTTAAACTGGAGCTGATGTGACAGTCACAATTCAACAATAAATTCTCCATTCTGCCTTTTGATTTTAGTGGCTTGTTGAATTAACCTACTTTAATCTGAATCCTGAATTAGGATACATTTTTGATAAACTACTGACACAGTCTATTCTTCCTAGAGGCTTAATGCTAAAGATGAATTCAAACAGTCTGTGTGCAGAAGTGATGACTCCTGTATTCTCTTGACTTGCTCTTTCCCTTCCTGTATTTGGTGTGCAGCATTCCTAGGACAAGGATGCTTTTCAATCTTCATCTAGATCTTTTCAGCCTACCAGCTGCAAATCTGGTACATGTTGTTTCAGTTCCAGGCTTTATCCTACACGAAAAGCAAAAATAAAATTAAAGTTACTTGTAAAAGAAGATACATATTTGCATCTTATAGTTGAAGGCTTTAGTAGGGAAGAGGGATTGAATATCTAACCTTTCATATTGATGTGTTTCACAACACACAGAAGTTATCTTAAAAGATATTTGTTGTGTGCTAATAAAAGGATGTTGAAATAAGGGCAACCAGATCCAAAACTTTGTTTATTTATGGGTAGAAACATGTGCTACTCGCCTGCTCTGCACAACCCAGTCATTCATCTTCCCTGACCTCAGAGAATCTCCATGGCCAACTCCACTACCCTCACCTCACAGCAACACAGCTTTCTGGCTCTCACAGTTTTATTAGGTATTACAGGTATAATAGGTATTACGGCTAGAACAGGTATTACTATAATACCAAATCCTTCTTAATTACCATGTCTGCCTCAAAACACTTCAAGCCCCTGCGTAACTCCCTCATCCAGGCTACCTCTCTGTTAGCCCAGACTCTAACCACTCCTTTTAATCAGGAGCACGAGGCCGACAGGCCACAGAACGAGCAGCTGCAGCTCCAGGCTCGCAGCAGCCTCTAAGGAGCTAAAGGGCCCCACACTGCCTCCACAGGGGCAACCACCACGACACCTCCCCTCACACGAACCTGGTACCACCAGCACCACACAGGCTGCAGCCTCCACAGAGCCCATCCACCACCACAACCCTCCATGGGGGTCGACAACCAGCACAGCCTCTCTCCTCCCTCCAACCTCCTCAGGGCCCTTCGCCACAGGAGGCTCAGGGGTTTACCTTATGACTCTCTACAATTACCTGACAGCAGGCTGCAGGCAGGTGGGGTCGGCCTCTTCTCCCAAGTAACAAGAGACGGGACAAGAAGAAACGGCCTCAAGTTGTGCCAGGGGAAGTTTAGGTTGGATATTAGGCAATATGTCTTCACCGAAAGAGTGGTCAAGCATTGGAAAAGGCTGCCCAGGGAAGCGATGTAACCACCGTGCTTGGAGGTGTTTAAAAACCGCGCAGATGCAGCGCTTAGTGATGGACCCTGTGGTTCTGGCTTAACGGTTGGACTTAATCTTACGTCTTTACCCACCTAAACGAATCCACGAGTCGAAGTGCCAGCCGCCTCCTCAGGGCCGCCACCGCCTCCACAGCCCGCCACCGCCTCCACAGCCCGCCTTCCCTCTTCATCTCGAGGATCCATTGGCTGTCAGAGCCGTCAGTCATGAGAAGGCTCCGCCCCTCACCGCGCGGCGGGGGGGGTGGTGTCGGTGAGGGGAGCGCCTCTGACAGGGACCCCCCTCCCCGCCCCCGCCCGCCAGGTGGCTCGCGGCGCCTGCCCCGCGCCGCCCGCGCCCCTTCGCGCCTTCCGCGGCAGCTCCTCCCCCTCGGCCGCCCTCCCCAGGTGTGTGCGTGCTACGTCACCCCTCCCGCGCGTACGGGGCGTGCTGGCGTCGCCGTCCTCCGTGCGCTCCGCGTCACCGCTCCTGGCCTGGCGCGCGGCGGCGGCAGCAGCGGCCGGACGGTTCCGCTCGCAGCGCCTCGGGGTTCGCTTCTCCGGCGGCGCCCGCCCGCCGCCTCGGCCGCCTTCCTCCGCCGTTGGCTCCGGGCCGTGCGGGACCCGCCCGAGCGGGAAGGCGGCGGGCTCGTTGGTGGCCGGTTCGCCCGCGCGGCCTGGTGCGCGCGGCGGATCCTGCCGCTCGCGTAGCGCGGCGCCCGGGCTCCCTGAGGTGAGGCCCGGCCGGCTCGGGCTCGGGCTCGGGGGTGGAGGGGGTGGGGAAAAGCCGCTGCTCCTCGTCGCCGCCGCCATGAGCGTGGAGGCGTACGGCCCCAGTTCGCAGACCCTCACCTTCCTGGACACCGAGGAGGCCGAGCTGCTCGGCGCCGACACGCAGGGCTCCGAGTTCGAGTTCACCGACTTCACTCTCCCCAGCCAGACCCAAACCCCGCCCGGGCCCGGGCAGGCGGGGCCGGGACAGGGCCAAGGGGCCCCCGGCGCGGGGCAGGGACCGCCGGGACCGATCGAAGCGCAGGTGAGTCCGCGGCCGGAGGCGGGGGAGGGGGGGGGCCTCAGGGCGTCTCCGCTACTGGGGCGCGGGGGGGGGGGGGGGGGGGGTCCGGAAGGGGCGGGCGGACCCGGCCGTGGGGCCGGCGAGGGGAAGCCCTGGGCGGGCTGCGGGGCTGGGCGCTCGGCCCCCGGCAGCGCCGCACGGGGAAGTGGAGCCGCGTGTGGCTGCTCGCCCGCCCCGGCGGGAGGAGGCTGCCGGCGGCCGGCACACGGCGGGCCCTGGCCGGCCCGGGGAGCGAGCCTGGCGGCCGGTTCTGCCCTGGAAGCGCAGGGGGAGCGCGCCGGGGGCAGGGCTGAGCCCGGCCGGCGGGCTTCGCGGCCGTGTCGTGGCAGTTGGGTCGCTTTTCCTTGCGACGTTGAAGTAAGAAATCAAAAACGCTGCTGGGTGTCATTTCAGCTTCTTTTCCTCTTTAAAACAAGTACGGCCATAGGTAGTATTTGGTTATCAAGTCGGGTACTGAAGAAATTAAACGTTACTTCTAATTTCGTCCTTCATATGACTTAAAAACAAAATAGGCTTTTAATTTGTTATTATTATTGTAATCTTTATTTCTTTGCCACCTTTTCTGCTGCACAGTTGCAGCGCTGGTTTGTTTTGGGTTTGTATGGGAGTGACGGTTGACATGGCCTGAGATTTAAGTTCAGATCTGGGTCTGGTTTCCCATAACTTAAACGGGTGAATTTTTTTAAATATAGCCTGTTGGTACCTACATGACAATTAAATTGCATTTTTTCAACAATTCACAAAAGTGAAAGTGAAGAAGGAGCTAGGGTTATGTGCTCGCAAGTGAAGTGTTGCCAGTGAAGATACTGCCTGTCACTGTGCTACATCTTGACTGTGTCTATAGTAAAAACAAAAACCCTGAAAAACTGTTCCTTTAAAAAAAAAAAAAGCCGGACTTTTCTCCATTTAAAGATCATGAAATGTTCTGCTGAGTTTCATTACATCTGGATAAATACTCATGCAGTCCCATTATTAACAATTAAATGTATGTTATCTATGTTTTAAATATGAGTGTAACAAGGAGTTGAAATGCTTTACATAGGTTTTTAACCCTGAACCAAACATAGTTTGAGTGGGCTTGATTTTGCCTTTTACTTGCAAAACCTGATGTATCAGGGCTGGTAAGTGGTACTGTGGGTGCAGAAGTGAGCAAACTGGAAACAAGCCAGCATGTCCAGGCACTGAGAATCTACAGGTGTGCAGTGCAGGACTGAAGGTGGTATTATCCCTACAGTCCTACCCGTATCGGGTTTATCCCAGGGCAAATTGAATGACTTTTTTTTTTTTTTTGGTACTTGAAAGTGCTCAGTGTGCAGCCTAGGCGTAGCTGCTGCGCAGGGACCTGCTCCAGGTAAGAGTCTGGGATAGAATTGGAGATGTGACCCCGTGGGCTGTTTGTGTATTTTCTGTTTACTTACAGCTTCTGAGTTTGGGTTTGGTAGACTTTATCCAGTTTGAGCATTGAAATATTAGTGTTACGAAGTAATAGTAAAATCTTGTCTGTGTACGGTCAGACTATACATTAATTGATTAAAAAGGCAGATTTAATAAAATTTCAGTTTTTAAAGCTTTAGTGGGTTGTGAGCATTCCAGAACTCACAGTAGAGAATATGTGGCTAAAAGAAGAAAAGGCACCCCAAAATAAGCCTCATAAGCTAAAAGACCAGACAAGAGGATTAATTTGAATTTTTTGTCTAAACATGTTTGGAAAGCCTTTGAAGTAAAAAAAATAAAAATATCTGGAGAGCACATTCAGGTACTAGTATGTCTGTAAGATTTTTATTTTTTTTAAAGTGAGTGCATTTGTGATGTTTCCGCAATTTCTTGTGGTCATCCTGATCTTCATTTTGACTTCAGAAATGTGGGTTTTGGGGAGGGTGGGGAGAGGGAATGGACCTATTGCAAACAAGAACTCTCAGAAGTGCAGTAAGTATAGTGTCCTTCTGAGCTGAGGTACAGCAAAACCCAGATCCCTGGATCTGTTTAGACTTGTACATTTCAACAGTCTCATGAGTGATAAGATCAGAAATTATGGTTTTTAAAGATTCTAGGGAAAACTTTGCTGCCTTCAAGAAATAATTTAAACTTGTTATGTCTTTTGGCAGGGGACATACTAGATAATAACTTCTGAAGCACCAAAATTGATCACATACATTTTGCTCAATTAAAGGTGGTCACTGTGATCATAATTGAAGCGACTTAAATAAATGCTCTTTTATTAGAAGCTGATAAACGTTGGAGGTGTATACTTCTACTCTGCTGTTTCATTCTGGTACTTTATTTTGGTGTCCTAGTGTTTAAAAAGATTACTTGAGCAGTACAAAGCACCCGGTTTCTTAAAATGTGATTGATTTAGGCAGTCTACAAGAGCTTCCTTTCCCAACATATATTTAACTAATAGTTTAAAAGGATGTTGTTACAGTTGATTAGTGTCCAATTGATGAAAGATAGCAAGAGGTTAGCAGCGCAGAAACAATGTCTACTGTTTTCAGAAAACTATCTGTTGTTTACATATAATTAAAATCAAACATAGGAATACACTTTTCTAAATATTTTAAGATAGCTTCTGGTTTCTGTCTTATTTTTTCCCTTTTCAAGGCAAGGGCTTAGTTACGGTGCTAGGAAGCAGTCACAGGCTCGATGAGTGTGGTGGACGAGGCACATGGTGTTAGTGTGTTAGTTAAGCTGTTCAAGTGGTTGAGGGAGGCTGGGTCAGCTATTAGATTTTTGGTCTAGACTATGGGGGCTGGATTTAATTTCCAGTTCTAACAAAGACTGTTTGTCTTAGCAAAATGAGTCCTTGTTGCTCAGGTCCCCATCTGGAAATACAGTTTAGTGTCTACGCTGCTCTGGAGGTGTTGTGGCAGTGAATGTTCTCTGTAATATCCCCTTCCTGATTTTGAAAGGGAAAGCAAATCTTTATAAGAGATTATAATAAAATACCATAACTAATCTATAGCTTTAATGTAATATTATATACCTCTATAAACACCAAGTGCTTGGGTTACCCATACAAGTCCAAAAGTATGTATTTTTTCTAAAGCATGAGGGGAAAATTACCTAGGCTGGGACAGTGTGACTGGGTGTCCTGCAGTTACTGTGCAGTGTTGAAGTGTGTTGCCATGATTGATTGGACAGTAGTCTTGTAACGCTTACTCTTGTAGCAAAATACCTACTTAACTGCAATTAGTTTTCTTGTTACAGCTTGAAATGTGCTACTTGAAAGTAGAACTACATAAAGCTGATGTAGCTGCGTTCACTTGTGGATCAGCTTCTGATGTGGGTGGGGTACATTAGCTGGAAGCACTGGGAGAAACTGAGATGGTAATACTCTGTTCCTGCTGATTTTGGGACTCGCTTATACATGGTCAGTAGAAGCCACAACATAGTCTGGTTTACGATTCTGTAATTCAGCTCTCTCGACTTTTACTGTTGTCTCTCGACTGGTATTTTAGACGCCAGGAAAGGAGCAAGGGAGGGACCAGTACCTTGGTGGTAGTTTTGGAGCACCTCAGTGTTTAGACTGCTGTAGCTGTTAAACTTGCTGTGCTAGAAGTTTCAGTCAACACTTTTTAAAATAGAGGAGGCCTCCCCCCTCCTTTATACAACAGTTGATGGTGCCAGATTTTTAATAATATGCACATAGGCTAACATCAGAGTAGGTTTTAGAACAATAGTTGAGTCACTTCCTCATTGTGTGCCTGCCAAGGCCTAGTACTCGCTCACTGCCGGATTTTCATAGTAACAGGTGACATCATTCCTGCCTAACTCTCTGAAAGGGCAGGAGCTCCCCAGGGTGTAACTAACACAGTCACCTGGTGCAGAAGTACAGATAGCTTGCAATCATTGTAGTTTCTTGGTTTTCTGCATTATAAAAAAAAATAGTTTTATTACTGTTCAGTAATGTTAATTTTTTATGAGCACCCAAAAAAAAGTATTAAACTTGTCAACTGATGTGTATAATAATGTGTTCTGCCTCTTTGGAATAGACTGATAGAAATGCACTGGTGAATGCCTGGTATTTGTGCTTCTAAGAAATTCAGTTTAACTTAAGGCTTTGGAATTCCACCTGCTTCATGATCAGTTAATAAGTTATCTTTGTATTTTGTAAAATGGCATTGTATATTTAAAAATGGATGTTTATCTTCAAACATCAGTGCAGATGCCATTACACATTGAGCTGATTGGATTTGGGTTCATCATACTAGTGGGTTGTTGCATGCTGCTGCAGTTTCTTTCAGGTTTTTTTTAATCTTTTCCCTCTGCTGGTTTTGCACGTTCTGGGCTGACGGTTCCTCTTGGCTGATTCTTTCTATTAAAAGCCAGTACTTGGAGGTAACATCATACAAAGTCATGCTATTTAGACTGTGTTTTGCAAATGAGCCTCATTTCATTTGAAGATAATGGAACAGAGCTTGTGTCATTGAGTCCAATTCCTTACTGCTGAGGGCAAAAGTGAAGCGGCTTACACTTATTTTTAAGTTTAACTCTTGCAATTGGCTGTTAAATTTTAATGTGCAATACTGAAACTAACTGGCATGGAATCTAAATGAGACTTTCAGAGAAGTAAGCTTGTTTTGATTTGCCTATGAGTTACAGCTATAAAATGCTACAGCAACTATTTTTATCAAATTTCTTTTAATAAAGATTTAGCGTTCTTCTCGCTGTGGACAGCTTTCTCTTGTCAGAGAATCATGTTACAGATACCAGATAAATTGCATTACAGTGTCTTAAGTGCAAGAGTTACTAAAATACTACGTTGATAGACGAAGGCCTTGAGTGATTCTTATGCTGCCATTTATTAGCTAGTTTGAAAATTTTCAGGAATAAATTCATCTTGTCTCACCCAGTACCTTTAAAAACATTGTGTGTGGTGGGAGTATTAATAAATCTGATGATTTTGCTGTGATAGGGAAACTACCTCACTGGGCTCATCTCAAATGTTCTATTAATAACCACTGCAGTCACTGTGGTGGTCCCTTTCCCACCTTTTTCCACTCAAGGTTTCTGTGAATTATGGCATGCTTATCTCTTCCCACGTTTTACTGAGATCTTGGCTGAACAAGTCAAAGAATCAGGTAGCTGAGTGAACAACATTTTGGGGGATGTGAGGATCTGGCCATCTTGGGAGGTTCTTGACAGCATGGTGTTAAGGTGCTAAGGCTCTCCATGGCTGTTAGTCTGTGCAGCAGTAGAATTAAACAAGGAACACCTGTGAGGCCCAAGGGCCAGCAGCTGTACTAGTCATGTCGCAATCTGATTTGTGACATGTGTGCTTCTTGATGCTCCTTCCTGGTGGTAAATGCACTTTACCCAGTATTGCCAAAAAGGACTTATTTTTAGCATGAGAAAGGGTTGGTGTGTGAAAGTTGCTGATGCAGCACCAAATGTTGCAGGAGTTGGTGGTTCTGGCAGTTAGTGTATCCTCAGTGGAAAGAGCGCACCTGTGCTTGTATGCTGTTAGTGCACTTGATCTCTGAAGTGTGTTGCTCTGAAAACTTGGGCTGCATTACTGGTTTTGATGGACTTTGGCAGCTTTCTTGGGTAACTTAGGCCTCGTTTTTTAAAAGGAAAACATATTGTAGCTAACCCAAATCTAAAGTAACACAATAGTGACTGTCACACCGGATGTATTTTGCAAGTATGCTTGATTCTGTGTGTAATACGGTGTTGTGGTTTAACCCCAGCCAGAAACAAAGTACCATGCAGCTGCTTGCTTCCCCCGCCACCATCTTGGGTTTGGAAAGGAAGATAGAACTTGAAGGTGGAAATAAGAACAACTTAATAATTAAAACAGGAGGGAAAACCAAAACAACAATAATAACAATTATAATGAAAAGGGAGTAGGGGAGAGGAATAAAACTCAAATGGAAGGGAGAAAAAGAAACCCCAAGTGATGCACGATACAAGTGCTTGCCACCTGCTGAGCAATGCCCAGCCAGTCCCCAAGCAGTGATCAGCAGGCCTTGGCAAACTCCCCCCAGTCTATATACTGAGCATGATGTATGCAGTACCCCTCTGGCTACTTGGGGTTGGCTGTCCTGGCTGTGTCCCCTCACAATTTCTTGTGCCCCTTCAGCCTTATTGCTGGCAAGGTCTGAGAAGCTGAAAAGTGCTTGACTTGGTATGAACGTTACCTAGCCACAACTAAAACCACCAATGTGTTATCAACATTGTTCTCACACAAAATCCAAAACACAGCACTGCACCAGCTACTAAGAAAATCAACCCTTATCCCAATTGAAAACAGGACATAGAGTTGGTACATCTTGAACAAGTGATACTGCCTGGAGAGTTAGAGACTCAGCTGAAAACCAGTTTCTTTTCTTTCTTGTGCTATTTCAATCTTTTTTTTTTTTTAATTTGGCTTATATGAGAAGAGCTTTCTTGATTACCTGCTCTGTGTTGGACAAGTGGCATGAAGTTGTGCTTCTGATGTCTTTGGTTGGGGGGAAACATGGATTTGGTGGATGGAGACCTGCAGAATAGGTGGTGAAAGTCCTGTACAATAAAGATTCTGCTTTCAGGTAGATTTCTGGAGTAAAATCAAGGGTGAAAAAAACCCATGTTTGATGCTGCTGGAACTGTTTAAACAGGATTTTGTGCATTGTGTAAGACTGGGTGGAAAGACATAATTGCAGAAAAGCCATCTCCTTTCAACTTTTTTCTGCTTATCAGTTGGTGTTTAAATAATGCTGTAAGATAGGAGCTAATGAAGCAAGTATTGATTATATAACTGGTATGTGCTCCAGCTCTTACCAGCATTTTTCTTTCCTTTTGAGATTTTCTACACTGAACACAAATTTTTGCTTTGAGGAGTAGGGGTCACTGTCCTTGGCTTTATGTTTTGGAGTCTGTTTTGATTGTATAACTTAAGCACTGACCTTGCATTTCAGGTTAATGGACCTGATGGCATTCTACAGAATGGAGCTGTGGATGATAATGTGGCTAAAACCAGCCAGCTTCTGGCAGAGTTGAATTTTGAAGAAGATGAAGAAGATACCTATTATACAAAGGATCTTCCTGTGCATGCTTGCAGGTAAGGCCTAAGCTTTGCCCCAGGCTTATTATTTCCAGGGGGCAGGAGCACTTTGTGTGAGTGAAAGGTGGATGCTTAGAGGATTTTGGAGACAGCCACATTATGGGTAGGAGGGTGGTGCCCTCTGGTGAGCTCTTATAGAGACTTAGAGCTGCTACATCCAGCAGGTCTTTGAGCTCCCTTGAAGAATAAAAAGGCTAAGCCAGCCTAGGGATGGTAATGGTGGGAAGTGATAAAATACTTGTGACTCAAAACAGAAGCTCGTGTTTGATGCTTTTACCAACACTCATGTTCCCTAATTTTCTGCTTCCCCTCACTTTTGTATGCTACTAGGGAATTTAAATCTTGTGTTTGAATTTTCCTATATGCGAGTACCCAATCGCTTCCCATTTTTGCTTTTTTTAATTCCAGCTACTGTGGCATCCATGACCCTGCCTGTGTGGTCTACTGTAACACCAGCAAAAAGTGGTTCTGTAATGGGCGTGGAAATACATCTGGCAGGTAAATGGTCAAATGATGGAAATAACAATGACAATCTTGTCTTTAGAGTGTGTTGGTTTTGAAGTGGTATGATGGCTGTGACTGACATTTGGTGATAATCTAGGTCTAGTGACTTAAATGTGAACCTCCAGCTGCCTCTTTAGCTTTTCTGCTGTTCCCAGCTCAGACCTCGATTTCAGCAAAACTTGAATCACTTCTGTGAAGTCAGCTTGCTGCTGCTTCTCCTATCGTGAATTCCTGCAAAGCACAGTAGAACTGATGCTCTTGACCTGTGGAGCTTTGGGAGGCTTCTTTCAATTATCAGTAACATTGAAAGAATAGGAAACATGTAAGAAATTCTTTTACATTCATCTACCTTTAAAGTGTTCATTCACTGAGAAACCACCGAAACTGCAGTAGCAGTGTCTTTGCTTGGATGAAAAGAGCAAGATCTTGCCAACGTCTGCCACAGTGTAAATAGATTTTGTGTCTTTTAATAACTGAGTTGACATATCAAGTTAGGACTAAATGTGGTTTTCCTGTTAACTTAATATAAATGTATGTCCTCTTTGGTTTCAGCCACATTGTTAATCATCTTGTGAGAGCGAAGTGCAAAGAGGTGACTCTCCATAAAGATGGACCTCTAGGAGAGACTGTCTTGGAATGTTATAACTGTGGATGTCGTAATGTGTTTCTCCTTGGCTTTATTCCAGCTAAGGCAGACTCTGTGGTTGTTTTGCTGTGCAGGTGAGAGAATGCCTTTGTTGGCATGTTTGTGTCAAGTCTGTTGCATAACCTTGTTTCTAAAGGATAATGCTTGCTTTCATTTGGTACCGAAATACATTTTATACTCTTAATTTGCTACCGTTCTTCCTTTAGATGATCATATAGACTTCATGCCTTGTGTAGATAATGCAATAACTGAACATTCTGTTATGTGGGGCAAATATCTTAACTCTATAGAAAATGAAGCAGTCCTTAATGGAAGAGACGTGTGGTTTTCCTTTTTTTTTTTTTTTAAACTGCTTTTTCAGATTTGGAAGTGTAACAGATCAGTTCAGAAAATTACTCTGGAGTGTTGCTGGAGTAGTCCCTCTGTTACTTAGTGCGTTTTTCTGTCAGCACGTAGAATCATTTGAAGATGACAGTAAATCAGGAGTTGTTCTCTGACAGGTTCTATCAGAAATCATGATTTCATAATTGTATGCATTTTAATTAAATGCTGTCACCATGTATTTGACAGTAGAAGGTGTGTTTCTATGGAATGAGTTATTCTATTTGTTTAAAAAAACAGATGGGAAGTAATCCTGAGTGTTTTCTGATATATTGTATGTGTGCATAATCTTAATGGACTGTAACCACTTCCAAAGGTGAGTGTCATATATAATATTTTAGATGCTGAAACTTCAGTTCTAGAAATGCCCAAGAAATGCTATGTAGGATACTGAGCCTTCCCAGTGTTGAAGTAGCAAATACAGGAACTAAAAAATTAATTGGGCCGGTAGGCTGGGGTGGTGGTGGTTGGTTTTTTTTTTTCCTTTTAACTGAGATACTGGAGTTGTTTTAAGAGCCTATTTTTACATTTGATATGATAGACTTTTTCTTACACCTGTCTAATTTAATAATTTTTTTCAATGTTTTGGTTGTGCAGGCAGCCATGTGCCAGTCAGAGCAGTTTAAAGGATATTAATTGGGACAGTTCACAGTGGCAGCCTCTTATCCAAGATCGTTGTTTCCTTTCATGGCTGGTAAAGATTCCATCCGAACAGGAACAGTTGAGAGCACGTCAGATTACAGCTCAACAGATTAACAAACTGGAAGAACTTTGGAAGGTATGTGCTGCTTTTCAAGTACTGGTTATATTTTACAAAGTGCTAATTTTCTGGCTTTATGAAGGAGGGACAAGGCTGTTTTAACAGCTGTATAAGACAGAGGACATACTTAAATTACATGAGGTTTAAATCCTGCAGATTTGACAAGCAGTGTAACTGGAAATTGGTCAACAGAGTCAGAGTCACGAAATTGTTTGTCTCAGTAGGAAAGTTTCACCCTTGGGTTCCTCAGCTCTGTTCAAGTTGCACTGTCAAGCAATCTGAAAAAACAACTTTCCTTCCCCATTTCGAGTCTTTCACTTGTTTCTGCTTTATGTGGTGACTAGCTGAGATGGGAACAGTTAGTCCATGCTTGGTATTCAGTTAATGCTTTTTGAGAGGCTTTTCTGTACATCCTTTAAAGCATAACAGACCTGACTGGATGTGAGTGTAGTTTTAACAGGTGGTCATACCTTGATATAACTTCCCATAATAGTAAAACATGGTATTACCAGTCCATTGCACAATGAGAGCTTATCACTTGTTTGTGCTTAAAACCTTGAAACAAAACACTGGTGCTTTACATTCTAGGAAAATCCATCTGCAACCCTTGAGGACTTAGAAAAGCCTGGTGTTGATGAAGAACCACAGCATGTTCTGCTTAGATACGAAGATGCTTATCAATACCAAAATATATTTGGTCCTCTAGTCAAGCTTGAGGCAGACTATGACAAGAAACTCAAGGAGTCTCAGGTAATGTGCTTGAAGTACGCTTGTTTGAGGGGGCTTCTGGCTAGTTCTCAGGTATCAAAGCACGTGGTCATTCTCAACAGCATAGAACAAAGGCCCAAATGAAATATATGTCTTTATTACAGTACTGTCGCATCATAGTAATTGCAGTAGTAATGGTGATGTATGGTAGCAGGGAGAGGAAAGGAAAATAAATTGAGGTTTTAAAAAAGAGCTTGAAATACTTGGGAACTTCCACCTTTGTTCAAAGTTCATCTTTCCAAGAACCATGTTCTATCATAGAACTGCAGTTTGGCCACCTTCTTTTATGTTGTCATTGAATTTTGTGAGGTCATGCAAGCACTTACTGAATGTTTTAAAGTTGGGGGTGAGAGAATAATAATGCAAGTGGTGATTACGACTTCATTTCTCATTAAGTAACTTTCGTAGAACAGAATTATCTTCTGTAGATGGTGTGAACTCAGTCCGTAGGAATAAATACAGAGATTTGTCTGTACTGTGACGTTGGTACAGCACCTTTAGTATTTCTCTACTGTTTCAAAGTATAGGACAGCGAGGGCTGTCGTATCAGCAAACAGCTCTTTAAGAACATAATAGATGCTTTTTCTTTACCATTAGACACAAGATAACATCACAGTGAGATGGGACTTGGGCTTGAACAAGAAAAGGATTGCTTATTTCACTTTGCCAAAGACTGATTCAGGTAATGACAACTCGATTATGTTTTGTCGGGGTTTTTTGGGTTTTGTTTTGTGTGGTTTGGTTTTTGGTTTGTTTTTTTTTACTGCCCAGTGAATAACAAAGTTTTTAAAGAACTGTGATCTGGCCTGGGATATAAGATAGTATTGTAAGGGGTTTTTTGTGTCGGGGGATGGTTGTTTCTTGGTGAGTATTCTGAGTGTGGGTTTTTTTTCCTTCCTTTGTAGATATGCGTCTTATGCAAGGAGATGAGATCTGCTTGAGGTATAAAGGAGACCTGGCTCCTTTATGGAAAGGAATTGGTCATGTTATCAAAGTTCCTGATAGTATCCTTTACTTAGTGAGCCTTCAGGAAGGCTTAATTGAAGGTTTAAGTCTCTCCAAGAAATCAGTAATTGTGTACAAAAGTAATTTTGAGATAATTTTAATTTGTTGAGGGCGGGCGGCTGGGTGTCTGCTAAAAAAAAAAACCAAATCAAAATTGGGGAAAATAAAATTCAAATTTTTGCTATAGATTACTACTTAACGAGGTTCTACAGATTATGGTGATGAGATAGCCATTGAGCTGAGGAGCAGCGTTGGAGCACCTGTGGAAGTTACTCATAACTTCCAGGTGGATTTTGTATGGAAGTCAACTTCCTTTGACAGGTATTGAGAAAGCACTTAACCTTTGCAAATAGTGGGTGCAGTTGATGTGTATATTTTCCTTTACCTTTGGGAATTTTTGAACAAGGAAAGTTGTATTGTTTTGTGATGCTAGCAATCAAATCTGAGTATGCCCAATGTATCAAGTCTATGAACATGGTAACTGGTTCATAGAGCAACAGGCCTAACTTTTACTAGAAATGGAATTAATCTGAATGCCATCAAACTACCTTTTTTCTCATTTTGAAGGGATGCTTAGGGTTTGTTGCAAGTACATCAAGGGGGAGAAACTTACCTTATGTCTAGTAATATTTGGAACGTATGAAGAAAAATTGTTTTGTAGTTCAGCTTCCTGAACACTGCTCCATCATGAAGTATGCTCTGATTTGAGTTGACATTCTAAACTTTGAGTTACTTTAGCTGAAATTTCAAGGCATTTGAATCTGCTGTGGCGTCAGTAAGCTTCAGACATGTCTGTACTGCATTTTGTTAGGAGTTTTATTACAGTGGAAGAGTACACATTTTCTTCAAATCTTGCACCTAAAATTACTACTGCAAATTCTTTTGGAGGCTGGTGCTTCTCTGTGGATTTTTCTGGTTATAATACTTTGTAGTATTCACATAGGGAAAAACAACAGCGGTGTTCTCAGGGTCTAATGTTCATCTCTTAATTCTATTAGCAGGCATTCTACATTGTTCTTTTTCCCCAAGGCATTTGTGCCTGATGTCTGATTAACCTTTGTGTAGGATGCTTGTGGATAGTTGTATTTGAAGTCATACTGATTTTTTTTTTTTTTCTGTCCTTCCCTCGTTTCAGAATGCAGAGTGCTTTAAAAACATTTGCTGTGGATGAGACTTCAGTGTCTGGGTACATCTATCACAAACTGTTAGGTCATGAGGTAGAAGATGTAATTATTAAATGCCAGTTGCCAAAGCGCTTTACAGCACAAGGACTTCCTGATCTCAACCATTCTCAGGTAACCTCATCTCCTTTTTACTACACACAAAGAATATGATGAAGAATTTATAAATAGAGGTTGAACAACTTTGTAACTTCCTATGCATAGAATGTTAAACAGCAATAACTTTTTTTTTTTTTTAGGTTTATGCTGTGAAGACTGTCCTGCAGCGTCCTCTGAGCCTTATTCAGGGTCCCCCTGGTACTGGAAAAACAGTGACATCAGCCACAATAGTCTATCATCTGGCTAGACAAGGCAATGGGTAAGAACTGCTCTCCCTAAATCTTTATGTATAAGGTTACGATATTAATGGTCAAAGAATCAACTTGATTTTAAAAACTAAAATAACTTGTATCATTGAGCTAGTAAGGTTTTCTAGAAGTATATTTTTCTGGGAAGATTTGTGCTTATTTCAGAAAATGTTTTTCTGCAGCATGTTTTTAGGGTGTGTGTGCCATAACGCATGGTTTTATTACAAGTCCATTGGAAAAAAGTTTTACAGTGCATTGAGACTGACTTCTTGCTTTATTTTTGTCAAGGCCTGTGTTAGTCTGTGCTCCAAGTAATATAGCTGTCGATCAGTTGACTGAGAAGATCCATCAAACTGGACTGAAAGTGGTTCGTCTGTGTGCTAAAAGTCGTGAGGCAATTGACTCTCCTGTCTCCTTCTTGGCATTACATAACCAGATCAGAAACATGGATAGGTAAGAAGTGGTTGAGGGGGGGGGGGTGGGGGGTGAAAAATCAACTGAAGTGTTGTGGTGGGCACAACTGATTAACTCTGTGGTGATGGTGTGATACTTGCTTGATGTGATAACTTTTTTGCTTCTATACATGTGTCATATTTAGTTTTACAAATGAGTTCTGCTGTAATCCTACCCAGTTCTTAATTAGGCTGTAAAGCAAAATTCTGGTTTTTTTCTTTAGCATGCCAGAGCTTCAGAAACTGCAGCAGCTTAAAGATGAAACTGGAGAACTGTCATCTGCTGATGAGAAACGTTACCGTGCACTGAAACGAACAGCAGAGCGTGAATTACTTATGGTAAGGTTCCCTCGCTTCTAGCAGCTTGAATAATTGCCTTCTCCCAGTTGAGGCTTAGCTGCAGTTTGCTGGTAGAGATCAGCGTACAACTTAAATTTTGGGAGGATTCCTGGGATGGTATTGAATATACTTCGGTGTAGAAATACTGTCTGTTGATAACCTACTTGACTAATTTCAGTTCTGTTTCTGTTTCAGAATGCAGACGTGATCTGTTGCACGTGTGTGGGAGCTGGTGATCCAAGACTTGCAAAAATGCAGTTCCGCTCCATTCTGATTGATGAAAGCACACAGGCTACTGAGCCGGAGTGCATGGTGCCAGTTGTCCTGGGAGCAAAACAGGTAGGAGCCATTGGATTTCACTAAAGAAAATGTCATTGAAGAAAGAGTTTATGAATAGAGGAAGTAGCATCAAGCAGTAACAATCACAGTGTAGGCATGTAAGGATACAAAATCCTTTCCTTTCATGGAAGGTGGTTCCATAATATAGATCTAAATGATTTTATTTTGTTAGTCCTCTTAGTTTTCTGTTTCTGTGGCATAATCTTTGCCTGGAATATGTTGGTGCTGTTGGAACAATGTGGAGACCAAATAAGATCTTAATTGAAAATGATCAGCTGAAAAGCTAGTGGATGCTAAAGGTTTATAAGCCTTAAATTAGATCTGAAGCTTATTACAAGTCAGACTGATTACTTGGTAGTATATTTTATAGTAGGATACTGCTATTGTTCTAGCTGTTGGGCCAGTTTCAGAAAATAACTTGGAAATCTGCAACCTTCTTTTTCCACAGCTTATTCTTGTGGGTGACCACTGCCAGCTTGGTCCTGTTGTGATGTGTAAAAAGGCTGCAAAGGCTGGCCTGTCTCAGTCTCTCTTCGAGAGGCTTGTGGTGCTGGGTATTCGGCCAATTCGCCTACAAGTGCAGTACCGCATGCATCCTGCACTGAGTGCTTTTCCATCCAATATCTTCTATGAGGGTTCACTCCAGAATGGTGTTACTGCAGGTAAGCAAGAGTGATATGCCTGCGAATTATTTTCTTTTCCATTCATTAAGGATCAAAGGCAGGCTTCTTTAATCTAGATGAGGGGTTTTTTTAATACATTTGCCTAAAAAAAGAATTTCCACTGCACTTAGTGTTGAGTCTTTACAGTGCTTTGATATGAGAATAAGTATGTTTGCTAGTAAAGCACAGTGCTAACTGTTTTTTTTACTTACTGGTTTTGTGCTCTTCAGCGGACCGTGTGAAAAAAGGTTTTGATTTCCAGTGGCCACAGCCAGATAAGCCGATGTTTTTCTATGTTACACAAGGACAGGAAGAAATTGCCAGCTCAGGCACTTCTTACTTAAACAGGTAAACAAAATTAAATGCTGAGATATAAACTTAAAAAAAAAAATATATTTTGTCCCAGTGCATCTCAAATGTAAGGGAGATTATTAACAGATCCATTTAACAGTCTGGTGACATCTCTTGGAGACAGTCACAATTAAATGAAGTCAGGAGAGTGCAGTGTACAGTTCCTGCTGCAGACCAAATAGCTAAGCGTTTCTGTATCCTTCAGAATCTCCGCAACAAAACTCAACAGTATGCTGTATTCACTGTGACTTGTGGTGCCTTGCTGTGCGAATAAAGGCGTAACAGCTAAATAAAGGCTTGTGTTCTCAAAGAAGTTACTTCTGTTTCTGTGAAGGTGGTATCTCTGCTTCAAATGAGCCAGCCCCCGACCTCAAATGTGTTGTGTGCTGGGATACAGTACTTCAGTGTTATCGATTCTTATGTTCTGCAGTAGCTCTTCTATAATTAATAAAACGTTGTTTCCTATTAACAGCTATGATTGGAATTGCTTGTGTGCTGGTTTTTAATAAAAGCTGCCATCAGGGATAGTGCAGGCTGAGCTGCCTTTTGGAGTCGATTTGCCCTAGGCTCCCTTTACAGTAAACAAAGAGAAAAAGGCATCTGCAATGGGAGCAGTTCAGATCTTAAGTGGGTTTGAATTGTTCTGTGGAGATGTGTGTTTTCCTTCACTAGTAGTATAAGGAGCATGGGACAATTAAGTGCCTAATATGTGGAATGAATTTGGGCCAGCGAGTCAACTGACTGCAGCTGCAGCAGGAAATGCTGATCAAGTTGCATTTTGAGGCCAGAACCCAAATAGCTCCTGAAGCAGAGTCCTAATTCTTAGACTTTGGTGGGGTGCGAAAGGAATGGGAACTTAATTTTCTCTTTTCTACCCCCTTTTTTTTTTTTCCCTGCACTTTCCACGTTTTTCAGTTAGTGAGCTTAAAACACCTTATTCCTCTTATTTGTATGTGTGTGTTCATGTGCCTGGAAGGGAAACCAGCCCAACTTAAGAAAAATATCTGCTGCGATATTTTTAATCTGTCTGTTTCATGAACAGCATGTGCAAGACTGCTGAATGCAGCAAGCCAGATTGTGCACACACAAATGGCACAATAGTTGGCTGACAGGGAGACTGGCATTAAAAACAGTCTATATTTAAAACTAGAAGATAAAGCAACTGAAGGAACCGTTCGCACAGTGGGATGGAACATTTTTAATGATCTGGCTCATAAATGTACACATGTACTTTTAACTAAGTAGTTCCATCTTGGAATAATAGCCACCGTGAATTTAATTGTTCCAGAAAGTCTAGTTGTGTAGCTCTGAGAAGGTGGAGGTCTATGTAAGAAGAAATTTCTGTGTCCTTCTGAGACCTTTTTTTTGAGATGTTGGCTTTTGCTCATATTCCTCTGGCTGAGAATATCTTGTGTCTGGCCTAAGTCAAGAGGTGATTAGTGGTGAATGCTTAAGCAGAATTAATCTGAGTGCTTGAGCGGTGTAAAATTGATCTTTTTCCCGAAGTAGCCTTTCTGACAAAAGGCTAGCACAGGGTACATGGTCAAGTTTTTTAGACCCATTAACTTGCAGAAAGTTAAACCTAATGCCTTGATTCTCCTTAGATAAACAAATCTCTTTTTCTAGGACGGAAGCTGCCAATGTGGAGAAGATAACTACAAAGCTATTGAAAGCTGGTGCCAAACCAGATCAGATTGGCATTATTACTCCTTACGAAGGTCAACGATCCTATCTGGTGCAGTATATGCAGTTCAGTGGTTCCTTGCATACGAAACTCTACCAGGTATGGAGTTGTTACACAAATGAGAGCACTTAGATGCAGAGAACCTAGAAAAGTCAGATATTGTGAAACTTTACAATATTTTCATTTTTAGTCTGGCTTTTTAGGCGTCAGTCTGTGTTTATTCTTAGTCATTTTTGAATTTTTCAGTTGATTGTGGTTAAAATAGACTGGGGAGAAGAGTTTAAGAGGTATCGAGTGCCAGGAAGTGTCAGGGGAGCAGCTGGCCAGATAAAGGAGAAAGCTCTAAGGTCTCTGTTGGAACGCACTGAAGCCTTCCTTTCTCCTCCGAGGACTCACGGAGGCACAGAAGGGAGAGGTCATTAGTGCTTCAGCTATGGAAAAGCTTCAGTCAGCTTGTGCCGTAGGATAAAAGAGCCATGCCAAGAGACATGCAGGAAACCAAGCTCCATAAATTCTGATGGTCATACTATTTATTTGCTTGGGAACATGTCCTCGCATCAGTAGAACTCCTCTACCAAACATGAACATTTGTTGCTACAAACAAGATGGTTGTATGTTTAATGTCGTCTGTTTTGCAATATTGAGAACTTGGTCAGTGTTTTCACTGAAGGAAAACTTAGTGGAAATACTTTTCCTTCTGCCAGGAATGATCTGTCCCTCTGATTCGGGTTTCTCGGTAGCTGGGGGCAGCAGTGCTCATTTGGACCCATCTTACTACAAGGTTTTGGAATACTCAGAAGTCTTCTTGGCAAAATACCTAGAAAAGGAATGCTTTCCATAGTGCAAATGCCAGTTTTGGGGAGGAAATATGAGAACCATAAAGCAGTGAATATAAAAGTAATTTGTCCTAAACTGAGACTGTCTGTTCCTCTTTAGGGAAACTATTTACTGACCAGTGGAATTACTAAATCACTCATCATTTAAAAAAAAAAAATAACATTTTTTGTCAAATGATGGGAACTGCTAGTGCATGGCCCATGCATTTTGTAATGCCTGTTGGTAGCGTAACTGTTTTGCACTGTGCTTCCGTGATCTACATGTTTTCCTTCTGTTTCAGGAAGTGGAAATTGCAAGTGTGGATGCCTTCCAGGGACGTGAGAAGGACTTTATTATCCTTTCTTGTGTGAGGGCCAATGAACACCAAGGAATAGGGTTTCTGAATGACCCCAGGCGTCTTAATGTAGCCCTTACAAGAGCAAGGTAAAGTAAAATCAAGCAAACTTATCTATTCTAGACACAGAATTTGGTCTGCTAAAGCATCAATACAGCCCACCTAACAAAAGGTCTGTGTTTTGTGGGTAGCAGGCCCGTTCCCCACTCCACCTGGTTTAAGGGAACCTGAATATTTCCACATTCCCTACAATTTACAGGAGCAATCTCAACCTAATCAGTGTCACCATGTGGCATCAGTAGTTAGCAGAGGCCGCCATGTCGTTCCCCTTTGTTTGCAGGACAGCACTCTTCCCTTCATCTGCTGCTTTATCCCTTCCAGCAGCCATTTTCCCATTTTGCTTCTCTTAATGGGTTTGATTACTGAGAAGAGTACAACACTATTTGGTTGGCTTCCTTGGTTTCTGCAAGCTTGCAAACCAGTGCAGGGTGGTGGTTGGTTGGGTACACAGATGGGTTTGGTAAGCCTGCAAAAGGAAGCTTGTGATTATTGAGAAACTGACTGCAGCAATCTCCTTTCAAGTCTTTTGTCATACTACAGAAATCATCTGCTGTAAACAAAACAATTGTATCGGGGTCTCCCACTGTCATGGGCTTCTGTTATGTGCCTTGATTTACTGCAAAAGAGATTGGCTTCAAGGCTGTTCTGACATTAATATGTAGCATGGCTTTATTTTTAGTCAAAGTTAATTTTAGTTTCTCTGTCTGCTGTTGTACAGGTATGGAGTAATTATTGTTGGGAACCCAAAAGCACTGTCTAAACAACCACTTTGGAATCACCTACTGAATTACTACAAAGAACAGAAGGTTCTGGTGGAGGGACCACTGAATAACCTCCGGGAAAGCCTTATGCAGTTCAGCAAACCCCGGAAACTTGTCAATACCATCAACCCAGTAAGTTGACATCTTCTTCTCTCAGATGTTTGTGGCATGAAACAGTTGGGGATCGATTGATCAGTTAGAAATGGATGGAATAAAGTCACCTACGTAGCCTCAGCCATGACTTTCCATTTTTGTTGCCTAGTGAATGATGTGTGACTCAAGTCAGTTGCTGCTTCAGCTCTTTCCAAGTTGAGCACTCGTAGAAAAGCTGTTTTAGTGTGCTTTTTAAATTATTGCTCTTTATTTACTGCAAAATTTTATGAGAGGGTAACTTCTGAGGTGAGCGAAACAAAGTAACTGTTTTCTGTAGAAATGGCAAGCTCATTAAGCACGTATACTTAATAGCATTACACTATAATCTTCAACCTGTAAGTTTTATACTTAGTCCTTTAACATAAGATAAGTAGTCGTTTGCGGGAGGAAGGTTGTCCGCCATCACAGGAGGAGAGCGGCAGGGATGGAGCAAGGGGAGAGCTATGATCAGAACCTTGGAATGGACTGAAAATTCATCCGGTGTTTCACAGTTTGAGATCAGCTGCCTGTAGAATCTTAACTTCTTTTTCTTGTTGTCATGATGAAGTTGAAATGATCATTGGATGTTTTCTGTGTATTAGAACTGGTTAGTTTCCTCAGCACTTGTAAAGTAGGTGTGATCTGTGGAGTTTTTCTGGATTTTTACCCAAAATAACTTACATTGAAGTTGCAGTGCAAAGTTTTCTGTGCAAAGGCTTTGTCTAATTCCTATAATGTTTCCAGGGTGCCCGTTTCATGACTACTGCCATGTATGACGCACGCGAGGCTATTATTCCAGGATCTGTCTATGACCGGAGCAGTCAAGGTAAAGGAAGCCATCAGAATTAACGCTTTCATAGATAACTTTTTTTCCTCAACTAGTCCTTGGGGTGTGGTACGTTACGGACTTCAAACTGCTAAACGGTTGAAGAGCCACTCCAGAAAAATACAGAATTTGAGAACTGAGAATGTTGATGAGGTGCCTGGATTTTGCTCTCTGTGTATAGAAGCCCCTACAGTCTTAACTTGATGTCTGCAGAGCAAGTGAAAAATGAGGGGGAAGGGAGCGTGTGTGTGTCTGTGTGTAAATGTTTCAAGAGTCTTAAATTTTACAAATACAGTAAAAGTATCTGTAGGGAGGAACATGTGTTCGCCAAGTCTGAAATTTTCAAGTGTGGAATAATTGGTGAACTGGAAATACTGGTGGTTCTTGGCAGTGGTAGACTTGTCCTTTCAATTTCTCATTCTGATTTATCCTGCTTACAAATCCTGCCTTACTGTTAAAAGCAGAAATATTAATTGATTTCTAAATATTCAGCGGGCCTGAAATCACTGTGGCTTTCCTCCCCTCCTCAGGGCGCCCATCCAACATGTACTTCCAAACCCACGACCAGATTGGGATGATCAGTGCTGGCCCCAGCCATGTCACTGCTATGAACATTCCTATCCCTTTCAACCTTGTGATGCCACCGATGCCACCGCCGGGGTACTTTGGCCAGGCTAACGGACCAGCTGCAGGTATGGGGGCAAGGGTGAATGGTGCAAAACCTATAATTTGGGTCTGAAGTTGAAGAATGGGGGGTTTTGCTACTCTTGCAGCAGCGCTGATGAGAGTAGATGATGTGCTTCAGTAGTAAGTCTTAGTGGGGAGCGCTACAGCCACTAGCAAGTGTCCCTTTGCTGCATCTGCACTGGTGGTTCTGCCTTTTGGTTTCTCTGCACCTGCTATGTTGATGACCTGTAAAACGTTGTGTCTTGCAAGTGGTCAAGTCTTTCTAGAAAGTTAATTCTCACATGTTTGCATGTGTAAGACTTCTCACTGTTGGTTGGTATAAACGCTTTTCCAGGACGTGGGGCGCCAAAAGGAAAGACTGGTCGTGGTGGGCGCCAGAAAAATCGTTTTGGGATTCCTGGAACTAGTCAGTCAAACCTTCCGAATAGTCAAGCGAGCCAAGATGTGGTGTCCCAGCCTTTCTCCCAGGGTCCACTGACTCAGGGGTATATCTCCATGAGTCAGCCATCACAGATGAGTCAGCCTGGGCTCTCCCAACCAGAATTATCACAGGTAAGCAGGATTTGATGTATGGTGTGCCCTTTTCCCTGGGTTTTGTGTTGATCTTTGTGTGTGCACATCCTTGTTTCCTAGTACTAAGGAAAATGGAAACTAAAACCATTTTCAATGACTTGGCCACAGCATTTCATACTCCTCCATTTGGTGGGCTCTCTAAGTACGCCTGAGAATAAAAGTGAAATGCTGCATGTAGAGACTTGAACTTGAGCCTTAATGTTGAACTGCTTGCCTGTTCATTGGCCAGCTATTGCAAACCCCTTTATGCTTGTGGCAATTTGCAGCAAAAAAAGTAGATCTAAAAAAAAAAATAAAAAAAAATCAACAGAACACAGTTCAACAAGTCCCTGACAAACCCAAACCTCTCAGACTTCTTTATTAACCCTGGCTGCTAGGCATTCTGCTTTGTAAGGGAGGACTTGAGCTTGATAATGAGTTAAAGGCTTAACACCCACTTTCATTTTCAGGACAGTTACCTTGGTGATGAGTTTAAATCTCAGATTGACGTGGCGCTGTCACAGGACTCTACTTACCAGGGTGAACGTGCATATCAACATGGTGGAGTGACGGGACTGTCACAGTATTAGAGTGTAAGGCACTTGAGGTTCACTCCTCTGCTTCTTACTCCCCGATTTAAGTTCACAAACACAGTGTCTGTCTTAAAAGCGACATCCCTAATGCAGCTGTTGTTTTGCTTTCTTGCTTTCAGGTTGAGGAAGAAGAGCTAAGCTTGTGTGGAGCTTAGTTCATCAGCATTTTATTCTGGGTAATAAAAAAAATAAAATAAAATGGATACCTGTTTTCCACTGCTAAAACTGAAGCACCACTGTGTGAGAGCAACAGGAGAAAGAAACCAACCAACGGAGAGGAGAGAGAGAGAAAGGAGCGCGCGCGAGAGAGCCCACTGCTAGCTCACTGAGACAAGGAGACTGACCGGAGAGGAGAGAGCGCACTGAAGGACTGGCTGGCGCCTCACTGGGAAGGCAACTCACCCTGAAATGAGTGGTCAGCTGAGTCCCTGCTCCCCCAGTCAAACAAGCTCGAGAGAAGGGCCTTAAGCAGGTTTCACTTCATTCCATACTTCTCTTTGCGAGCAGGGCATTACTTTTCAGAGCAGATGGGGAGAGGAAAACCCTCATCTCAGAGTTGTTCTCGTTTTAAAGGGGTACTATATTTTAGCAGTAACTGTTTACATTTTAGAAGCAGAGTATCTGAGAGAGAGAGAGAGAGAGAGAGTTCCTAAGTGACAGCAAGCCAAGCAGAAATCCAGCAGAACATAGCTGATGCTCAACTCTGAGATGCAGGTTTTGTTGTCCAACACTGGCTCTGAAATCCTAGTGTCATCGTGTCGCCCACATTCTGAACGGGTCTTTTGTGACAAGGTGGTTTTAAAGAGATTCTTTCAAAGGAGCACTGGATTTTTAGAAGTTTGTCTCTGAATTCTTAGTGGTGGACCTGGGAGATCCTTGTTCTGAGAAGCTTACAAAAAGTTTAAAACAAAACTAAATTAGAGCACCAACCTTGAGAACTTTCAGTGTGATTTTAAAGTTGCAGCAATCAGCCTCTTCTTCCTACATTGGATAGCAGTTAGAGTGAAAGGAGCCTGCGCGCTCGAGCAGGAGGAGGGTTTCAAAGTGTTTTCTGTATGCTTTAATTGGCTACTGTCTGGACTCTACTCTGTGAAAAACAAGCCTTTCTGTAAGATGAACTTTGCGCTTGAAAGGGGATGGGTTCCTGTGCCCTTCGGCCCTGGAGGAAAAGATGCTAACAGGCCTGCTTTACTTGCTCCCTCAGACCTGGGGAAGAAGTAGTGGAAACTGGGGATTATATTGGTTTTGAAGTAAAGACTCTACAATGTTAACCGAAGAAGGTTGGAAAAAAATGGACAAAGCAGGCAGTTGTTGGAAGGTGGCCTCTGATAGCTGGGTATAATTAGAGATAATGGGTTAGGCTTTTGTGTGGCTTCTTCAGTGATTAATGCAGATAGCTGAAAGATTCAGGTGTTGAAAACCAAACCCGGAGCCTATTTTTCAGGTAGTGGACACGGCTGTGCCATCAATGCTGGCTTGAGAAATAGCTGGAAGTCAAAAACAGCACATAAGAGAAGCCATCCAATTTCTAAGTTGTACCCATGTCTTAAATAAGTCATATGGGAACACTGGGAGCATTTTATTTCTGTCTAAACCTTTTTAGAAACGGCGCAGAGAATTTAAAATTCCTACAGACCCATTTTTATCAGATCCCTAAATTAGACTAACCTCTACCTCCTAATTGGCAAAGAACAGTAGAGTGTGATTCACTAACCTCGGTGTTTTTAAAGTTTGAATTAAGTTAGCTTTATACTCAAAGGGCTCCAAGTGTTTCTAGTCTTTTTTTTGGGGGAACTCAAAATACCTCTCATATGAATGTACTTAAATGACGTAAAACCCACTTTTTGTAACTGGGGGGGAAGCCCTTTCATTACTGTCCTTTCTGTAGATTGTTGACCGCTTTCATAACCTGTATTTGCTGTAGTTTTTCAAGAGTGTCTCTCCCCCAGTGCAGACCTGGTGTAGCATACCCACAAACTGTGAGTAGCATGCACATAAACATGGAACAGGTGTTCAAAATTTTTTTTGTTCGGTCCTGCAGCGAACATAGTTTGAGAACTGCAAAAGAAACTTTCCAGAAATGAAACCCATTCTTTTCTCATAAAAAGCCTCCAGAGTTTAGACTTCTAAAATGTGAAAGAATGGAGACACAGGCCACCTTCCTTCCTTGTAAGATGGACTGTTTTATTTATTAACATTGCCGAAGGGCTTTTTAATTTTTTTCCTTCCGTAGACTGCGTAGTTGCATAGATTTTTCTGATAGGTTTAAGCTGTAACCCTCTGTGCAATGCAATCCATTGAGTAACGTAACCCCCTCCTCTCCCCTCACCCCTTTATTTCACTGACAGGAATGCTTGCCTCTGCTTTGTGCTGTTTTTTTCCTTTGTAGCAGTTACTCTGAGTTTTATAAATCCAGACATCAGTGCTAGCACGGTGTTACTCTTTTTTTTTGATTTTGTCTCAGTTTGTTTTAAACCTGTTTGTCATCAATAAAATATTAATAAACAGCTCTTGCATTCAAGGTGGCCCCTACCTTTCAATGATGAAACCATGCAATGTTCATTAAAACTTAGTCTGATTGTATAAACTTCAAGTTTATTACTTTTTTTAAACACAGACTAGTACAAAAGTGTGGTGTATGCATAGTGTACATGGGTAAGCAAACGAAGTGTGAAAACGCTGTTAGATGCCCTACCTGTCCTCCCTCAGGCTCAAAGGGGGGTACTGCAAGCCCCAGCACGGTGCTCCCAAACCCTGGTTGTAGGAGGTGACCAGGCAGGCCTGGAACATCCCCCTCCTGCTTCCCCTGTGCTGCAGTAAACGCAAAACAGGCTTTTCCCTCCATTCCAGGTGGCTCAGCCTGGCTCTGCCCACCCTGCAGGTAAGCTCAGCACAGCTACACCAGGGCTGGCTCCTGCTCCCACCGCTGCGGTGCTGGTCAGGGTGCTGGGGAGCCAGGCCCTGAGCCTCCTTTCCACGTGTTACATGAGCTGAGCCCTTCAGCCCCTTTGTCTGCTGCAGCACAGGTACAAAAAAACCCTAATACTTCAAGGTTTTCTTAATTCTGCTCATTTTAAGTAGCTGGCTCCTGCTTGCCTAATGCCGACTCTAAGCCCTTAAGTGGTTTGAAGTGCTTGAGGTGGTTTTCAGCATAGCTCTTCCCTGGCGCTGTTGGGAAATGCAGTTGGACGTGGAAACGGAGGGATGTTACCACACAGCTGAAGCACTGGAGCTGCTCCAGTCTCGGGGTTCAGCTACATGTTTCAGGGGTGTTAGAAAAACACTGTTGCAGGGGACAGCGAGACGTTTCCTCTGCAAAGCCAGCAGTGGTTAAACCCTCAGTGTCGTTCCCCCCCCGCCCCCAGGCAGGGGTCCAGCTTGGCTTGGCAATACTTCATCACGCCTTGAAGACAACACAGCATCAGTACAAAACAAACAAAAAAATATTAATCTATGCTATGTTGTCAGGTTCACATTTAAAGAAAAAAGACAAAAAATTCAAGTCTAACTCTTGATTCCTTTTCTTTCTCCCTGCCCCCACTCCCCCAAAAAAAACCAACCCAAAGCTGCAGGTGTGGCAGGAGAGCCCAGCCTGGAGCAGCTGGTGCTCAACCCCGGCCCCACGGTTTGACACGACACAGGGAGCAGCTTTGGAGCTTGGCCCAGGCTTTAGACCCCCAGCTGCTGCAAGGCCCCGCGGAAGAAAAGCAGCAATGCTCCCGTCGGTGACCACCGTGCTCGGAGGGGCAAAGCTGGGTCCCCGCTGCACAGTGCTGCTCCGCTGGCTCCTGGTAGTGGCATTAAATGAGAGCACAGTCACGCTACTGCGAGGGACTGAGCACCGCAGCCAACAAAAAAAAATTAAAATATCGCTAAAACGCACAACCGCGTGAACGTGGTGCCTGGTACAGCAGGGCTGCCGGTGCCCGATGCTCGGCTGCCATCTGGCTCCCGCTGCAGCTGCCGGTGAGCAGGGACAAGCGCACACACAGCCCCGTCTCATCAATTTGCAAATGAGGTAAATTAAATACTGACCCCCAGCAGGCTGGGAGGGAGCGAGCCTCCACCACCCCACCCCGCGCCCACCTCAGCCCCCTGCTTCACCCTTACCCTCAGCCAAAACACCCGTCGCACAGCAACTGGCCCCACAGCTCCCAGGGGCCGTTCCGGACAGAACCACGGATGCATTTGGCCACGTGGCACCTCCGAGCCACGCACAGCCCAGCCCCAAACCGCCCCATCACCAACCGCAGAGCAAAAATTGTTCCACAGCAAAAGAGAAAACGCTGCGGGAAGGGATTCAGTCACGGAGCCGCAGCTCCTGCTGTGACATCATACCTCTTCCTGCTGCACCAACTCCTCCCGCCACGGCCACGCTGCAGCTGAGCCCTGCACCCAGGACACAGGAAACCACCAGCATCATTTCACCAAAAGAAGGAATTTCTTTTTTGCGCTGAGAAAGCTGCAGCATGTAGCCAAAAAGGCGAAAAATACAGGCCCGCTGCTGCTCTCCCAAGCGGGTGCCTGGCTGGCACCAGCAGCAGCTCGGACAAGCACGAGGGGCCTGGGATTCACAACCTGCTGCTGCCATCGTCCGTGGAGAACGGCACAGACAACCAGCACCAGACCTGATCATAATCCCTCGGCCGATGGCTGCACGCAGGGCTGAGCACCCTAATCAATCAGTCACAGCTCCAGCACCGCTCCCCCCGTGCCAGCCCTCCTCCCCAGCAGCCCGGGGGAAGCTCCAGCGCTCAACGCACCACCGGGAAACCAGCACAGAGGGGATTTAACACACTTGCATTTATTCCATCAATCATTCAGTGCTTCGGGGACCCCAGGGCACGCGCTCCCCCAGCCACTCCGCTACCTGCAACCACACTCATCCACCACCATGTCCTCGTAGTGCCTCAGCACCACGTTGTCGTTGTTATCATAGTAGAGGATGGAGATGGGGGACAGCCTGACAGGGACACAGCAGGGCTGGGGGGTGCCCTCCGGGTCCAGCGAGTGCACCATGGTTTGGAGGATGGCGTGGTTGGTGCTGTTCAGCTCCGCTGTCAGGGGAAAGGGGCACTCGCCCAGGCAGTAATTAGCCATGTAGCCCTGCGGGGCGATGATCCAGTTCTCCCAGCCAACATCACTGAAGCTGATGTAAAGCCGCCGCGGCTTGCAGAGGTTGCTCAGAGTGACCGGGGTGTAGTGAGCACTTCTCCTCCTCCTGGAAGCCTTGCACTGCTGCTGGCTGAGGGTCACCACCAAAAGAGAGGTGTCCAGGAAGGAATCGATGCTGGCACAGAGGCTCTGCAGTCCCATGCTTGCCAGGGCTGATGCGCCACCGCCACTGCTCACCGAGATCTCCAAGACCAAGCCCAGATTCCTGCTGTACGTTCTCCAGTCCTTCGCCACCCCGCTCAGGTTGAAGAGGAGAGACTTGTGCAGCTGGGCGAAGGACTGCTCCACCAGCAGCTTTCGGCTGCCCTCCTGCGAGGGCATGCCCCGGAGAGACAGCTGGGAGGTTTGGTAGAGCCTCAGCTCAAAAACCTGCCCCTGGCTGGAGGTGTGGTAGGAGTTGTGGCTGAATTTGATCTCTAGCTGAGCCATCGTCAAGTGCTCGCTCTCCTCCAGCACGGAGAGGTTAAAGTACAGGCGCTTCTGCAGGCACAGCAGCCTCGGGGGCTGCCCGTTATGAATGAAGTGGCCTGACAAAGGAGAAACAGAGATGGTGGTGGTGGTGCGGGATCAGCCTCCCAACACTCCAGTTTAAGCTCTTGGCTGTGCAGCAAGAGGAAGATGGTGCGGACAGAGGCGGGCAGCCAAGCCTGCAGTTGTCGGATCAAGATGACTAGGCTGCAGTAAGGGCTACCAGCTCAATGGTCTGGAGGCACAAACACTAGCCCAGGCTCCAGCCTGCAGCACCGGGATGCTACAGCCATCCCAGCGTCTCCTCTGTATGCTACTTAACCTCTTGGTGTGTTATTTTTCCCCAGCTGTGAACATCTACCCCCCCCAGCCAGGCTGTTGTGGGTGCCGGCTGTTTGGGATGGAGGGGAAAGGAGGACAAATGGCAGCAAAGTTTAGGAGCGGGTAAGCTGCCTGCTTTAGCCAGCCCAAGGTTTTCATGGAAAGCTGGAACCACAAGAGAAGCGAGCTCCGTGGTGTCCCAAGGCCTAGAAGACACCAATCAAACAGTTCCCACATAACTGAGAACATGGCTCAGAGGGGCCACAGGCTGAAGCAGCCAGATGTGCCCCAGGGTCAGCCAGAGGCATGAGGACAAAAAGGAGGAGGGGGGGACACAGCCAAATGGCCAAGCATCTCATCCCTGCCCGAGCATCTGGTCCCTGCCCTGAGCTGGGTGCTGGTCTCGCAGCTACTGCCCAGGCAATGAGTCACCTCCACTGCCACAAGCCCAACGGGCCACGCCGGTCACCCAGGATCAAACCAGCACCTCCGGACTGCTTTAGGCGACGGCAGGACAGAGCCCGACAGGGCTCCACACCCTCACCCTGCCACCTTGCCCACCGACGTGTTTCTAAACCCTAAATAATTGTATCTGCAACATCCAGAGGGACCAGAGCCTACAGAGCAGTGACTTCTCCTGGAGGGCACTGCCCTGTCCCCCCCCAGCCTCTCCTGCTGCACCCCAGAGATGGAAAAGGAAGGACTGGAGGAAAAAATCTCCCAGCCCAGAGATCAGAGGGGCTTCCCAAAGTAAAGGGCCCAAACTATGGCGTTTCTGTACCTTGGTCAGCGAAGACACGGATGATGTTCCCAGGGACGTTAAATTCCTCCACCCTACAGCCATCTGCCAGGTCTTTGTTTGCCGAAGGCATCGTCTTTCTCTTCTGGAAGATCCGCCAGAGCACAGAGGGCACAGGAACGGGGGATTTGGGGCTGGGCTTGGCGCTCAAACCCAAGGATTTTAAGAGCAAACTTTCCTGCAAGCTTAACTCGGTGGCCAGAACGGTGGCAAGCAGAGCCCAGGCAAGGCTGGCCCTGAAGCTGGGGAGAAGCCCCATTGCTGCTCTCCCTCCCGCAGACAAAGGGCAGCCGGGGCTGGGACCTGAAGCCAGGGGCCAGGGGGGTGTTGATGGCCTGATTGGAGCCTTTGATCTGGTTAGTGCTCAATTAGCACAGAGGGATTCCCAGGATTGGGCAGAGGATGGGAGCAGTCCCTCCAGGCTCCCCCGGACCTGTTAACCCTTGAGGCTGCGCGGCAGGAGGGCAGCTGCCCTCCTCCCTCAGAGCTCCCACAACCTCTCCCGTATCTCCACACCATCGAGGGCCAACGACAAAGTCCTTGGTGGCAGGGAAGAAGCCACTCTTCCCCACGCAAAAGTACCAGCAAGTCCAGCCCTGCTCCCATCCACCACAGACATCCCACCTGGACCCAGGGGGAGACACAGATCTGGGTCTCTCCTTTCTCCCTCCTCCCACATCAACTTTATTTCTTTTTTCAAAATTCCATCGCCGCATCCAACACTTCTCTCAAGGCCATCAACTTCCAGCACACCAAATCATCCGACCCTTCAGCTCCCCGCCGCACACACCACCCTGCCCACCAGCCACACAGCCCCAGGGCCAGGACAAAAAGCCACCAGCACCCCCCTGGGCACGGGGTCCCTGCCCCAGCCAGGCAGAGGGGCCCCCCTGTCCCACAGCCCCTTTCTAGCCCTCGCAGCTGCAGGCAGCGCCACTGATGTTAGACACGCACGCGACACTGGCCAACGAGTTACCACCAAATGCTGAAGCTGGGCAAGCCAGTACCGCAAAGACTCAGTTTACACACACACGTACTGCCCGGGTGCTGCTGTCCCCCCAGATCGGTGCCGTCACTACCCCGACTGCCACGACCAAGCAGCAAGAAGCCTGGGATATCAGTTCCCTTCATTTTCTCTTTCCTGCAAACCCCGCTTGAAAGCCAAGGAACTAAAGCACCGAGATGCCAGGCGATGACAAGCGAGGTGACAATGCCTGCCACCGCTTGGGACAGCTTCCATCAGCCCCAAGTCACGTTTTCCTTTCTGCTTACCAAGGAACTTTCCCCACGGCTCACATTGAATCAATTCAACAGACCAAACAAGAAAAAAAGAACAATTAACCACCATCTGATGCCTGGAATTAATGCCCTGAATCCCCCCCGCCACCACCTGCTGCCTCAGCCGGGAGGGAGCTCCGCTTCCCAGGGAGGACCCAGGAGCTGCGGGTCCCAGCCCTGCCAGAGGGAAGCAATGGGGCAGGCTTGGTCTGGGGGGGCTGCGAGATCCACAGGGCTTCCCAGCACCGGGACACAGCCCAGCGCAGCCTCAGGACCCTGCAGGGCTCCGGGCCGGTGCTGCCTGGAAAACCAACCCTGGGAGCAGGAACTATTTATTCGTTACTTGAGCAAGCGCAGACGTTGCTGGGTGAGAGAGACCCTGCAGGACTGGGACCGGCTTTTTAAGCAACTTAAATCTCCTGGCCCTCATCCATCAGGACAGGAGGCTGGAATAATGCTCCAAGGGCTGGGCTTCCAGGGAGACCCGCTCACAGGACCTGTGCTGTGCCCCCAGACGTACGTGGGCAGCTCCGTATGGGTGACCCCTCCTGAGGGGGAAGGCTCAGGGGGGGCACGGCATCACCTCCCTCGTCCCTCTGGGCAGCTACAGAGCTGGCTTTGGGCTCCCCTTGCCTGGGACCACCCAGTGATGCCAACGGAGGAGAGGCCGCTTCCCTCCCCTGTTCGATGCTGGGTCAGAGGACCCTCCAGGGGCTGCTGAGGAAGGGTCGGCGGGAGGGTCCAACCATAAAGAGAGGAGGAATCACAAAGGGGCTGAGAATAGCCAAGGGACGGAGCGACAGAAGAAACACCAGGGGACCTAAAGCCAGCTCCAAATCCTACCTGGACCAGCAAAGTCACCAGCCTCTCAACTGAACCAGCACAGGCTGGCTACAGAAACACGGCAGCACAGGTGAAGCCTGGTCACAGGCAAGCCCCAGGAGGGGCCTGATCCTGTCAGTGGCATCTCTTCCCCAGCTCCGGGCAGGGGATGGAGGGGTGTCGGGGATGAAGTTCTCCTTGTGCCTTTCATTTGCTGGGTTTGAGTATAGGGTCCTGGGCCAGTCCCCAGATCCAGCCAGGCTGCCCAGGCTGCGGCGGCCACGCTGCCCTTATAACCGCTTGTCTTTCACAAGTCCGTTCTTCAGGTGCATCCTGCAGAAGAGACACGGCAGGCAGTGAGGCTCGGCCTCCGTGCCGACTCTCCCTCCCTTACTTTCACACATTACTACCCAGGTCAGCCCTCTCGACAAGCTCACAGTTTGTCCCCAGTCAGCCAGACCTGCCCTGTGGGATCCATCCTGCCAGACTTAGTCCTCACCCCACGAAGCGCAGGTGCTGCTCAGAGAGAACAGGCTCAAGCAAAGAGCTGGTCCTGCAGGGTGAGCAGGGGAGGATCCACAGGACAGAAAGATGGAGGGACGCACCGCGATGCCCAGGCATGGATACACAAAGCTCCTGACGCCTGCAGCAATGTTTTACACTCTGCATCAAGGCATCCTGCTCTTCTGCCTTCCAGCCCGGTGCTGAACCCTTTGACAGTGGTGCTGGGAGGTCTGCCAGCATCTCTTACCCCAGCCCGCAGATGCTGTACACGTGTCACCCCCCCACGGCCCACATACCCTTCTTTCAGAGCGTTGGGCAGCTGGAGTCCAGCCTCTTTCTTCTTGGCCATCGTGGTTTTCTTGCTGTCCTCCACGTCGTACTCGCGCACGTCATTCACCTCCTTCATCTGCCCCATCAGCACCTTGGCCACAAACAGGACGATGTACTGGTGGGGGGAGAGACACCGTCAGCCACAAACTCCGAGCCGCAGAGCTGTTCCACCCAAGCTACTCGCACCCCACTGGCTAAGGGGGACCTTCCTCCACTGTCTGTAACCCCAAGAAGGGCAGGGCAGGTCCCTCGGGATGGCCAGAGCCCTGGGACGTGGCCGATGACCCACAGCAGGGGGAGGCAGCACTCCTGCAACCACGCTTCACCGCTTTCCCCCCCCCAGATGATGAAGCCTGATGCCATCCTGCTCTACCCAGGGTCGAGCTCACCGCCCTGAGCCCTCCAAGCCCACCCCTCTCACCCCCTCCCCAAAGCTTCAGGGGATGCCGGAGCATTGACACCCATATCAAGTTCCAGCCTGCGCCAGCTGCTGTTATCGCTCTCTCCCCATGGATCCCCCGGGGGTGGGTGGGTGAGAGACAGTCTGAATTCCAGCACAGAGGAACCCCCCGGGCACTGACACCATCTCCCTCCTCCCCTCCATGCCACCCCCCCAGTCTTCTGAAGCATCCTGCCTCCCTCCAGCTGCCCCAGGGCAGGCAGGCAGCAGGCGCCCTGCAGGAGCAGCCAGGCAGGGGTCGCTGAGCCCCCCTACTCACCAGGAACCAGTAGATGTTCATCAGAGTGAGGATGAGGAGCAGAGCATTGAAGAAGAAGTAGAAGGGGATATTGGGGACCGACTGGAGGCTGGAGTAGCAAGTGGCGTAGAGCACCTTGAGGGGGAACCAGTAGAGACGGAACCAGAACCTGCCAGGGCAGAAGGAGCAGCGTGGGAATAATGGTCCACAGGGATCCCAGGGGGAACAGGGTGGGAATAATGGTCTGCAGGGATCTCAGGGGAAGAACGGTGGGATTAACGGTCCGCAGGGATCCCGGCCCACAGGGATCCTGGGGGGAGCAGGGGGGCATTAACGGCCCACAGGGATCCTGGGGGAGCAGGGGGGCATTAACGGCCCACAGGGATCCCGGGGGAGCAGGGGGGCATTAACGGCCCACAGGGATCCCGGGGAGGGAGCAGGTTCCCCTCGCACAACCTCCTGCCCCCAGCAGCCCCCCTCGCACCCAGCTGTCCCTGCTCTGGGCATCGGGCCTGGGTTCCCGGGTCCAGCTCTGGGCAGGGCTTCACGCAGCTCCCGGGAAAGGAGAATGTGATTTCTGTGGGACGCGGCACCTGAGGCAGGTCTGCACTGCAGGTTGCCTCAGCTGGATGGGCGGCAGGAGGGGAACATAGCTGGAAGGTTTTCCTACTCCAGCACCTCCCCACTTTATCACCAAACACCTTCACTGCTCTCCTTCCCTCAAACTGGGGGCTCTTGCTGCTACGCCCGCTCTTCCGAGCAGCCCGTGGAGCGGGAGGAAGGAGACCAAGGCACAGATTAGGAGCGACAACCTGTTACCTGTCTACTCTTCATCTTTTTTTCTCCTGCCTTGCCCCAAGAGGAACAGCAAGGCTGGAATCTGGGACAGCCCTGCGTCCCATTTCCTTCTTGCAAAAGCGCTTCTGACTGCTAAAACCAAGAGAGCGGGGAAATGGGAACAGCTCCTCTCCCCCGGGGTCATTTGTCATGCTGCAAAGCGACATTTCGCAGGCACTTCTGTGGTGGCAGACGGCAAAGTGACTACAGAAGGATTCCAAGCTCAGCATGGGGTCAGGCTCTGCGGGAACCTCTTCCTGAGCAGTTTTGGAAAGGGCTGGTTCCCATGCGCACAAAGCCAGAGGTGCTGGGTACCCTGAGGCGCTGGAGGGACCACAAGAGCTGGCAGGGACA
The DNA here is from genome assembly GCF_023634085.1 of Falco cherrug. Lineage (NCBI taxonomy): Eukaryota > Metazoa > Chordata > Aves > Falconiformes > Falconidae > Falco > Falco cherrug. The sequence continues at coordinate 45,082,964 of NC_073700.1, read as the reverse complement.
GTTGGAAGTGGGATCACACAAACTCACCAGCTGATGCTGAAGGTGAGGCAGCCGATGTTGGAGATGATGTCGTTGAGGCGATGATAGACACCCCCCCGGTGCTTGAAGTAGACGTTGAGCTTGGTGAATTCCAGCTGCACGTCATTGACGTCGTGCAGGAAGAGCACAAGGATGCCCACGTTGTGGTACCTGCAGGAAAAAGGGGCGCAGGGAGGGAGATGTGTGGGATGCGGGTTGACATCAGCACCCAGCACCCACAGTCCATCACACCAGGAGTGGACTCGCTCCCTGAATAAACCAGACAGCCAGACCTGGCACGGCACAGCGTAGCAACGTGCGTAGTGGTGCAACAGCTCATGAGCACCAGGATTGCTGCGGGAGCACGGAGGCAGGGGAAGCTCCACGGCAACCCAGCCGGAGTCCTCCTGCTGCGTGCCCACCAGATGCACGTGAGCACAGAACAGCTGCAGCTTGTGCTGCGTAGCTGCCCGGGAGCAGCATCACAGCAGGGACCTCACCTGAAAGCGTAGGAGAAGGCTATGAGGGTCAGCGTGACCACGTGGTGGAGAAGCATGACGACAGAGTCCTTGCGCCACGTGTCCATGTAGGCGGTGGCATAGATGGAGTGCCCGTAGAAGCTACACTGCAACAGGTAGGCGATGGCGATGTCCGTGGGCACATCCATGCCCTTCTTCCAGTCTGGGGTGGGACAAGAGACACCCGGGTGAGCCCAGAGCCTCCTTCAGCGGCAGAGACAGGGGCACGAAGAGCAGCGAGCACGAGCACGCAGCCGCCAGAGCTGCCCCAGCGCTCCAGCTCCCTTTCAGGTCATCACAGACCCAAAGGCTGGAAGGGAACACAGGTATCCTGGCTCCCACACTCTGCCTTGGGCATTAGACCCACTCCCCCCCAGACCTAAAAGGGAAGCCTTGGTTTACTTCTCTCCTGCTTTAACTACTCAGTCCCTCTCCCCTCCTCAGCCGACACATCCCAGCTCCTGCCACCTGCAATAGCCACTAGATGACTCTCTCTGTAACGAAATGAAGGGAGACAGCCTGTTGTGCCTTTCGGTACCCACAGCACCATAAAGGCAATTTAGAGGTTCAGTCTCCTCTTTCACCCCAATTCCCATTCCCTTGGTCAATCCAGGTGCCCTACGACCCTGGACACGCTAAGCCATACCCACTTCTCCCTGGTTCTTTACCATAAAAGACAGATGGTGGGTCGTAGAAGAAGGGGTAGTCGGTGAAGAAAAGCAGGTAGATGCCATATGACCAAGATAACGTGTAGAAAAAGAACTTCCAGGCACTCTCGGGCATCTTGGCAGCATCTTTTGGCTGCAAGTTGCACCACTCCCCGAAAGGCTGTGAGGAGAGAGGAGAAATATCATCAGACAGGGCGAAAAGTCAGGCCCTGGAGAGCCCAGGGCAGCTCACCCGGCCTCCAAGAGATGTGAACGCTGCGTGTGCCACCAGACAGGGAAAAAACAGGCTCACTAACCCCATTTTTCTGGCCTTTACAGCACAAATAAGGAGGTCCAAGAGAGCCTGGAAAAGCAGGAGGCTGGAGATTCTGCCACTCAGCCTTGGCCAGGGTGGGAAGCTGTGAGAGGAGAGCCTCAGAGAAGGCAGGAGCCGACGGCGCGCACCGTGGTCTGGGCACCACTCCATCACCCTCGCTCCGGGAGCGGCTGCCCACAGCCAGCTTTTGCACAACAGAGCCAATAACTCATAAAATAAAACCCGAGTCCTATCTGCACAAGGAAACCCAGAAGGGGAAGCTGTAACGAGACTGCCCTACGTGTATGGATCTTGCAGCACGGCCAACTCCAGAGAAGAGCTTTCCCAGTGAGAAAGCAGTGGCTTTGCAGAGTTGTAAACACCCGGCTGGTGCAAGATGCCCCTGCATGTGCAACCAGTGCTGGGGGGGGGGGGGGGCAGCTTTTTGCAGGTAATGGAGCACTGGGACCTCTTGCTCTCACCCTCACCCACGTTCCCAGAGCAGCTTTTCTAGCTGACCAGTGCTGAAATGCTGCTGGTTTCCCCCCTACTTGTGGTTTGCAGCACCCCTCCCACCTGCCAGGACTCAGAAACAGGTTGTGAAGTCTCCCCAGATCCGGCCAAAGCGAGGGAAGGGAGGACAAGCAGTTCTGCAAACGGCTCGTGCTAATCAGAACGAAACTTTCTCACCCCGATGTCCCCACAGTCCCGTGGCTGAGGAGCATCACCCAGCTCTCCCAGCACTCACGCTCTGCAGCTGTGGGAGAGCTGGGCCACCGAGAACCGGGACAACTCGGAAATTGTTGCAAAAGCAAAGCCCCAGCACTGAACAGCAAAACAGCAGCCGACGCTCCCCTTCGCCTCAGCCCACGTGCCGGAGCACGGGCGATGCTGCACCCCGAGCATGCCCAGCCTGGCTGGGGCTCCAGGCGTGGATGTTTTCCCTCCGTGGCAGCTGAGCAGCAACAGGCAGCGTTTCTGCTTCTCATCACAGCGTGACAGAGCCCTATCAGCCCGGGGAACCTCCTCCTGTCAACTGCAGGGGAGCAGCCGGCACAGGGGAGCGCGTTGCTCCAGGTCCGCAGGGAACCATCGCTGCCCCAAACACGGATAACACCCAAAGGCACCCGGCTGAGAGCTCCCCGGGGAAAGGCCAGATAAACTGGAGATGAAAACAAAATGCCTGCAGAGTAACCGTACCCTGCCCCAGGTCAGCACTTTTTTCCGGCTCCTCCATGCCCCCAGGCTATATTAAGACCCCAGCTGTCCCCAGGCAGTGGCTGCTCTGGCTTTTAGCCCCTCTCAGCATCAGATTTTCAAAGGACTTCACTCGAAGCATTGTCCCAGCCTCCAAGTGCTTTGTTTGAAGCTCCCAGTTTCCCAGCATTGGGCAGACCTGGATGCACCAGTCCCACACAGCCCTGCCAAAGCGGTCCATATCCCCTCCAACAGCTCCGCTCGCCCCTACGCGTCTGGCATGCAGAGCGCGGCCGTCCTCATTGAGACCAGGACCGCGCTGCTGCCAAGGCTTCTTCCAAGGTAGGAAAAAGAGGAGGAAGCTCGAAGGGTGAATAAATAATGCAGAGACAAAGTCCTTAAGCCCAGAAAGCATGAATTATTTGTGTCTCCATACAGTGGAGCATAGAAGCAGCTCAGCTATGGGGACAGCTCACCACACTGCCATGCCAGCGAGTTGCAAAGCCCCCTGCCCCCTCAGCTGGGGCTGGATTTAGGATGCTGAGCTCAGTCCCAAATCCCTGTTGCAGCCTTGCCGCCCATCATCTGCCAAGTCATTTCTCTTCTTCTTTGTGCCTCAGTTCCCTGCCTGCAAAGGGGAAGGAACACCACATGTCCACCCCGGGGAGACAGAGCTGATGGCAAGGACCATGGCCCATGGGGCAGGCACACGGTGGGAGACACCCCGCATTTTGCAGGTGCTTGGACCCTTGGTGGAGATGGCAGCAGCACAGTGCATCGCTGCTGGGAGCCCGCCGGCACCGCCTGGCGAAGGGTCCACCGCCAGCATGGCAGTGGCTCTCAGTCCGGAGCAAAAGCAAAACCCAAGGAATGGCTACCCCACTGCAGCGTGTGGCAACTAATGCTCAGAGAGGGTTTAGCCCTCGCTGCGCATATGGCTAATGACAAGCCCTGGCCAGAGCCCTCCTCCTGCCTTAGACAGCCACGGGGCATCCCCGGCTGTACCCCGAGCTCTACAGAGATGGTAGCTGGCTCCGGAGCAGACACAAGGAGGGAACCAGCAGCACCCAGCAGGCTGGGGGGACAAGTTCATGCCCGTGGGGAGGCCCCACCGAAACCTGGCTGGCTTGCACGGGAAGCGCGAGCCAAGGAGGTGCACGGAGCAGCCCACGCAGGAGGTGTGTGAGCCCTCTCCCTGGGGGTGGGAGGTGTGCGAGGTGGGGGATGTCCCCCTGTTACCCGGCTGCCGTTCCCACAGCAACAGCACAGAGATGCCTGTTGCTAAGGGTGACGGATGCTGCGGCGGGAACAGCGGATCTGGCTCCGGCTGAAAGAGCCCAAGGCTCTTGGCAAGTGATGTAATGGGGCTTTGCTTAAAGGGCAACCAGCTCTTCCTCCCTCCTCCTCCTCCCCATTTCCCCCACGCAAACCTTCAGAGGCACCTTCTGATTCATTTGCAAAATTAACCAGCCAGGGGGACGGGACTGTTCCCCCACAGCCCGGCCCCACACCGCGGGAGGGGGGGAAGGAGCGGAGCAGCGGGTGAGAGCGCGCTGCGAGAGCGGTTTGGAGCTGGAAAGAGAAACCGAATGGAAACTGTCGCTGCCCACAGCTCTGCTGAAGTGTCAAAAAAATACTCGTAGCAAAAAGCAAACACATGCTCTCTCCCTTTTTGCAGCCTCCGGCACTAGAGGAAAGCTGCCAGCCCCCTTAAATCTACAACCAGCTAAAGCAGCAGGACACCAGTCCTCCCAGCAGCCTGGCAGGCTTGCAGCGATGGGCTATGAACCACGGCTTGTTACAGAGGAATCGCAGCCCCCAGACCGCCCCCGTCGCCGCTGCCACCTCCCCAGGCTGGGGACCAGAGCCTGGCCAGATCCCAGCCGTGCCCGTCTGGTCCTGGGCACAACGCGTTCCCCAGAGAACACAAAGGACTGGCTGGCACGACGCAGCCCCGGCCCAGGGAACTGGCAGCTTTACATCAGCTTTTACTCCATGGGGATGAGAACAACGAGCAAGCAGAGCTCCGAGGCCAAACCTGCCACAGCAAACAGCTCCTGCCCCTTCCACCGCAGCAGCACAGCTCCCTGCGGCACTGTGCTGTCCCCCCACAGCGGCGATGGTGCCTTTCCATCCCGAGGGACTAAATCCCCTCCGGACCCAGCCTGGACACCGCTCCCACCCCCTGCCACTGCAGGGATGAGGTGCAGAGCCTGCAGAAAGACCCATCACTGGTCTCTAAACCCAAAGAAATGGGTCTCCTGGAGCCTGTGGACCCGAGGGCAGCAGCCGTCACCCTGCTACAAAAGGGGACCGAAGGGAGCGTGGCATGGAGAGCTCCAGCTCTCACTGCTCCATCCCTACACCAGGGAGCAAACTGCTCAGTGCCTCAGTTTCTCTGCCCACCCAGCAGCTAAGACACTGGGAAGCTGCGTTAGGCTCTGGACAAGACTTCCCAGATAAATAGGTAGAAAAAAAGCATTGTGACAACAGCAACAAACCAAGAGACATTATTTCCTCCTCTGCAAGCGGTAGAACGTGCCCCTAAGAGCAGAAGACAACACTCTTTGAAGACAAGACGCATCTGCCCGCAGGGTGCTGCGGGGGCTGAGTAACTCCGGGTGCCCAATGCTGACGCAGCAGCACAGGGCGAGCAGCCCCCGTGCGCAGCGGTGGCAGCTTCATTCCCAAGAAAAGACCCATTGTTGTGGCTTTCTCCCCTCCCGCTTCCAGGGTTTGTGCTTGGAGCAGCAGGACGAGCCAAGGAAACGCCGGCGCAGCAGAGCCTTCTCCCACCCCTGGGCTGGGTCGGGGTCCTTGGCTCCCGGCAGAGGTTGCATTGGGTGGCCAGTTTTCAGGACAGCAGTAATTCCTGCCTCCAAGTCGCACGCCCGGCACTGGGGCTTGGAAAAATGAGTCTTGGCAATACTGTAGGGTGGAGAAAAGTTGCACAAATCACTGACAGGGATAAGAGAGACCCTCACTTTCCAGCTTCCACGGGGCTACACTTCACACACCTAGAAGCCATGCTTTCCAGAGCATATTTTTCAATTTACACAACACTTCTCCTTGCAGACGACACTGCAATGCCCTACAAATTTTGACAGCAAGCTGACTAGCGGCTGGGCCAAAACCAGGAAACATTCACCCAGTGCAGAGAAAAGGCAGGCGGCTCTTAGGGACGGGGGCGATGCCCGACAAACATCACCAGCTTCAGAAGCAGCTTTTACACGAAATGAATTTTTCTCACTCATGGATTTACACTTCGCTGACTTTGGGGACTTTAACTCCCAGCAGCAAAGGTGGCTCAGGGTAGTTTGGCGCCTGCCTCGCCTTGCCACAGTTATGGGGGCTCACCTCCGTGCATGAATCCAGGGGGGCTCTTAGACCTGTTCGGGCTCAGCGCATCGCTTGAGACCTGCTGGTGAAAGGAGCCAGCTAGGGCAGGCTCGCCGAGCTCCAGCCACTGCCCCAGCCTCTCCCCAGCGGCACTTGGCCTCGGCAGCGCTGGGCTCAGCTGCCCTCCAGGGTGTTTAACGAACGCAGAGATGCTCAGGTTGCTGCTTTTTAATCAAACTCCTCAGAGCCTGGCTGCAGCCGCACTCCACACAGGGGACACAGCAAGGGCAGTGGCTTCCAGAGACCAGCAGAGCCCAGATGCTGGTCACAGCAGGGGGACAGGGGACACAGGCTGAGCGAGGGGCTTCCAGGGGTGGGAACACTCACCTGGAACCAGCTTGGTCCCCATTTCTGAAGGTGGTCAGCAGCTCCAGCGAGCTCATACCATCACACGTGCCCTGAGTATCATTCATGTTTGTGCACTCAGACGTCAATGGACAAGGAGCAAAGACTCTCGGGCCAGACCCCAGAGGGAAGGATCCATCCCTCAGCCCTTACACGGATGCCCATGCCCCCATTATAGCTGACTGCAGGGTCTCTCCCTACCGGGTAACCCACACCTGCTCAGGTTAAAACCAAGCATAACTCATAACTGGGATCTTTCCTACACCAAAACAGCTCCTTTCCGTGTTTGCACCAAGTGAGGATTTTGTGAAGAAGAGGCAATGGGCCAAAAATTAATCTTTGTTCTAAGGATGATGGGAAACCTGCGTCTAATGCACAGGGACCGACCCAACTGCTGCAACAAGCGAAGGTCCACGGTACCAAATCCCAACCAGACCTCTCCCATCACAGGCACAACCTTCCCCACTCCTGCAACCCAACCACAAGACCCTTTGTGACACAGATGGCACGGGGTAAATGCCGCTGTGGCCCTAGAAGGGAGCAAGGAGCCCACCACCTCTCCTCTGGATCCCGCTGATGAAAACAGGCCATGCAGGCATCGCGGGAAGAGGCGTACAGCTTTAATGCGCTCGTTTCTCGGAGGAGCAGCCATGGCCAGAGCTAAGTAAGGTGCACTTGACCCTCCGAGCCTTGTGGTAAGTCACTTCTTCCTCAGATGCAGAGGATCACAATCCAAGAGGCAAGATTTATTATTTATAAATAACGCGCAAGAAGGCAGCGCTCTCCAGGCACCGAGTGGATTCATTTTTGTAACTGTGTTTCAGTTCTTGCAGGGAACATGAAGAGATTCCAAACGAGGAAGGTGGCTCGAGTCTGCACCGGGAAGCCGAGTCCCGAGCACGGGACCCTGGAGGTCTTTTTTCTCCCCGACTTTCTTCTTGAACAACCCCGACTCCACCGCTGCCTGTACAGGGGCCACGCAACACAAACCCATTTGCTAAATGCTGCCAGAGGTTTTAGAGGAAAGCCACAGCCTCCATCTTTTCCCATAGCAACTCCAGCAGAACAAACAGAGAAAAACTTCAGATCCTTTTAAAATACACAGAGTTGTCTCTCCCTGCCACTACCCTTCCACCTATTCGCCGGGAGAAGACCAACGCTATCACCATTTCACCCGGCACCTCTCTCATCACTATAACACATGCAGATGTAGCCACAAGAACCAGCTCTGATCACCCCCACCCCCCCTTCTGCAATTACAAGCGTGACCCATTTCTCCGAGGGAATGGTATCTCTGCGTTCGTACAAGCCACCGAGCATCCTGCTTTTCTTCACGCTCTGACCACCGCTCTCCCCGTGACGCTGAGCCTTATGCACGGGGCAACTGCAGCATGAAGGAAACAAGAGGGCGTTTGTCACGACAGACCCAGGGTCACCTCCAACCTCGCTCAGCCCAGCGGCAGCACCGCACGCTGCCCATCGGTAGCCACAGGCAGCCGGGGTACAGGTAACAAGGAGAAATTCGGTCCCCCCAGACGGCCAGCGTGCCACCTCGCCGATGTGCCACTCCAGCAGCTTCAAATGACTCCGGGGGACTGAGCCTGGAACCTTGCACAAGGTCAGGATCCACCTTGTGTTACCGGATAAGCAAAGGCAGCTCCGCACAGAAGGAAGAGGCAGTTTGAAGGCAGGTCGGCAGCAGACAGGGCAGAGGGGACAGCTGTCGCTCCCCAGAGCCTAATTCTGGGATGCAAAGCAGCTGTCTTTCAGAGATGCTGAAATCAGAGATCCCTGAAATGGGATGCAACGCATCCGTGAAGCAGCCTCCAAAGGAAGCCATTCACCCAGGGAATAAGGCCTGTCCTGCGTAGCTGCAAAGAGCCACACGTGCTCTTGTAGCTACTCAAGGCCTCTCGCCTACTCATGGGGAGGTGAGCAAGGGGTCGTCTCCGAGAGCCAAGGGCTCTCCCCTGACCCAAAACACTCCATCTCCCTTACTTCTGCCTTCCGAGTCCTGTGGAGGCCAGGGTAAGCGCGGAGCGAAGCGCACAGCGTCTCTAGGAAAGCAGCGTGGAAGAAACCGCCTCATGAGGCGGGGACGGAGCCATCGGGAGGAGAGGGGAGCTCAGTTCCGTTACCGACGCTTTCCACAGGGAGAAATTAAACAGAGCTGCTCTCCGCTCCTGGGTACCCCCCTGCTCGCCCTGCCCCTGCCAGCACACCGCGGGAACAGGGAGGGGACGATGGGCAGAGACCCCTCGGAGGCTGCGAGGTTGGGGGTTCGCCTCCCTGCGCTCCCAGGAAGGTCAGCGCAGCGCTGCAGCACCGCAGCCACCCCCACGCCATCCCTCCCCACCGCCGCACCGGGGAGGGAAGCGGGGAAGGCCATTTTCCCTGCAAGCCGCGGGTGACACACAGGAATGTGGTCCTTTCCTTTCCGTCCCGTCCCCCCCCCCCCGCCCCCCCCCAAGGAATCCTCATGGAAATACCACCCCGCAGCCCCCGCGGGGATGTGGCTGCGGGGGGAGCGCTCCCGGTGGAGGGGGATGCTCGTTCCTCTAGGATGCTGCCCAGGGGGGTCGGGCAGCCCTCCTGCACACCCCCCCCAGCCCGCGGGGAAGGGTCTCTCCAGGGCGATGCAGCCCAAGGCGGGGGAGACGGGCATCCCTCCTGCAACATCCCCACCCCCCGGAGAAGGGGCTCTCCGGGACGAGCCTGCCGGGATGCAGCCCGGGGGGGGACGCGCATCCCGCCTGCGACCCCCCCCCGCCGCCCGGGGGAAGGGGCTCTCCCAGGCGACGCAGCCCCGGCTGCCGCCCCCCGCCGCCCCCCGCGCCCCCGGCCGCACTGACCCGAAAGAGGCGGCGGGCGGCGGCGCGGCGCAGCGCGGTCCAGGCCAGCGCGCCCAGGGCGCAGAGCAGCACCTCGGGCCAGCCCAGCCGCGCGTTCTCCAGCCAGGTCCGCCGCGCCAGCTCCCAGCCGCAGTCCCCGCAGCGCCGCGCCGCCGCCGCCAGGCTGCCGTAGCCCCGCCGCAGCAGCTGCCCGTAGCCGGGCATGGGCTCGGGAGGCGGCATGGCGCTGCCACCGGCTCCGCTCCGCGCCGCTCAGCGCCGCCCGCCCATGGCCCGCCGCGCCGCGCAGCCGCCGCGCAGCCTCCCGCCTCCCCCCGCCGCTACCGGCGCCCCCAGAGCCGCCCCCCGCGGAGGAGGGGCAGCGTGCCTTGGGGGAGGGGGAGCGGCGCCTCATTAGGTGCCCGCTAATCAGCACTTAATCGGCACGCAGCGGAGCGCCGGCTCATTAGGTGCCCGGCCATCAGCACACTCACTGAATTCAGTCATATGTATATCATTTATACCGTATTTATAGGATATAAAGACATATATGATTCTTATTCGATATATATAATATTATATATCATTTTATCAAACATCATATACCCTAGAAATACGATATAAATAATATAAATTATTATTCATCGTATATATTATATGTATAATTTATATCAAACAACAATCATATACATTATTTATAACCTAGAAATACGATATAAATAATATATGATTATTATTTGACATATATAATATATATAATTTATAACAATCATATGCATTATTTATATCCTATAAATAGGATATAAATTATATGATTATTCGATATGTTATATATCAATATATGTCAAATAATAATATATATTGCTTATATCATATTTATAGGATATACATAATCATATTTATATAAAAATTATGCATGTGTTGTATCATTATAGATCAAATAATATTATTTACAATATTTATGATAGAAATAATACATTATTCTTCTATATATTATATATGATTTAATCATTATACATCGAATAATAATCATACATCGTATAAATGTGATATAAATAATATATATGGTTAATATTTGATCTATATAATATATGTTATATATACTGTTATATACAAGCTTCTTACGCAAAAGGCAATGCCACTGCTCTCCCGAGCCGTGACAACAGGCTGCAGTCTCTCCGTAGCACGAGCCGGACACAACTACCAACACTCTGGGATCAGGAGATGACGACGGACGATACAACCACAGCAAACTGCTCTGCCTGACCATGGTGCACCTTTGGGTGGCCCTGGGGGTGCAAGTGGCCCGCAGCGCTTTGGCAACACTGCAGTTCCTGCAGTTCTCCATCTGAAAATGCCCAACTTAAACATTCACCCCTAAGTGTTCAAAGCGAAACGCTGCTCCACATCTTTTTTTCCATACCTCCCAGCAAGAGTCTCGAAGCAGCGGAAGATTCATCCCTTCCCCACAAAGTGTTTCAGGGTGGAAGCACCTGGTGACCTTCCACTACCACTACAGCTCAGCTTCGGCACCTGTTGCAGCTTAGAAGGCTCTGGAATAACAAGATGCACCTGAACGAATACAAACACACGCTCCCAAAAGGTCACCCCTGATGAAATTTTTACTGAACGCCTCCTCCAGAAGGCAGGCAGTGTGCGCTCCCGCTAGCTGCTGATTCATAGAACACAAACCTTGTTCTGTATATGTTTAAAATTAAAAGTGATAGACCTACAGTCACGTAGACAATTAAACATCTGGGTCATTTGGAGAAGTGTGAGTTTAAGATGGACATTGCCCTAAAACTCCAACACTGAAATTGTCTCATGGTGAGGCACAGCAGGAACCTCGGAACGGAGGCGCTGCAGCAGCGCAGCCGGGGTTGGGATTCAAGCACGGAGGGTCCAGTTGTGTCCTAACGCACCAGGACAATCAGCTAAATCGCAGCTGTGGGATCCCTACTGCTGGAGATGGAGAATTATCAGCACCATCATCACAGGCACTCATGAAACTGGAACTGGAACCAGCTCAACAGGGAAACAAAAAGGCAAACCGCAAGTTTTATCTCATTTCTAGTCACTCCTCTGACCACAGCCATTCTGTCTTCAGGTTCTCTGGAACCTCTCTAATTGCTCGGGGGCAGCAATGGGAAAACACAAACTCTTCCCCTCAGATCCGAACAACATGTTCCCCTATTCTCACACTGACAGCGCTGGCTCCCGCTATGCCACTTGCTTTTATTGTTTACATTTTTAAGTCAATTTATCATGGCCCATCAAGTGAGTAATGGCTGCCCTGAGCACACAAGCCCCTTTCACGTCTCCCTCAGACAGCTCCACAAAGGAAACATTCATTCCAAACTGGACCATGAATAACCCCTCATTGAAAATAGCTGCTCGCTAAACAAGCCAAGGAGAGAGACAATGAGCCCTTTCAGAGCGATCACGGCTGAGGTGGGCACAAAGGAAATGCCAGTTGGACACATTTACAGCGTAGTATAAACCCCTCTTCCCCCCCTCCCCAAAACCCAAATGACAATTCAAAAGATAATTCCAATATTAGAGGAGGTCCCAGCCCAGGGCTCCGCTCCGACAGCTGCTCTTTGCATCTGATACAACACGATCATTCGACACACAGTCTGCGACGCTAGAGTCCAAGGCTACAGAAAAGCATCATCTCATAGCATTGATCACGTTCCGTCCACAACACATGAGGTTCAACCACCACCAGGCTTTCAGAAGCCACCAGTGACGAGTGCACTGCCACACGTACTGCAGGATGTACTTTCCTGCCTCCAGGACACGAGCTACTGCACTTTACCAATTTAAGATTAAGGTTGAGCCTATTACAACCGGATTATTTTTATTTTGGGGAAGCTTTCCCTCTCACCAGCAGTAACCCTTACAGCTGCGTGTGCTACTTCCAGAGGATGCTGAAGTTAAAGGAGAAGCCATTGCTCCGGCTGGAAGAAGATCCGTAACTCAGGGTTCATCCATGTACTGAATGCAGATGCTTAAAATTAACCTTCACACCCTTCCCACATCTGTACCCTCGGGACAGCTGAGCGGGCTCAGTTCCACAGTGGGATTACTCCAATTCCAGAAATTAAGGGGCACACAGCTCCAGAAAAGGCTTTATTAGGAATGTTTAAGGTACAGTGTTGTGTATTGATTCGCACTGTATTTTAAACTGAGTTCAGGACCCAGGCGAGCTGGAAGACGGGCTTTTCAGCTCCCAAACTCAAGTAGCCACGTGTTATATACAGGTTTAGCTCTGGCTTGCTGGACTGCCAGACCCTGCCTCAGCCAGACTGACCCCCAGAAGGCATTTTTCCATGTTACCAGGGAAGCTTTGCACATCAACCCCCATTCCCAAGGTACCACAGAGCAGGTCCGCAGCCTCGTTCCCCTCTCCTCACGCGCTGGGGGCATACTGCATGGCTAGCCGGTCAAAGTCATTCTCCTTCAAATCAGGAACAAAAACAAAATGAACAAATCTTGAACTTTACTGGTAATTGAATAAAACCTGCGTTAGCTGAAGAGAACACGACTAGCACAGCTCACAAAGGAAAAAAAGGAATTCTAAGCAGCAAGATTGCCTGTATCAGTTCTCAGTTTTTTGCAAGTTGTTCCATTTTCCCTTTGCTACTACCTTTCTTTCCCCCTCCCTCAGTTCTCCCTTTCAGAAGGACATTTCCTCTATTTACGCATCACGTCTGATGGTAACAAACTTCTGAAGGATTCAGAACCCGTATCTCAGTGCTATCCTTTCAAGATGTTACCAGGTGCTGGTGCATGACCCCTTTGTTTACTACCTGGCTCTCGTTTCCCAACATCTCCCACAAGGGGCAGGAAATTTGCTGGTAAGTGATGTAAGGGAGAAAGAATGCGGACCCGCCCCCTCAGAACTGCAATCATGTAGGGGTAAAGAATCCGCTCCCCCCATCAGACACGGGTATGAAGCATGATAAATTCAAGTGTATATTAGAAAGCAATTAGTACCTTTGCCTGATACTCCTTTATGAATGGGTGATTTTTATGCGCATCCTTCAGCTGTGACAAATAGCGATTCGTAACCTGATGAGATGAGATAGATAACTTTAAATATTGAGATTAATTATTGAGAAGCCAAGAGTTTAAAACACCACACTTCAATGTGTGTGTTTACAGTGAGTAAAGACCTGATTTTCTCAGTGTCCTGAATGGTAGAAGCCCCAGTTAAAACCAGTAAGACTTGTCCATACCCTCCACGTAAAAAATAGACCTTAAATAGCAGGTTCAAGAAATGACTCGGTGAGAACTGAACACAGAACTCAAGAGATTCCTTTTTCCGCCCAGGCCTTCCTCTCAAGTATATATCCTTGTCTTCACCTGTATCTACAGAAATTCTTTATTGAATATTGAAGAAATGAGCTCCCCGCACCCCAGAACTATTCTGTTGTGTTAATGCCAATCCTGATGGGAACACTTAAAACTGCAAAACCCAAGCAAAGCTGCCACCTGCACCAGGAACACACAACCTGTCCTCAGCAGCAGAAGGGGTCAATTGTTGCCGCTTGCTGAGCACAAGGACACAAGCCTCACCTCTGGTGGTTTGCCCAAGTGCTGCGACAGGACAACAAAGTTGATCAGCGTCTCAGGGTGGCCACTGTCCTGAAAACAAGAACAATCACCTGATGTAGCTGACCTACCCCCACCGTGACTGAAGTGTAGCAACCAGGACAGTGCTGCCCACACCCACAGCTCACTCTACTGGAAAAGGCCAACTAGGAGAAAAGGCAGGCGCTAACAGTGACCACCCTCAGCGATACGTATCAAATTACTGGTATTTTCAGGAAGTTTATCAGTGAAAGTCTTTGCTGTTTTACTCTATAACACCCCCCCCCCCAGCCGAGAGCAAATCTGCCTGGCAAAACCAGAAAGCACCTTGTCCAAGGCCTCCTGAAGCACTCCCTCTGCATCGTCCCACTTGCCCATAGCCATGTAGCAGGCTGCCTGTCCGTTAAGTAGGAGGAGGGTGGAGGAGCATTTGTCTGCCATCTCTTGGAAGATGTAATAGGCATCCTGCAACTTCTCGCCACCCTGCAAAGGGAGAAGACAAACACCCACAGTTTCATTATGCGTTGCTAAGAGGCCTGTACATTCTTGCCGTGGTTGCAGGACTAAGCACAAAGTTCATTTCCAGGTTATAAAGCACAGGTATGAAACGTGTAAGAACAAATGCTGACAGCTGTCGGCATTCGTGTGATCTCCTGTACCATGCCAGATCACCGTCAGCCCACAGATGAAAGAAATTAAAAAATATTAAGAACCACTTAAATGATCAAAAGGTTCAAGCTTCCATTCAAAAAGAAACAAACACTTCAAAAGAACCACTTCAGATGCCTGATGTAATAAAGGATTACAAAATGAGATTTTTATAATTAAATGCAGGTATGGACACCTGGCTTTTCAAAAAGTTCCAGGTTCTACATGCAGTGGCTTCCACCAATTAGAGATGGGATCCCTTGTGCAAACTCAGCTCTTAATGAAGATCTAGCCACACACTATTGTACGAGAGATTTCATAAGAAAGCCAAATGAACGCTAAAAAAGAATTCTTAACAGTGTAACAGGTTATTGGCAAGCATAACCCTGAACTTCACTGAATTTTAGGAGACTACTTATTTTCAATCACCTGATTACCTGGACTGCCACACAGTGTATGTTTCTGACTTGCAAACATGCTTGTGAATGTTTGCAAAAGACTGAAAGTCTGGTCTAAGCAGAGAATTACGTTTTTTTCTTGGAGTTTAATTGCAAGCTCTGGATGCCAGTAACACTGCAGCCTTCCATTTTGTATTATAAGGTTTTGTGAATTATTTAAGTGGGGTTTAGCTCTTCCCTGTGTGATCTGAAGGCTAAGGAGCACAGGTGAAAGACTGACAATCCAAAGAATCAAATAGTTTGTGAAGCCAGCTACCAATATTTTCTGTGTTCTTGAAGGAAGGAAAAAAAAACCCCACCCCAAACCCAACAAAAACCATGGATACTTTTCTGAAAGTGTGATGGGAGAAAAGCAATCAAGCAACAAGACACGGAGTGGTGTTTCTCAGATGTTGCCGCCTAGGGATCCCCATTTAAGATACTCACTACGGCCAGGTTCACCCAGGCAGTTGCCAGCTGAGTCAGAGTCGCATCCTCATCTTGCTCCTGCATTTTCTTAAGTTCCTTGCTGCAGAAACAAAAGCGGGAGTCGCACAACAAAGACAAGGCAACTTCTTTAAGAGAGACACAAAAGGTTGTAGT
This sequence comes from Falco cherrug, assembly GCF_023634085.1. NCBI lineage: Eukaryota > Metazoa > Chordata > Aves > Falconiformes > Falconidae > Falco > Falco cherrug. The sequence goes on along the minus strand of NC_073700.1, from coordinate 45,067,409 downwards.
TTCTTCCCTCAGCTCTTTCATCGCTATAGCACAACAGCCACAGCAAGCTGGCAACACGGCCCAAACACCTCCTAATACTTTACTGAAATGATCTGTCAAAGACCTCCCTCGTTTACTTCCCTATGGGAAGTTAAAGAAATTCACATGGCATCTCAGCGTGGCCAGGGTGGGAAGGGGCCTCTGGAGCCCCCCAGCCCAGCACCTGCTCCAGGGCTGGATGTCTCCAGAGGAGACCCCACAGCCTGGCTGAGCCCTGTCCCAGCACTCTGCCACCCTCATGGCAAAGACATTTTTCCTCATATTCAGACGGAACTTCCCATGTTGCAGTTTGTGCCCGTTGCCCCTTGTCCTGTTGCTGGGCACCGCTGGGAAGAGCCTGGCCCTGTCCTCTCGACATCGCCCTTAAGGTGTTTGCATGCATTGATACGATCCCCTCTCAGCCTTCCCTCCTCCAGGATGAGCAGCCCCAGCTCCCTCAGCCCTTCCTCATCAGAGAGATGTTCCAGCCCCTCATCATCTTCATCGCCCTTCGCTGGCCCGTCTCCACCAGTCCCCTGTCTCTCTCGAACTGGGGAGCCCAGCACTGGACACAGTAAATCACATCCTATCAAAGGTCAGATTAAACCTAGAGGTCAGTCTCTTCCTTTAGCTGTACCCAGCTACTGCCACTTGAATGAAAACATTTTGCAGCACACCCACACCTACACACAAGTTGTTCTGTCCACTGCAGGTGTTGAAATGCATCGCCCAGGGAGGCTGGGGGATGAAAATTCCTTTATCAAGACCCACCCCAGAAAAACACCATCAAGAAGCAAAGCGACACAAACCTACCGAGCCAGATCAAGCCTGTCAAGCTTCAGAAGAATCTGTATCATCATGGCCATGCTGCAAGGAACGAGAGCAAAGTGATTTTCACAACTGCAGGCTTTACTGCTCCCTGCGCTTTGCCTGGGAGCCTGCTCCTTAGCAGAGAGAGTGGCCAGTGCCCAGGGACCCACCTCCCTGCTGCAGGGAACCACTAGTGCAGGCCCCAGCAGGGGGAAACTTGCTCCCAGCTCCCAAGCGCTCCCTCGCTGCACTGAGGGACATTAATGCTCACCTCAGCGATTCTGAACGCACGTGAATCGATAAAGCAGGATCTTAGGTTTCACAAGGGAGCAACAGACTTGGCATCGTAGGTCAGGCACCAAATCATTTACTCCAAGGTAGCAAACCTCAAAGTAGTTTCTCAATGGTTTTTAAAGGGTTTTAGACATAAGCCAGACCTCAGGCATTTCTAGGGCACCTCTCCCCAGACGAGAGAGGCTTTGCTAGCACACACCTCCACCATGTCAGGCTGAGTGACACTTACCATTCCAAGCTCTCCCCTTGATGCAGAGTACGCAGAGCCGCGTCAGGATTTTTGTCGTGGAAATAGATGGAAGCAGCCATCAGCAAGAAAGTAGTATTGGCTATATCGACGCTTTTTGCCATTTTCTTGTCCAAATCAGCAACAATTGCATCCCTGTGAAGAGCAAGGGTGAGTATTTGGGAGTGTTTCATTACCACGCAAGACAAAAAGATCCTTCCTCCCCATCAGTTCTGCCTTTTTGAGATTCGCTGCAAACCCACAAAAAACCACAATAAAGACCACAATTCTACAAGAAACTTTCCACATGGAGACATATTTCCTGTAGGCCAGGGCTTGAGTTCGAACTTATTATCAGACTTACCTTTGATTCTCACTTGAAAGATATTCTGCAAACATCTTCACTGCCTGGAGCTCAGGACTAGCATTGGCTTTAATTTCATCCAGGACAACACCATATTTTCTCTGTAAAAGACAGTGAAGAAAACCCTGTGACTTAATTTTTCAGGACACAAGAAATACACGCTTACTTCCTAAAACCACAGTGAGAACAACACCATCAGGAACAGTAGATTTCTACTTTATGTCTCACATTGTACTCTATAAAATGCGACCAGACTGCATAACCCCAAAGAGGCCTATTTACCCATGTGCCATTTTAAAGACAATAAAGCACCTCTCAAAGGGGTCTCACCGGGTCACCCTGACCCTACATACAGTGAGTTGCGATCACAATCGCAGCACGGTCAGGGAACGCATTACGTTCCAGTGCTGAAGGGGGAATTATTACCAAACTGTATAACGCTGTACTCACAGGACTCCCGTTCACGACCCCCTCGACACCAGCCCTGCAGTCAGATTGTGCTGCTGCAGACACAGCACTCACCTGGGCAATGTAGGCGCGGAATAAGAACACATCCCTCTCCACTTCCTTCTCCGGAGTGGACGGCTGAAGGGATGACAGAACATAAGACTCACCCGCAGGGATCCGTACAGCCAGAACCCAACCCCGCAGCAACACCTGAGGCTCCTGCAGGGAAACGATCCCCGCCCCCACCCTCTCAGGGCCCACGGGAGCTTCCCCCCCACTCCCGCGTCCCCCTGCTGGAGCGGGGCGGTGGGGGGCCCCCCAGATAGGCCGGGACGTGGCGGCCAGGATCGAAGGGCACTCGGGGAGCCCCAGGCTCAGGCCTTGAGACGCCGGGGCGGCGAGGCCCAGGGAGAGGCCCGGGGAGAGGCCGCCTACCCCCGAACCGCTCCTACCTTGACCCGCTGCGCCTCATTGATGGCGGCCTGATAGGCCCCGATGTAGAAGCTATTCTTCACGTCGAAGAGCTCGTCGGCATCGCCGCCCTGACCAGCAGAGCCCGCGCCCGCCCCGGACGCCATTTCCCCGCCCCAGACACGTCTCCGGAATCAGCTGAATCGCGGCGGCTGCTGGGAGCCGCCATCTCCATGGCGACCTCCCGCGCCAGCCAATAGACACGCAAGGAGCTAGAGACGTCAGCAGAGCGCCGGAAGCTGCCTGCCGCGCAAGGCAGGCTGGGTGGGGCGGCAGGGGGTAGCCAATGAGGGGGCGGGCGCTCCTGGTGACGTACGGCAGGAAGCGGCGTGCGGCGCGGCCATGGCGGCGTTCCGGGCTCTGGGGCTTGCGCCGTGGCTAGCGGAGCAGGCACGGCAGGTGGGGCTGAGCCGGCCCACACCCGTGCAGGCCGCCTGCATCCCGGCCGTGCTGCAGGGTGAGTGCCCGGGCCCTCCCGCGCCCGCCGCCGCCCGCCGTCGCCCCCCGCGCCCGCTCACGGGCCCCGGCCTCCTCTCTTCCCCCGCAGGTCGCGATTGCCTGGGCTGCGCCAAGACGGGCAGCGGGAAGACGGCGGCCTTCGTGCTGCCCGTGCTGCAGGTGCTCTCTGAGGACCCCTACGGCATCTTCTGCCTGGTGCTGACACCCACCAGGTACCGAGCAGCCCCGGGAGGGCGCTGAGCGGCTGAGCCGGCCCCGGGAGGCCCCGCCGCCGCCGTCTGCCCTGCTGCAGTTGTCTCCTCCCCGGCAGGGAACTGGCATACCAGATCGCCGAGCAGTTCCGCGTCCTGGGGAAGCCCCTCGGCCTGAAGGACTGCGTGGTGGTGGGCGGCCTGGGTGAGTGCTGCTGCACAGGGCTCGGAGCCTCCGGCCTCCCACTCCAGCCCTGGTATGGCAGGGCTGGGACAGAGCAGGGCACCCGGGGAGGTTCTCTTTCCACACGGTTTGTTTTCTTCACACTGAGGAGCTGTTCCCCAGTGCCCGAGGCAGCGGAGGCTGGTGGGAGTAAGAGAGCAATGCTTTACAGACTAAATGATTTTAAGGTCAGTGTCGAATATTCCTCGGCTCTGTGGTCCTCGTTGCAGACATGGTGGCGCAGGCGCTGGAGCTCTCTCGTAAACCCCACGTTGTCATCGCTACACCTGGCAGGCTGGCGGATCACCTCCGCAGCTCCAACACTTTCAGTCTTAAAAAGCTAAAGTTCTTGGTAAGACAGTTTTATTTTTTAAAATTTTAATACTTTTAAGATTTTTAGGTATGCATGCAGATGAGCTCAGTATTTTTGACTGTGCCTAGGTTTTGGATGAAGCTGACCGGCTGTTGGAGCAGGGCTGTGCTGACTTCACGGCAGACTTGGAGGTGATTCTGGAGGCCGTTCCAGCGCGCAGACAAACGTTGCTGTTCAGCGCCACGCTGACTGATACGCTGAACGAGCTGAAGAGCCTGGCTGCGAACAGACCATTCTTCTGGGAGGCTGTGTCCGAGTAAGTCTCCACCCACTCTACTGAGCGGATGAAGAATCCCGTTTCCACTTCGTTACCTTGTCTCCTTACTGCCTTTCATCTCCCTTATGTTCTATCTTCAACCACCAACTGGTGCTTCACCTTCCCCTCCCGACAGGGTGCGGACGGTGGATGAGTTGGACCAGCGCTACTTGCTTGTACCTGAAGCGGTCAAGGACGCGTACCTAGTCCATTTAATCCAGACTTTCCAGGATGAGCATGAAGACTGGTCTATTATTATCTTTACTAAAACCTGCAAGTGAGTGACATTGTTCCTCCCGATTGCTCCTAACGTACACGTGTCTTTATGTTTCTAGTTCAGATCCGATTTGGACTGAATGGGATGTTAGTCTAGGATGGTATTTGCTTCCTTAGTCTGTTCTGAAGTTTGGTAGAGAAACACCTTTTCCTTGGAGCGGTCTGGGGATGAAGGGCCTCCTAAAAATCTAGCACGCTAGAAGGTTGAGGTGCTTGACCTCCCTGCATCTTCCTTTCCTCCTGCTGATAGATATTGGAAAAGCGAGGGGGGAAATGGCGCTGTTGAGGAGACAGCGCTGTGCTGCTCCCTCCCTTCGGTGGTTCAGGTGACCGGGATTGAGCCCTGGAGCTGGTGACATTCCCCCGAGTGCAAGTGGGAATCCAGTCGCTTTCTCTGGGGTGAGCGGGTGTCCTGTTCCCTACTCCTGTCAGAGCATTCTAGAACTAACTGCATTGTGGGAATTGTAGTGTGAGGGCTTCCCGAGAAACCCCAGCTCTGTCCTCACCCATCAGCTTTACATTTCCCTGTTAGTTTCTGGTAATTTACTTTTTTTCCCTTCAAGGGACTGCCAGGTCTTGAACATGATGCTCAGGAGATACAGCTTTCCTTCTGTAGCTTTGCATTCCATGATGAAACAGGTGAGTGATGGGCAGATCTGGGAGATGGATGCTTCCAGCTGCATCCCTGAGCCAGGCATCTGTCCACATCGCCACATCCCTCATACAGCCTTTTCTCTTTACAGCGGCAACGATTTGCAGCTTTAGCAAAGTTCAAGTCCAGCATCTTCAAGATTCTCATTGCCACTGACGTTGCTGCCAGGTAAGGGAAAAATGTGGTTTTTGTTGCCACACCTCTTAAGCCTGCTTTCTAAACACCAGAACCACTGTGGAGATTAGGGTGGGATTTAGGGATAGGATTAGGATTTAGCAGGAGGGTGAGCTTTAAATTCCCCCTGCTTGAGTAGGACAGGGTTGTTCAGTCCTGTTGTAGACCATCCCTGAGCTGTGCTTCGGAGCCTGTTTGTGTGGGGGGTAGCTCTGATCCCGGCTTGTTTTGCTGCAGCAGGGAAGGGGGCTGTTCTAGCAGAATCATTTCTCTGTGGCTTAATGTGTTTCCCGGATCTAGGGGGGACCTGCAGGGGGAAAGGCAGCGTTGTGTTTTTTGGCTGTTGGGGAGTTGCACGAGGAGGGAGTTTGTCCTAGAACCAGCCTGAGCCAGTAAGGATGATATTTGTTAACATACGGGGCTCTCGGAGAAAGTAGAGGACAAGAATTTAAACTGCCTCTATTAAATCAGCCTTTCTCAGCTGCTGTTCCTTTTCCCTGCATTCCAGAGGTTTGGACATTCCTGCAGTACAAGTCGTCATCAATCACAACACTCCTGGCCTGCCGAAAATCTACATTCACCGGGTTGGCCGGACAGCCCGTGCAGGTGAGCAGGGGAATCCGATTTTTTTGGCTGGCTAAAACTGGGATCCCAGTGTTGGGGCTGAGCCCTGAGTGGGTGCGAGGCAGCTGCAGCGCAGCCTTCCCAGTCAGTACCAGATATACTGGGATCTCTGGCTCAGCATCCCACCTTCAGATTGGGCCGATGGCTCACGCTGACTTGTGTCTGATCTGCGCCAATGGTTACCTGAATTTTCAGAGCAATTAAAGACCCCTCTGAGCACCCTGACCCTATACTGTGCTAGGCTGACTCATGGGGACGGATGGAATTTGGTGTGGGTTAGGCTTCCTCTCGCTCTGCTTGTCAAGATTCATGTATCGCTGTTTTTTCATCATCCAGGTCGCAAAGGAATAGCTATTACACTGGTGACACAGTATGACATCCACCTCGTCCATGCTATTGAGGAAGAAATCAGTAAGTGCCACTAAAATGGGGGATCGTAGATGCTCCTTGGTGCTTGTGCTACTGGCGGCACTGATTTCATCAGTGCAGAATGTTAGGCTCGAGATCATCGGCGTAAAGGTTTCTCTTCCCTGCGTGGCTAAGGCTTGGAGCAGAGCAGGAGCACTTGAACCTCCATCAGCTTTGATTTTGCTCCTGAGTGTGCCAGGCATCAACATCTTTCTCCTCCTGCTATTTCAAGTGGAGGAGAAACCGCCTGATGAGCTTTCTCTAACCTTTTATAAAAGCGGCCAGCTTCTTCCTTACTGCCTTTGGTATTGCCTGTGCGGATGGGGACAAAAATAACAGGTTGCCTTGCATAGGTTCAGGCTTCCTATTTTTTTAGGAAGTAGACCTAATAAATGCAACCTCTTGTGGTATGGGCAGTTGTAGACACCGGGGAGGATTTAATCCTTTGTTGTAGGCTGAAGAAATCGGAGCGATCATAGCATATGACAACAATTCCACTGATAATCATTGGAAAGATATTAGGTTTTTTACTAGTTGAGAACCCACCCCTTGATTTTGTAAGCAACCATGGTCTGCAAATGTCTCACCCTGATTTAGAACTGAAGCTGCAGGAGTACTCTGTGGAGGAGCAGTTTGTGCTTGACATCCTCACCCAAGTGAACGTCACCAGGAGGGAATGTGAAATCGTAAGTGTGCAAGTGTGAAGCGCCTTTGCTGAGAGCACTGGAGATCCTGCGCAGCTGCATGTAAGCAGGAGATTTGTCGCAGTCTAACATGCGGCTCTGGACGTGCAGATTTGCTCTTGAGCATATAAGTAAGAATTTGTGTTCCTCTTTCTGCTGGAAGCGCTTGGATATGTGTGTATGGAGAGTTGGTTTAGTTACTTTCCCTAAGTTTGCTCTATTATTGCACGTTTTCACAGCATTTTTATGCTGCTGCGTGTTGAGGTGGGTACTTTTGGGGGAAGGCCTGCAAGCTACCGAAAATGTGTGTGCTGGGAGGTTCCTCCAACCCTCCAGAGCTGTCTTTTCTATGTGTCACACACAGTGCTCTGCTGTATTTTTCCTTTGACAGGAACTGGAAGGAATGGATTTTGATGAGAGGAAAGAAATAAATAAGCGGAAACAAATGATCCTTGAAGGAAAGGTGAGAGCTGCTGCTATATGAACTATTTTGATTAGTAGCTGGTGTAATGCTGTCAGCGTGGAAGAAGAAGGGCAGTTTCTCCCTCACTGCTGTGGTGTGTCTGCTCACTCCCCTTCAGGGTGGTGAAATTTTATCTGAAAGGGTGACTAAAAGGTATTAAAAAGTGCATTGGAGCAGCCTCTGACTTTTCTAGCCTGTGACTGGGTAGGAAGGCAAAGGGGCTTGGAAGGGCAAAGGGGGTGGCACTGTCCCTGGGCATGTCGCGTGTCCTGACATTTGCCGTTGCAGGATCCAGATCTGGAAGCAAAAAGGAAGGCAGAGCTAGCAAAGATCAAGAAGAAAAACAAGCAATGCCGCGAGAAGCTCCAGCAGACACTGCAGAGGAAAAAGCAGCTGCAGCTGAAGAAGAAACTGCAGAAGAGGATGGAGCGGCGGAACAACCGGCGTGCTAAGGAAGAGAAAGAACAGCCCTTGGACTGACTTGCTTGGCTCAGACAGCCCTGACGTTGCTGCCACTTTGGGAATACCGGGATCTAATGTGTGTTAATCTGGACGCTTCTGGGGAAGGTGGGTGAGGGGAGAAGGGACACTTTGATAAACTGCCTCTGTTATTTTTTTCTTCCTTCACAACCCTGCTGGCTTGAGCCATTCCTGGCAGCTGGATCAGACTCCTGGAAGAACACCTTTCAAGAGCATGTTTCCTTCCTCCAGCAAAGGAGAGTCCAGACCTGGATTCTTGGTGACGTGAAGGGAAATAAAGATCCTTTCTCTCTCTTCCTCCTTCATTCAGTCATTGCTCTTTCTCTTTCGAGGGCTGGTGCTCGCCATCACACTTGTTTATATCAACAGATTCTCCCCTGAGCCAGGGTCTAAAAATACTGTTGACAAAATGAGCTCAGCCCCTATCGGTGCCACAGCCCAGACATCTCTGAGAGGAAACATTCCTGGAACGCTTTGGGGGGGTTGTATTGTGTGGCTGGTCCTGGGGTTTTCTTGGGCTAATTCTGCTTTCTACATTTACGTGAGACGTGAGCCGTCTGCCTTGGCTCAGACTCCAGCCCTGGGCTGCTGTCCCTACGGATAGCGGAGTCACGGTTTGGAGACCGGGGCTGCTGGGGACTCTTTTCTGAGATGATCAGTTGGTTCAAGGCCGGTTGCTGGCACAGAAGAGCCCCAGGAGGAGGATTGCCTTGTTTCTTGTGCCATCCAAGAGTAACCAGCGCAGTTTGTATTTGGGTCTGCTCTGCTCTGTAGGCTGCTGGGCCTCCCTATGTAGATTTGCACCACGCGTGCGTGGAACAGGAGCTTGGTTAGGCTGGAGGGGGTTGAGCTCTCCCAAGAAACAGTTGTGGTTCCCTGTGGAGACAGGATTTAATATCCCAGAGCAGCTCCGGGCAGAGTTTGGCCAGCTCTGTTCTGTGTCAGGTTTGATCCTCAAGTGCCTTCTTCAATGTTCAGAGCTTTCTATGACTTGAGACTGACAATCTGTTATGTCTGTTCTCTGGCTTACGAAAATAGTTTCTGTGGTCAGTGCCCAAATAAATTATTTATTGCAACAAGTGACTGGATGTTTGACTTCCTCCAACACCCAGGGGAGTTTGGGATCTTGGGGGCAGGGAGCAGTGTTTGTGTGGGCAAACAGCTTGGGGATAAAATCTGTTTTATTTCAAGAGATGAGTAAGGATTGAGCTGCTTGTGGGTGTTGCCGTCCCTCAGTCCCTGCACGCAGCCTGAGCCCAGCTCCTTTCCTGAGGCCACACATCCCTGCGGTGTGTTTGCCTGACTCGGGTGAGGTCTCGTGGAGGAAAGCTGATGTTCCCCACAGGGGAAACTCCTGCAGCCACGGGCAGCAGGGCCTCTGGGTGCCTCCTGGCCAGGCAGCGCTGGCTCAACCTAGGGAGATGCAGGTCCACCTGGCCACGGGGTTTTGGAGATGCCTGAATGTGTTCCTCACTTCGTCCTCGTGGGTGAAAAAACACTCCACAGCCTGCCTGGCAGCACAGCTCGCTGTCGCTGGTGGCAGCTGCTGCAGCAGCAGCGAATGGGTTTGTATCAGGCTGATGCTTTCTGAATACCAAACGCTTCTACAGCTTTGTGCATGCTAATTTGTGGAGCGAGCCTGTTAGCTGTAAATTAAAAAGACACCCTGTCTTGGACAGGCTGCTCCTGCCCTCCTGGGGGGGCTGATCCTGCCTTTGAGTGTGGGTTGTTCCCCTCCCTCTCGCAGACACTCCTTAACCTGCTGTCTGAAGCCTCTTTGCTTCAGCCTGGTGGGGGTTTTTCTCTGTGCGACTTCTGCATGTGACGTGTGGGGTTTGATCAAGGCTCTTGTCTCGAAGCTTTATTCAAAATTCCTTTTAATACACCCTTTGTCTTTCTTTGAGCAGCCTTCTGTGTGAGGGTAAGACACGTGCCGGAAATAAGCACTTTCTGTAGCGCTGATTAGATGTTCTCGCTTCAGATCATCAGTTTTGGGGAGTGGCCGAGTAAAAAAAGAGGTTGCTGTGCTAGCTGGGATGTAGAAAAATGCCTTAAATTCCCAGATTAGGAATCTACATCTTGCCCAGGGTTAAAGGACATGGAGTGATGTTTCAGATTTGCTGTCAGTACTGCCCCCAAGCAGGCTATTCCAGTCTGGGGTTTATAAGCACTGTCATAAACCTTTGGGATCCGCCAGAAATACAAGGACTCCCTTCCCGTCACAGCCTAGACTGTGTTTTGGGTGGAAAAGCTGTTGCTGCTGCCCGTGGCCCTGCCTGCCAGCCCCCCAGCGGTGCTCGCAGCTTCCCTGCCCGGGGTGTGCAAGAATGGCCCAGCGCACGGCTGCCCTGCTGTGCCCTGCCGCACCCATCACCCATCGCTGTGCGCCCATCGCTGCGCACCCTGTGCCTTCCGCAGGCACTGCTCTCCCTGCTCCTTCAGCCCCAGCTCCGATGTATGTGGGGGGGGGGGGTCTCCCTGGCTGGGTTGCCATGGAAACTCTTCCCAGTTCAGCATCTTGGATGGCTGCCTCTTCTCTCACCTGGACAGTGTGTGGCTGCTGAGCACCATGCTGGCACGAGGCACAGCCGGGGGGGGTGTGGGGGGACAGTCCTGTGCCCCTGCCAGCCCTCCTCATCCTCCTGCCTCCTCTGGGTGTGGAACCATCTCCAGGCCCTGTGGCTCCGAGAGGCTCCTCCATCTCCCACCTGGCGGGGCAGTGGGTCTGGCCTTGGCACCGCTGGCTCTGCGGGCACGTGCCAGGACCCCAGGACTGGCTGCCTTCACTGAGCTTCAGGAAATACCTGGAGCATTTCCCCCATCTCTGCCCCCCTTACAGAGGAACACACACCTCTGGCGCGCGCTTCCCAGAAGTTTTGCAGGGAGAAGGGAGAGGTGAGGATCCTCCTACGTGAGACACGCAGAATTGGATAAATCCTCTGTGCTGGCGCTTCTGCTGAACAAGGAGATGTGGAACGCAGGGGTTGGTCACCTTTGGAGCTGCCTCCCCCTGTGTGTGGGGGTGCTGTATCAGGCAGGAAAGCTCTGGATCTCTCCAGGGAAGAAAAGGCAGCTGCAAGGAAACAGTCTGGGGTAATCTTGGGGCCAGGCTTTGGATTTCTCTCCACTGAGGCAGCAGTGCTGCACTGGGGCTCGTGTTCCAGCTTTGCTGCAGCTGCAGGTGCAACCAGTGCCAGCTCTCCCCTCACAGGGGCTGTACTTGGGGCACCCCCCACCCCATCTCTGTGCCCACTGAAAGCAGCTGTGTAGCCACGTAGGTTCTCCATGCTGTCCAAAATCCCACCAGTCCAGCCCTCACTCCGTCAGCTGCTGCTTTACCTTTGGATGCTCTTTGTAAACAAAACCTCAGCTGTTTGGAAAGCCTTAAGAAAAGCTGCTTAACAAGCTTTTCTGCCACTTTTTTTCTTTTTCTTTTTTTTTTTTTTTTTTTCCCCTTTTTCCCCCCTCCAGGCCCTTCTCCTGGGGCAGCCCCAGGGACCTGTCAGCATAGCCGGCAGATGGCAGCTGGTGTGCTCCGGACAGCCTCGCTGCTGGCTCTGGTCCTTGCTCAGAGGGAAATGGAGCACAGGGCTCCCTGTCTGGGCCGCTGGGTGCTCAGGATTTGGTCTGAGAAAGCCAGGAGACAGCGTGGGGACAGGCAGGTGTCCCCAAGCCTTGCCCATTGGGTCAGGCTCCAACTGGGTCAGCACGTCAAGCCTCAGCCTTTTCCCTTCCCTTGCAGAGCAGGTTGATCCTTCCAGCCTTTTCCCTTTCCTTGCAGAGCAGGATGATCCTGAACCCTGCAATGCTCCATTGTAGTTACGGCTGCTCTCCGTTCTGGGTCTCTCCTCCCAGACCCTTGCAGTTCCTTTGTTGAACCTTCACCTTCCCTGCTGCACCTTAAAGCTTTTCCCTGCCAGTTTTCGGTGATTAAACTCCTTGCCCATGGCACACCCTCCATCAGGAGGTGCTGCCCAGACATGTGTCTTCACTCCGCGTATGACACGCTTGACACCGTAACTCCCCTAGTTCCTCCCTGCCAGCATCAGAACTCCAAAAATGGGACAGAGAGAAGGAATACCTGGGTATTTTTTTTCCTCCCCTTCTGTGCTAAGAAAACCTCCCTGCTGGCTCTGTTTAATTCATAGCTGTCTGTCACTCCCTGCAGCAGCTCGTCTCCTGGGAACGCATCCCTGCATGACTTGCTTTGGATTCCTGTCACCTCTGGGAGGGGGAGAGCAGTTGCCAAGGAGCAGAATACTCCGCTCCAGCCTTGCAAAGAGAATCTGCGAACACAGCACTAAACCTGTTGCAGTGGCTCAGCCCCATCCTTTCATCTCTGCTCGGTACTTCCCAGTATCATTCTTGAATTCCCAAGCCCAAACTTCACAAGCTGTGCTGCTCTCATTGAGAGCACCGGAGAGGCAGCACTCATGCCATGGATCTCCAGGCTCAGACACTGTTTTCATCTACCCGTAACAAGGTCTGGACATGAGTATCTCCAGCCTGTAAGGCTAGAGCGAGATGTTTTCTGTCTGCTGCCTGCTGGGATTTGAAACCCTGTTAGCCCAGCATCGGTGCAAACAGAAGGCAGAGTCGTTCCTCCAGTCCTTGGGAAAAATAAGCTAGGAACAGGGTGAGGAGCTAGTGCTGAGGCAAGAGGCTGTCCTGCTCTCTCTGGAGCGCAGTGTCACCCCCGTGCAGCCCGCAGGACAGGCTGTGTGAGGTGGGTGACAACTCACACCTGGAGCAGCTTATGCAAGTCCCAGTAAACTACAAAGCGGATGTATCTACTGGGATAGCTGGCGCTGTAGACTGCAGAGCCCTGCCCTGCACACCATGGGGACAGGTGGACCAGCCTCCTGCCCTGTTCCACCTGGCACCGCCCTACGGAGGCAGCCAACAGCGGCATCCGCAGAAATGGAATTTGGTACCTTTGATTCTCACTGCCCAGGCTCGCACGCCAGAGCCCAGGGAGCCGAGTGGATGCAAGTGATGCGTCAGCCGCGAGCCAACCGGGGCCTCGCTCCTTGGATTCCCTGTTGCTGGAGCTGCCATCCCTCTGGAGTGTTGCTTGCTCTTACCACAAGTGTCTGATTTCCAGCGTTACTCCAGCCGCTGATTTTTTGGAAGGGTGGAGGGAAGCTGATGGAGGAGGCAGGACCTTGCGCACAGATCGTTAGTGCTGTAGTTCGTGGCCTTTTCCCTTGGAGCAGAAACTGCCTTTACACACCACAATCTAATAACGATAACAATTATAAATGACTCTGGGAAAGGGGACTGTGAACCTCATCAGATTTGGGGGGGCTTTATTATGCGTGCATGGACATGTTCCAAAACACACATTTAATTGCCTTCTCTGGCACACATGGAAATTGTCTCCCAGTGTGTGCATGGAGAGGCGGGGGTTACACTCCTGGAGCACGCTTGCCTGTGCTGTCAAGTGTAAACAGACCATTTCTGAACTAAAAATAACCTACCCTCTGAGTAACAGAGCAGCTGATCTCTGCAGCCCAGATGCAAGAGCTCAAAAGGGTTAGGTCACCTATTTTTCACTAATGGCACTATTTAATTACAAGTTCCCCCAGGTTTGATCCTTCGGAGATTTGAAACAAAGTGCCTAGTTAGCTTTCCCTCCATCAAGAATTTGCTTCTCTCAAAACCGCAGCTATCAAAGACAATCTGTTAAGTAACTTTGAAGTGAGGCCGCCTAACAACACACGCATTACCGGGGTGCTCTGCAGCAGCTTTTTGGGGAAAAGAAAGATTTTTACTTCTTGTTTAACATCACTCAACAGACTTAAGGTATTAACCAGCCTGGCCTGTGTTAACCTTTTCTTCTGGCTCTCGGGGCATCTTGTAGATGCTGGTAATCTAAGTCGAGCAATCCTTGGGGGAGGGTAATTACTTGCTTTGTGAAGGAGGGATCCAAGCCCAGGCAGGTGAGCAGGCTGCCAAGCTGGTGGTGGTCCTCCAGGTCTGGACTGGCTTTGCATCCCTGCTCAGCCTGGAAGGTTTGTATTGGCATCTGTCAGATGGTGTTTGCATCAGGCACATCCTTTTTCTGAGGCTCTATTATTGGCACGTCCTGGAATAGCAAAGCTTCGTTTCCTCTGGCTGAGCTGGTCAGAAGGAGCTCGGCTTGGGTCTGGATTCGGAGCGGAGGATCACACCTTGCTGCTCATCATCATAGTCAGACAAAGGGGAAGGTTGCAAGATTATTTTTTTTTTATTTGTTCAGCCTGATCTCTTATGTGAGCCATTTCCCCCTTTATTAATGTTCTGTCTAGGTTTTCTATGAATAATTAAGATTTTAATTTGCCAAAAGAATTAGTTCTCTCAAGGTACCTGCAATCAGTAGCATGTCTCCTCCGGTAAGGAAGCCACTGTTATTTAATTGCTGACGGTAATTGTTGTTGTGAGACAGAAGCAAACATAAACCTGCAGCCTTGCCACTCAGCTTTTGTAACACCGTATCTTCTTTTGAAGCAAAAGCAGCACAAAGAGGGAAGGGGTGAGGCTTGGAAAGCACGTGGCCGGGATGTGTTAGGGCGCTACTGTTCTGAACCACAGTTGAAGTCCTTTTTAAATGCTCACTAGCGTGGGGCAGACGGAATCAGCGCTTTGCTGCTCTACCGTCTACAGTAGGATTGTCTCATCGCTAACGGCAGATTTAGGGCATTTGTGGCAAGAGCTGGTGATGAATGGGTTTTCATTAGTTCAGAAGAGGGGAAGACTGCAACGGAAAGTGCCTCCCAGAACCATCCATCACACCACCCCGTGATGCCTCAATAAAAGCCTTTTTTTTTTTTTTAACAAATGCTGAGCACAGGACAGATCTCATCAAAAAGCCGCTATTCAGGTTATTCTGGCAAGGAAAAGAATTGCAACTAACACCCGTGGGGAAGAGCAGAAAGGAAGATGGCTTCTGTTCACGGTTCCTGACAATGGAAGAGCAAAGCAGCACAGGCAGGACCGTGATGAGCTGTGGGTGATGCACAGCGAACGCGTGCGAAGTACCGCTGCCTGGAGGTACGCTGCACGCAGTGGAACAGCGTCTAGCAGCATGCCAGGGCCAGGGCAGCTCCGACGGCAAAGCTTCCAGAGGTGACAGCACCATTGGGCTGCAAGGAACAGGCTGCTCAGAGTTTAGTCAATGAGCTCTCTTGGTTCCCACCGCAGAAGTGTTGATTATGCAAGAGCTGAGCGGAGGAATTTGCACTTAATACAACTGGGTGTAATACTTCCTCCCATGAGCCAGGAACAGCACTTCCAGGGGGTTACACCTCCTCGGGATATCACATAGTGGGCTGCTGAGTCTCAAGCACTAGTTCTGGAACTCTGCAGGACCGGTGCACAGCACCCTCCTCTTGTTGGTACCCAAACACCCCATCCACCGCCTGAGCCCAGCAGCACCCCCGATGCCCATTTCATTCACCATACTGGTGAGACCTGAGGGGGCAGGACCGCTTCCACAGCAGTCACCTGGGCTTTGGCTTCATACGGGACATGAGGATAAGCAGCAGGCTAAAACTTGTGCTTTTCAGGGCATTGGGTTTGGTTTGTGGGTTTTTTTCACAGCATTTTTTAAACAGTCTGGTACCAGCTGACTCAGCCTGAGATGAAGAGGTCGAACACCACGAAACAAAGAGCTTCCTGCAGGACATCGGTGGAAGATTAGCTACAGATCCCTCATGTTTGTGACTTGTTGCATGACTTGTAGCCCTTCTTGCACTCAACCCAGACTGTCAGTGGGTTGGTTCTCTTTTTGCTGTAGGTCTAGGTGGAGTTCTCTAGCAATGCTAGGCTGTGCTTTGAGGATATAAAATATCCTTAAATAGCGTAAGAGCTGGGTCTAACGCTACACTGCTGCCTGACCCAAGTGAAAGCAGGTCTGGTACCTGGACTGTCTGGGGAGAGCAGCAGGCAGCGCAGCACTCCATGAAGCTGTCGGAGCTGCCGTCTCAGCCGAGCATCACGCTGCAGCTTGCATCTGCCTCTCCCCTGCTCAGACGGAGTCCTGCTGGGATGTGCAGCAGCTTGACTCCGTCCTCCCTCTCATTTCTCGTCCTCCCTCTCATTTCTCGGGAATGGCCTGAGCACGGCCTCCCTGGGGAGAGATGACTCAGCCAGGCGTGGCATGTGCGGGGCTGGTCAGCCCCGTCAATGAGCAATAATACAGCACAGGCAGTGGCCAGGACGCTGAGCTACAAAACGGTCCCTGCCAGACTGTAAGGATCCATACCCAGCTCCAGTGGCAGCCACAGAAAACAACTGGGAGAGAGTAGTAGTACAGAACGTAAAACTTTCACACAACTTTCTCCCATACCCCCAATCCCACCCTCCTCCCTCCATATGCCAGTGACGGAGATGCAAAGCAAACACACCTTTCTGGGAGCTGATCTCTATTTCAAAAGAAGGCTGCTCCTGTGGGAATAAAATATGAACACTGGCACGGGGTGGTAAACAAACCCCTAGAAATTTTTTGTCACCCAGTTACTTCCTTCCCTTCTTAAATACCCTGAAACAAATATTACTACAGTAACTCCAGCCTCATACAGTTGTGAGAACACTTCATGCAAAAGAAAAAAAAATAAAATAAAACCCAACAACAACAAAAAAACCCCAACCCCAAAACAGAAAAGCCCTTCCCTGGCTGTGCAGGTCTGGAAATCTCGATGTTTCCTTGTTACCCCTGGGAAAGGGAAGGGCTTTGCCTAGACAAAATCCAGCAGAGTCACCAGGGTGCCAGACCCAAATCCTGCCCTGACTTGCAGGCAGCGAGTGGAAACTGCGAGTTCCCCTCGTGGTCAGCAGGTGAGCGAAGGGAGAGGCAGACCCCGAGGAGCCGCAGCTCTGCCGAGGTTCAGCTGGGCACGGGGAGCAGTGCTGG
The DNA here is from genome assembly GCF_023634085.1 of Falco cherrug. NCBI lineage: Eukaryota > Metazoa > Chordata > Aves > Falconiformes > Falconidae > Falco > Falco cherrug. Next base: position 45,050,624 of record NC_073700.1, on the reverse strand, counting down.
GCAGCCAGGGCTGGCCAAGCACCAGGATTTCTGCAGACCTGTGGAACGTTCCCAGGATTGCTGCTGTCTTTGCCTAATGTAGAGCGGCAAAGAAGGGAAAAAAACCCAAGAACAAAATCCAAACTCATCAGCACTCCTGTAAGGCTACTAACTACTTCTACACAGACACTGCTTCATCATTCAGCATGGGGTTAACATGCTCCTAGGTTACTACAGGGACACAGCGGGTGCTGGGGGACACACAACCTTCCAGGTTTCTGTGATGCCTCCCTCAATTCCTATTACTAGACAACATCTACCATAACTCACGAACATCCCACAGGCCCCTCCGGGCACTGGTCCCAGCATGCTCCAAACGCCTCCTGTTCTGGTTTAAGCTGGCCAAGCGTGGCAAGCTGGGACCCGTACCCTTCACAAGGAGTACTGCTCGGCTGGCACGGAGCAGGACAGCTCTGCGGACTGTTTCCCAATAATAAAAAAAGAAAAAAAAGAAACCAAGAGCAACTGCGACTTGCCCCATTTAATTTCAATTAACTGCAGCCCTTAGAGGCCCAGAGAGATGCCAATCTAGCAGTTTGTTGGTCATCCCCTCAGGGACGTCCCATTTCTAATGTCCCTTTCCCAACTGAGCCTTTACTCTTCTCAGCTTAAAATCTGAACAAGTCATTAAATCCCACTGTGTTAAACTAAGAGCTTTAAGACCTGCGGTTCTTCTTCCTCTGGAGCATGTGACTGAACAGTGGAAAGGACACCTGGTCAGGCAAGCATCCTTCTGGGCAGTGGGGGGACTGCCACCTTTGGAAGCTCCTGACAGCGACCAGTGTTACTGGATCCTGTTAGAAAGACACAAGGTAGTTAGGGCTGGGCAAGAGGAAAAGGAGTGACTGTTGTCCTCAGTGTGCTAGAACTTCTCCTCCCTCCCTAGGTGGGGAGACAGGCAGCAAAGGCTTGCAAAAGGCAAGTGGTTTCCTAAAAAAACTACTGAAAAAAAATGCAAAGGCTGCTCAGCCCCTTCCCCTAGAAAACTGTAAAAACGCTGGAGACACAGTGTGGCAGCAGGGGGGCTGGGAAGGCAGCACGGGGACAGTTGTCATCTCTGGACCACGCCACAGCCATGGCAGGGTCCAGAGAGGGCTGGCTGGGACCTGTCGATGCTCCTGTAGAGGATGCAGGAGCTCAGATGCTCTCTGCCCTCTGCCTGGGCGCTCAGGGGGCAGTAAGTGGCTGCGGCTGGTCTCCATGCTGTCCAGGCAGCTGCTGGTATGTTGGCGTATCCTGCCCGAACAGACCTCGAGGCTGTTCTGTGACTGTAACTGCTGTCGGTGACCAGTCCCAGCTCAGGCTCCTCTCCTCCGGAGGCGTCTCCTCTGAGCTTGCTACTGCTCAGTTGCTCTCTACCAGCTTGGCTAGTCCCTGCCGGATCTCACTGAGCTCAAATATCTTCACATCCATTATCTCTGCAACCTTGGTGACTTCGTTCTGGATCTTCTCCCTCTCGGCTAGGGTCTCTGCCAGCGTCTGCTCAGCCAGGTGAAGGCGTCGCTCCAGCTCTGCGTTGCGTGCCTCCAGCTCCTGCCGAAGGACACAGGTGCAGTGAGGTGGCCGCCCCAGACCACACACACTGCTCACGGACCACCCTTATCTCCACAAAACAGCCGTGCTAACACGCCAGTGCCAGGCTACCCACACCCAGCCAGCCCAGGTCTCCACCAATTTTTTTGACCGATGCATCTCCCTATCTCAAGCCACAGCACGCCAGCATGCACACGCATGTGAGCACGTGTTCCCCAAACCCAGCCATCTTCCCACAGTTTGCAAAGGTATATAAATGCAGATCATCTCCTCACATGTCTATCTAATCTCCAGGTCTGATGGCATTTGATGTTTGGAGATATTATTCTGCCATGAAAACTAGTGCCCGTGTGCGGGGCTGAGCCCCGCAGCAGATCCCCTTGTTCAGTAGCTCAGAGGTAAACACAGGCAGGCAGAGCCCCCAGAGACTGCACAACAGACCGTGCTTCCATCTGTGTCGTTGCCCTGAGGTGCAGAGCAGCTTGCATCCCTTCTGCCAGCCAGACTGAGTCAGAGCTCGGCTCCCCAGCCATCCCTGTCCACCCAGCAAGCTAAGCAGGACTTGGGAGAGATGGAGGGTCACAGGACACCACAGGTTCTGCTCCAGTCCCATCTCAGGGGCTACTGTAAGTGCTAGAGGTGAGTACACAAAGGCTGGGGCGAATGAGAGCACAAACTATTATTCCTCAACCATTGCAGATCAATACCAATGTAAGAAACCTGCACGATGCACAAAAATTACTGGGAACAATAAATTGGGTTCGACCATTATTGGGAATTTCTAATACAGACTTGGGTCCTCTGTTTGACCTACTAAAAGGGGACGCTAATCTGGGTTTGCTGTTACCTGCTGATTGTGCCCCATGCCATTATCTCTGAGGGATACAGGGAGGGTGGCAGAAGGGAAAGACGTAGGCAAGGACCTTTTCCCATCATCCAGAGGCAGAGATAGGCATGGCAGCTCTATGGCATTCACCCTTTGGCTCAAAGGAGGAATGAGGATGGATCCCTCTACTATGAGTGCAGAAGTGTTCCAGATGTGCCATCTTTACCTGCAGCTTCTGCAGTGTCTCCTCACGCTCGCCCTCTGCTTCCCATCGTCCACACTTCTGGCTCTTCAGCATCTGAATCTCCTAAAGCACAAGGAGGAAGAGCATCGTGTCAGATCCGCCCCTGTCCCAGCTGGGCCAGAGCCCACCACATACTCCAAGCAAGGCCCTTTCCCTCACTCCAAGGATTACATCACCATGCTCAGCTCCAAATTTTCCTACCTCGCTTTCTAACCTTCTGCTTCTGCTGTACCTGCTGCCTCCCTCTAAGATCTTAGTCCCTCATCAAGATGTCTGGCTGAGTGCCAGCGAGGTTCAGTGGTCTCTGCACCCTGTTGCATCCTTGCTCAAGATCGGATCGCAGGCCGTTGGGTGAAGCATGCCTTTACCCCAGCATTCTTCCCCTAGCCTGAGTAGGTGTGGAGATGGGGGAGGGCTGACTCTCTAAGGATTGGGAACCCCAAAACAACTCCCCTCATCAATCCTCATGTTGTGGCTCCAACCCGAAGGCTCCATCCACCCACCCTGCTGAAGCACAGCCACCAGAGAGCCTGCAGATGTGTAAACTGGAGAGATTCTCTCCACATCTCCCCTCCTTCACAGCCTCTGTAATTAAAACTGTGCTTTAAATTATTCATTTACATGCAGTGAAAGCGAGAAGCAATTACTCCAGCAGAGTCTAGCTGCAGCTGCAGACGGCTGAGCAGAGAAGGGGTATGGCTGAGCCCTGCCATTTGTGCAGTGCTGGAGCATCCCCACTCCGGGTTATTTGCAGGGGAAGCTCCCAGCACTTTGCTCCTACTCAGCTTTGCCTCTCTGGGAAGGGAGACCACTGAGGGGGCCGTGCTGGCTTGCAGAGGCTCCTGGCTTGCACAGACAGCTCGTGCAACAGCATGAGGGGCCCTCTGACCCCGTACAAGCTGTAATGACAGACGAGGTGTTGGTGATTGACAGGCTTCAGGCTTTGCTCTGCTTTGTAGGGTATTACCTCGTCCTTAGCCTTGATCAGGAGTTCCAGCTCCTCAAGGGTTTGGCTCAGCTCTTCCTTGTTGTTCTCACTGGAGGAATCGTGAGCCCCCTGTGACTCCAGTTCTGCTACCTACATGGAAGCAAGCACAGGGAAGGCGTGCTCAGAGATACAGGAATGTCCTGACACCTTGTCACCCACAGTCATTCTCTATCATGTTCTGGCTTCCTTACAAACCCAACGGGGCTTACAATATGGTAGTGGCTCCCACCCAGAGGCTGTTAGGAAAAAATTCTCTCCTGCTCTGCACAGAAACACATCGTGGTGGAACTTGGTCTAGAGGCTCTGTCTCTGCTTTCTCCTGCAGTTCTGCACTTCCAGCAAAGCCCAACCGGCTGACACCAAGCACATGAGCCTACAACCCAAAGGGATGGCTAGATCTAGTTCCATTTACACCCCTGGGCAGCGAGTGCCAAGGACAAGAGTTACTGCAGCTCTACCACAGCAGAGCTGGGAGGAAGGCTTTGCCCAAGCATCCTCCCCATTCCTGAAAAATTCAGCCTGGTGGCTTAGATTAATCATGAAGACTCATTTTTAAAAGCTCATCAGAAGGTCTACAGCAGCTATGGCTGGGGCCCAAGCTCTCATGGGGCCTGCACTGAGCTTTACAGGTGCAGCTCTAGTGATGGGTACCCTCAGACAGGCAGGGCTTGGACCCTGGCATGATGGTTTTCCACAAGCAGGGGCAGCAAGGCAACGCTGGCTGGCCTGGGACCTTGCCAGGGTCCACGTAACGGTGGCTGTGAGCTCTGAGGGTCCACATAACGGTGGCTGTGAGCTCTGAGGGTCACAGAGTCACGGCTAGAATCAACCAGCTCCAGCCCCCAAATGCTCCAGTTCAGGGATGATAATCTAGATGTTTCACTGAGTTACAGTTTCTGCTGTGACTCTGCCAAGCCCCCAGTGGTTGCCCTTCACCTAATGCCCACAAAACCCTCCCTCCTAGCTCCTGACTGCGAGAACAGCCACAAACGAGCTGAGTACGCACAGAGCAATGGCAGGAAAAAGGCAGCCCCGAAGCCACATGTATACACCCACCCCTTCCCAAGATCCCTGCTGTACCTAGGTCAGGCTCCTACCGCAGAGGAGAGAATTTTTTCAGTGCATCTGTCCCACTGCCTGCCTCCAGCAATGAGAATTAGCAACGGGCAGAGCAAATCCTGCAGGATGGCTGTGTGTACTGCACAGACTGGCCACACAGCAGCCATCAAGTGGGAACAGCTGTTAATTGCTATAAATCCCTGCTGTCCTTTGAATGAGCTATCTCGAAGTGAAATGGCTTCATGCCTTCTTCTCCAGGGCTCCAGAGTCCTTTCCCAGCTAAACCCCAACTGTCCTAAAACCTTTTCCTGAGCACTCCACAGTTCTTCCCTCCCAACAAACCCAGCCGTGTGACTCTCACTCCCCTGCCCAGATGCACACAGGCCTCCTCAGTTGATCCGTGACCTCTCTGACATTATGTAGGTCAAAAGATTCTATTATTCCAACCGAACAAGGGCTTGTTTGTACGGCGCCACCCGGGTTTCATGATGTTGCAGCTTGGATTCAAGCTAATTATAGCAGATAGAGCAATCTTCATCCTTCCTGCCAGCAGCCAGAACATTGCCCCTATGCCCAGCTCAGGGGGGGCACAGGCTTTACTCAGTATTGCTGGGCCCCCCAGAAAATCTCAAGGGAAGCTGGTGATCGTTGACTTTGTACTCTCGTTTCCTCCCTTTATCCATGGGGACCCAGCACGCCCCAATGTGCTCTGCAGAAAAGAGGAGCTCTTGTGAGAGCTCCCTAGTTACATGGCCTTATTCCTTGACATGTTTTCCCTGCCAGGCTCATGCAGCATCCTGGATTTCCATCCCATCTCCTGCAGGCACCCATGGAAGCCGATGGGAGAATGAGGTCAAGGGCACCATCTGGCTCCGAGGCAGGGCTTCCTCTGACCTGCTCTGTAAAGGCCCTCCCATGCTCACCCGCTGCCGCAGCATTTCCGTCTCCTCCTGATAAGCAGCCAGCTGCTTCTTCCACTGGTCCACGTTGGCATTTGCTTCATGGAGAGCAGCCACAAGCTTGTTGTTGTTGTCCTGCAGGCTGAAGAATTCAGCTTCCCACTGGACCTCACTCACCGAACTGTGTGAGAGAACAGAAGAAATGTTCAGGAAAGTGTAAGAGAGTCTCAGCATGGAGATTTCTTCTCCCAGTGCTAACACGTACTGAAACAACGTTCTTGCACGTGCTGGGCAGCTACCTGCTCCTCGACAGTTTTCTATTTGGCTTTCATGTCGCTTCCCAAATTTAAATGCTTCTCCCAGCCCTGAATTTGCATCCCTTTCCTTTATCCCTGGATAATGTTTGACTTTGAGGCCATGTGTGCTTGCTTGAGACTGCAGGAACCACACTGTGAGATTAATGGGTTGGGGGGGTGGGGGAAGATATGGCTACTATAAAGGAGCTTTGCAACGTGGGACTGCAAATGCATTTTTAAAATCCTTCTTAGATCTGAGTTTGCTTTGAATAAAACCCTACCACCCTAGACTCAGGAGAAGGTAGCAAAGGACACTTGCTTTTGATTTAAAAATATTCTAAGTGTTCAGCTGGGAGCTTAATAGGAGCCACAGGGCAGAATCCAGCCCAGAGCCTTTTCAACAGACAAAGAACGGAAGCAGCAGGGACTTTGCTGGAATCATCAGGGGAATTAACACAAATGCAGCCCTGGGCCAGCTGGAAAAGCGTGAACATCTTCTGGTATCACAAACTACTGATCTGTAGATAACTGGCATCAACTCATCCCTGCTGCAGGCACAAAGCGCTCTTCTTCCCATCAGCCTGAACAGCAAATTTCACGGCCAAGCTGCAATAACTTTCTACTAGGGAAGAGGGGAAATTGGTACAGTGGAGGGTCTGAGCAGCAGCAGACACGGGGCATTACTCGGCTACTTAAAGAAGTAGCGTTGGGTCAAAAGTATTTGGGAGGACAGGGACATGCACCAAATCATGCCAAAAGAGAGAGTTTAGGAGTCAGGAGCAGAGAGCGCTTGTGGCAGCCTCACCCTTCTGAAAGCATCTTCTTCAGCCGCTCCTTCTCTGTTGTTATTTCAACATCGGCACTTTGGCTCCGGAATAGCTTATCTTCTCCTGGCCCATTGGAGCTGATGATGGGGCTGGGAAGTACCTGGGGGATGAAGAAGAGATGGGTTATCACACAGCAGTGATGAGAGGCCACGTGGCCACGAGGTCTCTGCAAACTCATCCACAGCCCAGTTCACAGGGCTGGTTCCCAGCCCCTGCGCTCTTGTGAGAAACGCTGGCTTTCAGTCCTCGCTTAGATGGTGCTGTGCTTGTCTACATGACCAGGGGTGGCAGAGAGCCTCCTGCATGGCTCAGCAACACCGGTCATAGCATAGCAATGACTTTGGAAGCTACATGGCCACGGGGCTCTCTCTGGGATAAGTAGATCAGTGCTTTGCTCCTCCAGCAGCTGCCACGTCCTCTCTCTCCCTGTCTCCATGCCATGCTGGGGCAGCGATCCCAGCGCACAGGCACCCTGAGCAGGTGGGCTCACAGCTTGCGTGCACCAACTATTCCTCCCTCCCAACTCGAGGTACTGAATTCTCCAGCTCTCAGCTTCCCCTTGACAAATGCCAGCCACGTTATAGCTGTAACCGGAGCCCCAGGGCCATGCAAGCACTCGGAACTGCTCAAGCTGCCTGTTTCAGGGGGCTGCGGAGTTCTTAACAGGATTTTCTTGCTGGTTCTCAGAGCAGTGGAAAGACACAACTCTAAACACAGGTCTACCAGGCCACCTGGGTTCAGTCGCATGTCCACCTCGAATGAAGACACCAGGTGCCACTGGGATGGTGTTTCTCCGGCTCAAGGCGGGGAAGCTCTGCTGTTGCTCAGATGACTCTGGTCCCCATTTCCCAAAGGCATGGGAGAGGAAACTCACAGCCTCTGCACCAAAGTATATCCTTCTCTATGGCTCCATATTCCTGCATACATCAGAGCTTGCAACCAACTCATCCTGAGTGGCAGTGGAGCAGAGATGAACATGCAGAAGCCAACTTTACACCCTCCAGCCCCCTCAGGGACCCCGTCGGCACAGTCTGCTCTCACAGCAGGGGGGCAGCTGGGCACTGACGGGGAAAACAGCTATAAAAAGACACTCTGAGCAATGGGTCCCTGGGATCCTAAGTTGGGGACTATGAGACCAGTGGCTGGGGAGCCCGCTGGAGTTCATAGGTAGCCCTCAAATGCCGGTGGTTAAGGACAGCCACCTGCCCTCAGGGTCGGCTGACATCTATAAATAGAACCAGGCAGGGCCAGGAGATGTGTCCAACACCAGCTCCAGGGAGCAACTGAGAAGTGAGACCTGCAAAACACAACCCTGCCTCACCTTTACTACAAGGTGGGGACACTGAGGAAGGGAAGGGGCAGAAGTTTCCTGTTCTGGTGTGCTGAGACCCTGTGAGTCCAACTCAAACTGAGAACAGCTGAGGATGTATGTGCCATACTGTTTTGCTGCTTACAGCATCCCTAGTGACATACTCTGCAATGGGGATGCTAAATGGGATGGGGATTGGCCTAGAAAGTACTAAAGGAGAGGAGAAAGATGCTATCCTGGGATTTCCCCAGCTCTGAAAATCTGAAGCCTAAGTAAACTAGTGCAGATGCAGAAAATGAGGAAGCCCTGATTTGATTTCAGGAGACAGATCTACTCTCTGCTCACTTGCAAACAGAAACACAATCAATTATTCAAGGACGAAACTCATGTTTGAAGCTCTACTAACGCAGAGACCGCGAATCAGCAGCGGGACAGTGGGAGAAGGGATGACGGATGCCCGGGCTGGGGGAGGCAGGACAAGATCTGCACGCCCACATGGCAGGGGACAGCGCACGCATGGCTGTGGCACCACGATGGCTGCAGGCAGGGGCTGTGCATACTTGTGCTTGAGCTCTCCCACCTAGAGACAGGGCAGGCTCAATGGGCTCACGATGTGGCAGTTTTAGAGCTGCTGAGCCAGGTGAGAAGAATTGAACAGAGCCTTCAGCCATTTCCCTGATCTGGGTTTAACCTTCAGCTTCTGACCTCTTCATCCCTTCGGTTGCAAGTTGCCATTGCAGCACAGGGGAGATGAACGCATCCTGTTGTGGCATCTGAGGAGTGGTGCCTGGTGTAAACAGGGTAAGAGGGAGTACCTCTACTCCCAGCCTCCATCTCCTGTGGCCAGGGGAGCTGGGAGGTGGAGGCTGCAGCTGGCCATCAAGCTTTGTCTTGGGTAACTGTTACTGACCAGAGTCTTTTTCCTGAACCTTTGGTTCTGCTACAAATGCTTTACTGCATACTGTAATGCCACCCATTGGGATGGGGCTTAGAGTTAGCAGGAGTCAAAAGCTAGGCAGATTTTCCCTGGTTTTGCACCCCACATGACATTTCCACGCTCTGCAGAGCCACCACCTTCCCCTCCCTCTCCCCTCCCTGCAGGCCAAGGTAGTGTTCACACTCCCTCCTCCTCCTCTGCTCCCACTCCATCTGTACTCAACCCAGAGAATGCAGTGCCCTGCATCCTACAGCTCTTCTCCTACTGCCAGGAGCTCTGGAAAATGCAGAGGCACCTCTGGAGTGAACCATTTGGGAGGGCAGCTTCACCACCAGCACCGAGCTGCTTCACCATGTGAAAAAGCAGCATGGAGTTCTCCACAGTTTATCCTCTCCCCTCCATCCCACTGCTGCTGGAGCTGGTTTAACCACATGGAGAGAAAGGTAACAAGTGCGCGAGCAGGATCTGTGATTGGCTTAAGCTTTCTGGCTTGGTTTCCTCGGGGAAAGAAAATTGAACGACTGGCTGTCATACATGCAGTTCCACCTTAGGGGAGTGTGATTTCTACTCTCACAGCTTCTCTTCCACATTGGAAATATGACAGAAAAGGGAGTCTGGTCAGCACTCCTCATTCACCAGCTCTAGGAAATTATCTTTCCATGGACCCTCACGGACAGCACCATCAGCTGTCAGAGAACTTGGAGAAGAACCCCCTACAGCCCCAGAAGAGGAAGAAAGACTGTTGGAAATGCCATGTGTCTTCCTTCCTATGATCCTCA